>NC_030679.2:93572686-93897686 GCF_000004195.4 Xenopus tropicalis | reverse complement strand
CCTGAACACAAATTACTATTGCACAAATGCCTATATCAGTTAATTCACTTGGTCCGGAAGGGGAAAGCAGCTAAAAAGGGCGGATCTAGCTCTCCTTCACAACACATACACTAGTTCCTCAAAGTCACCTTTGCTTCCGGGTTCCATACATACACAGCCCCATCAGCTGCTTTTATAAACACACGTAGGACTGGTTAGATATCTGCACTTACAATGGCAAACGGAAGAAGTGATACTAATCCATGTTCTTTAAACATATAAACTAAATATCAGACATTCATACATAGAGAAAGCAAATAAAAAAAACTAGATCACAATTAGTCTAAAAAGTGAGACAATAAGCTTGTAAGCATAAATATGCAAATATAACCTTGATGTGCCAAGAGAGCTTTATGAAGAAAACTCTAATGCTGCTACTATCGTATACACTAATAACTACAACTGATAAGAAAACAGTGCAATAAGCAACAGTTTTATGTACAGCCACAATAAAGTTTATCTCTAGCAACATTCCATTAAGGATGCCTTGTAGAAAGCGCATACATACATTAACAAAAAGCTCATTAAGTCTATAACTCTGTGATCTAAGTTCATACTAGCAACTTGTTGAGTCCTTCTAAATGTAAAAAGCAAGGTTTAAGAGGGGGATAATGCACAACAAACATAAGTATGTTGCAACTCTAGATACAGTTTATAAATTGAATAAGCCCGGCATTCATAATTTCACAGGCAAAGAGCAGACATTGAACTTGACATAAAACTAGAACATGTCCCCACACTAACAAGTCAAGCATTACCGAGTCAAGTGTTTAAATGCAAAATGAAAGCACGCTGGTGTCCTAATGAAGTTCACCTCGAGGCCCCCTATTTTAAAGGGAATTCTGGTAACAGCTCACTAAGGGCAAGGTAGACACGGATAGGCTATCATTATGATTAGGCAATGAGTTAAGGCTAAACTGGTAATGTATTGTGTTGCTGTGGATGCCAAGTCAGTATCATTCTATCATACAGGGGAATGTAAGTTTCCAAGTATATATTTCCAACCTTAGAATGACATGTGTTGTCCTTGTATAATAGTTAGTAGAAGCTACACAGGCCAGACCATGCTTATTGCAGGTTGAAAGACAAGTGTTTGAGATGAATGGGCCAGAATAGCCAGTGCCTGCCTCGCAGCGTTATTTCATTAGTGACAGGGCTCCTATCAGGCTGACATTTGCTGCACTGTGCACGAAATAGCATCACTGTTCCATTACACGCCGGAGCCGGGCTACATCAGCCAACTCCATAAGCGAACACACTGCCTTTCCCAAGCTGCTGCATTGCGATTCCAACAATCCCGTAGAACTGTGCCGTTGTGCAGCGGCTGAGGGGCCGCCGATAGGACATTTCTTTCTAGGTTACAAAGCTCAAATCTACAGCAAGTAGGCCTCACTCAGAGCCTGCCTCGGTCATTACAAGGGCACTGCAACGGGCGGCTCCACAACTCGTTCTATGGAAGCCCAGGAAACTGATACCGGCAGCGCTGAAGGAGGGGCGGGCGCAATTAGCAGCGCTTCACTCAATTGGCCTTTGCAAGGGGAGAGCAGAACGAAGCAGGAATTCACACACAATGGGGGTACTAGGGAATGTCGGGCAATGGGATGTAGGAGAACCCAGGGGGCGTCCACGTCCTACCTCTGACCTCAAGGGCACATCGGGTGGAGAGTAAAAAGGAAACAGCGATAAATAGTGTGCGCTCACCTGGGGAACCGGCAGAGACAGGCTGCACACGGCAGCGAGGAAGGCTACGAAGTCCAGAGGAAACACAACGCCTGAGGAGAGCGGCTCCCAACATGGCTGCAGCCGAGCAGTGTGCAAGGTGACTAGAAAGCGGGTTATCACAGCCGGAAGGAAGAGGTACGCGCACACTGCACGCTCGCTCTCAGCCACGCTCCAGCACTGACACCCACAAGGGGAAACGGGGGCGTGGCCTCACTCTGAAATGTCAGCCTACCATAGAGTCGTGCCGGCAACCCAGGCAGGCATTCCCCTCACAGCGACACGCACAGGGTCGGCGGCGAACTGACGCCTTGTTCCGGCAACTTGGCTGTGAGGAGTTGTTGACAGGGATTATGTCATTAGCGCAATTATAGAGCAAGCAAAACCTGCGCCTGATAGGGAACCCACGGGGTATGGGGAGGGGCGTAAATCTGAATTCTATTTTAGTTACCCCACTGCAGGTGTTAAATTGAGTTGACCTATCCATACACTCCCATACTATATATACCAACATCTATACTAAGGGGCCCATTCATTAAAGCACAATTGACCACGAATGAGAAAAAAATATTTTTTCTAATTGTTAGAACTTTTCGTATTGACCACGATAATATCATAAAATAGTACGACTTTTTTGTGGTTTTCGTTAAATTCCACGAAAAAGTTGTATTTTTCGCAAAGACTACGACCATTTCAGAATTCATTCAAGCTTTGGTATTGTGACTTTATTTTTGGCCAGGTTGGAGCTGTAGAGTTTCATTGAGTCCTATGGAAGGCTTCCAAAATCATGCATTGAAGTATAAAAGCCAGAAAGATTTTGTGACTTTGGGATCGCAACCACAATATTTTCGTACGACCAAGAAAATAATTTTCGTGCAATTTCCATACATCAGAAATTATCGTGGCTACTCCGAATTTTTTACTTTCGTGCTTTTAATTGGTGAAAATTTGTGCTTTAATGAATGGGCCCCTTATTATAGATTTTATACCAGTAGCCTTGAATATTATGCTTATACACAAAATCATCCAAACTATTCTTAACGAGATCTATTATATATAACAATATATAACAATGTCTTTGCACGCTATTTATTATTTTGCAATAAAAGTATTTGTCTGATGCTTTGACATTACCTATCAGATCCCCTCTATGAGGGGGCTGCCATATTTGTGCTGCAGGAGTCTGTAAGCATTAGAACAGGGATCCCAACCTTTTATTCCCATGAGGCACATTCAAATGGAAAAAGTGTTGGGGAGCAACACAAGCATGGAAGATGTTCCTGGGGTGCAAATGAGAGCTATAATTGGATACTTAATAGCAGCCTACAGAAGGCTCTATTTGGCATTATACTTGATTTTTATGCTTACAAAACTTGCCTTCTTAAAAGAAATTCATAAATGAGCACCTGCTTGAGGCCACTGGGAGCAACATCCAAGGGGTTGGTGAGTAACATGTTACTCATGAGCCACTGGTTGGGGAACACTGCATTAGAAGCTATAAGTGACAGGTTGAGAAGGGACAGTCATGTTGGCAAAACAGTAAGGTTTGGGAATTTTAAGTAACAATTATTTACAAAAGCAAACCAATCAGGAAAAAAATGATCAACATGACCTATATGTATTTTTTTATGTAGATTCATATTTTAAAAAGTCGTTTTTTTCATGTCGGTATCACTTTAAAGGCATTAACAGAATCTGCCATTACAACATCACTCGGAAGGGCATTCCCCAACCTCATTGCCCTCACTCACTGCTTCAAATGAAGGTTCTGTTCCTGAAATATAAAGAGGTGGCCTCTGGTGCACTGATCCTTTTTATGGGAAAAAAGAACACCCCGATCTGTATATAATCCCCTCTAATGTACTTGTACAAAGTAATCATGTCCCCTCGCAAGTGACAGTTGGGGCTGTAGCAACAGCATGCATTATACTCAAAGTAGATAACAGATATACCTGGAAGAATAGAATCACACACATATTTAGCAATTAATTGATACAGTGCCTCTATAGGTAACTACATTTAAAAGCACTAATCTTGTTTAGATCGAAATGGCACAATGTATTTTTATATTACAGCTGTATAATTTTGTATGCAGGTTGAGCAGACAGGCTGGGCATTACCTGGTAGACTTTGAGGCTGTTGGAGAATGAAGCATAAAATTAAAATACAGGTGAAAACTCTGTCCTAAACCTATATATAATTTCTATTTTCTGGTACCCAGATAGTGGGGTAATTTATCATTGCCCCAAGTGCAAATGCAGGAGCAAAATGGGACACAAAATTCCATAAACCCATTAGATCCAAATTACTTACTGGCTGAGCAGTGCAGGGCCAAGAGGTACTTGCACAAAGGTACATACTGCTTGTCCCCACTCACCACTAATTGGACTGCTGCTTCAACACCCCACTGTCTACTTGCTGCTCAAGCCCCACTACTACTATGCTTGCTCTTTTAGAATCTTAATGTAAGCCAGGGCAGGAGCGGAGTATAAGATACAGTAATTTTTTTCTATTTATATTGCACCCGCCTGTAGCTGCACTCTTGGAGCTGTGTTTTATGCCTACATAGTTTGGCCCTGCTGCCTGGGAAAATGGCTTGTGCACCTTGTGTAAATTTAAAATCCAACTCAGTATGTAGAGCACAGCACAGACAAGTGCAAGGCATCCCTGTACATAAACATATGGTACCAAATTATCTGTTACCTTCTGGATAGCCTGGCAAGGTATGGTTTCCTTTAACAGCCTGGTACAAAGTAGAGATAACACACTTGCTGCATTTATGGTGAAAGTAAATGCAGCACTCTCTATTTTACTTGAAAAGGTAAATGAAAACTATAAGAGAAGTAAGAGTAATGTCAGTAAGAACAAACCAATACAATAATATAATTTACTAACCCCTGTGGTGCACCACATATAACTAAGAGTTCAGGCCTGCTTGTTGTTACACAGTACTGAAGAGCCAGAGTGCCAAGTCCCACCCAATAGCTGCAGTGTTGCCTCAGCTCCAACTGCTCAGTGGTTGACACAGGATATGGTGCTTAAAGGACAAGAAAAGTCAAAATCTATGAAGCACACTATTAAATAGTACTACTATTGCTGTGTAAAAACGCTATAATTCTGGCTTGCCTAATGAAAGATTTACAGAGATACACCTGCTACATTCTACATACTTGTTTCAGTGAACGGCACCGCCATTTTGTCAGCACCCCCCCCCCCTCCGCTCGATCTCTCTCTCTCCGGTCCGCTCCCTCCTTGCCTCTCCCCCCATCAGCACCTGCTTGCCAGCTGCCACACACCACCCGCTCGCTTCGTTTTGTCAGCACCCTACCCCCCCATCCGATCGCTCTCTCTGGTCCGCTCCCCCTTTGCCTCTCCCCCCACCAGCACCTGCTTGCCGGCTGCCACACACCACCCGCTCGCTTCGTTTTGTCAGCACCCCCCTCGCCGCTTGCCTCTCCCCCCCCGCCTCTCCCCACCTTGCCTCTCCCCCCACCAGCACCTGCTTTCCGGCTGTCTGTTCTTCTTCTGTGCCGCTGCTGCTGCATACACGCATGCATACACTTGGCTGCATACACGCCATGGCAACCGGACGCTAGGGGGGGTGCGCATGCACAGTCCCAAGTCACCAAGTCTAGGCAGGAGCGAGGCATTATGGGAATCTTCTCTACCCAGCTCAGCGTTTTTTCTAACTGTTTGGCTTCAGATCTTCTGAATGGGAGAAATATGGGGAGACTTAAGGGCACTATTGAGACAACTGAAGGTATGCCTGCATTTTGAGATTAACTCTTTACTAGACTTTCCTTCTCCTTTAAAGGGTTACACAAGATAAATGTGAACAAGGCACCTGGGCCAGATGGAATACACCCTCAGGTACTGAGAGAGCTAGGGTCAGTTATACAGTGGCCTCTGTTTCTGATATTCTCAGACTCGCTTTCATCAGGTATGGTACCTAGGGATTGGAAGAAGGCGAATGTCATTCCTATATTTAAAAAGGGAGTAAGATCTCAGCCTGGCAATTATAGGCCTGTGAGTTTGACATCTGTGGTGGGCAAGTTATTTGAAGGCTTGTTAAGGGGTCACATTCAAAATTATGTAGTGGAGAATGGCATTATGAGCAGTAATCAGCATGGCTTTATGAGAGACAGGTCATGTCAGACCAATTTAATTGCTTTTTATGATGAGGTGAGTAAGAAGCTGGACAGTGGGGATGCAGTAGATATAATCTATTTGGATTTTGCCAAAGCATTTGATACCATGCCCCACAAATGACTGCTTTCTAAACTAAGGTCTATTGGTCTTAGTGAAGTTGTTTGCACATGGATAGAAAACTGGCTACAGGATCGGGTACAGAGGGTGGTTGTTAATGGTACGTTCTTTACTCGGAGTAAGGTTCTCAGTGGGGTCCCTCAGGGTTCTGTACTGGGTCCACTTTTGTTTAACTTGTTCATAAGTGACTTATGGGAGGGTATTATAAGCAATGTATCAGTGTTTGCAGATGACACAAAACTCTGCAGACAAGTCAATTCTATCCAGGATGTGGCATCCCTGCAGCAGGATCTTGACCAACTGGCAATCTGGGCGGCTAAGTGGCAGATGAGATTAAATGTGGATAAATGTAAGGTCATGCACCTGGGATGTAAAAATATGCAAGCCACTTATACCCTTAATGGGACTGCACTATGCAAATCCATAATGGAGAAGGACCTTGGAGTCCTTGTAGATAATAAACTTGGCTGTAGCAAGCAATGCCAGGCAGCAGCTGCAAGGGCAAACAAGGTTTTGAGCTGTATTATAAGGGGTATAGATTCACGGGAGGAGGGTGTTATTCTTCCCCTTTACAGAGCGCTGGTAAGGCCCCATCTAGAATACGCTGTTCAGTTTTGGTCTCCAGTACTCAAACGGGACATTATTGAATTAGAGAGGGTCCAGAGGAGGGCAACCAAGCTAATAAAGAGTATGTAAAGTCTCAGTTATGAAGAAAGACTGGCCAAGTTGGGTCTGTTTACACTGGAGAAGAAGCGCTTAAGAGTGACATAACTATGTATAAATATATAAAGGGATCATATAATAACCTCTCTAATGCCTTATTTACCAGTAGGTCCTTCCAACGGACACAAGGGCACCCACTCCGTTTAGAAGAAAGGAGCTTCCTTTTAAATATTCGGAAAGGATTTTTTACTGTGAGAGCTGTGAAGTTGTGGAATTCCCTCCCCGAATCAGTTGTGCTGGCTGATACATTATATAACTTTAAGAAGGGGCTGGATGGATTCTTAGCAAGTGAGGGAATACAGGGTTATGGGAGATAGCTCTTAGTACAAGTTGATCCAGGGACTGGTCCGATTGCCGTCTTGGAGTCAGGAAAGAATTTTTTTCCCTTCTGCGGCAAATTTGAGAGGCTTCAGATGGGGTTTTTTTGCCTTCCTCTGGATCAACTAGTAGTAATGCATTATGGTTGACAGTGATGGACGTACGTATTTTTTCAACCCAACTTACTTTGTTACTATGTTACGTTATGTTGGTGCGCACTTATCTGTAATCCAAGGTGTGACATCTATAAGATCCAGTACATTAGATTTATAATCCATCTATTACAGTGTCCAGTATTTAGTCCTGGTTCTCCTCTTGGGTAGAACTGGGCCACTAACTAAGCAGGGGTGACTGACTAACGGGCACTGGAACCTGGGGCTCTAACCTACTCTGATCAGAAAAGGGACCTGACTAATGTACCTTCTGGTTCTTATAAAACAATTCCCTAAATCCATAACTGGGCCCTATATCTGCACTAGTTACAGAGAGGGCCTATTGGAACTGAAACCTAAGGGTCCTAAAGTGCAAGAAGAGTAAAATCCTTCCCTGTGTGACACTTACTGGCACACAAAGGGGAACCTGCAGTTGGCGCAATCTTTTCTGCACTTTGCCAACCATGCATCCCAGGAGGTCTCTCTCTCCCTGCTGCCAGATCTGTGCATGCTCTCTCCTTGCCTTATTGCCTTGACTTCCTCTTTCCCATCTCTCCTTGCAAAGTCACATAGTATGTCACATAAACTGTAAAGTTTAGGGGCCCAGTGATCTTGCTGTGGGGTCCAATAACTAAGCCATAAGTAGTTTAGGAAAATAGTAGAAATAAATAATGTGCTAATTAGTCAGTCTTTTAATTGGGGGTCAGTGGGATTTATATGTAAGTTACATAACTTTCTTTAAAGAAGCTTAAGTTTTTGCATAAGTTACGTAAATTGCATTAGTGTAGGGGCCCAGTGACATTTCTGTGTGGCCCAATAACCAGTCATTCTCCTGCTGGAAAGTTCTTGTAGGAGACCCTGGTATAATTCAGTAAATAGATCCTAAAACAAACAGCTCATGTTACACTATAATAAGCAGTCTATATAAAGTAAAGTCCATATAATAGTTAAAATTAATAATGTATTAATAAGTCAGTCAGTTCATTGGGGAAAGGGGAATTTACATTATATTTTTTAATACATTGGGGGCAGGGGAATTTACCTTATGTTTTTTAATTCATTGGGGACAGTGGAATTTACCTTATGTTTTTTTAATTCATTGGTGGTCAGCAGAGTTTGCCCCTGCCTGCACCGTCAAACTTCTCTGCATTGTCTTTTTCTTGATATGCAAGTTTCTAGGCAAGTTACATAGTTTTCTAGGCAGTTTTTGCGGAAGTTATGTAAATTGCGTTAGTTTTGGTGTAACTTTATATGTAACATGCAATTTGCGTAACTTCCACATCCCCCATACGGAAAAAGATTTACGGAGCCCAGCACAATTATATCCCCTTCCCCCCAATGCCGGCCCTGCCAACGTGCTGGTCACATATTGTCTGTGAGGAAGATCACATTATGTGATCATAATGCTGAATTTCACAGTGAACTACCGTATTTTTCGCCCTATAAGACGCTCCGGAATATAAGACGCACCCAATTTTAAAGGAGAAAAATCTAGAAAAAAAAGATTCTGAACCAAATACTGTAGTAAAATATTTTATATCAACTGTATAAAGTTAATTGTCTATGGGCTCGTACATAATGAGGCTTCCCCCAGGGCCCCCCCCAAGCATCCTTCAGCTTCCCCCAGGGCCCCCCCAAGTATCCTTCAGCTTCCTCCAGGCCCCCCCAAGTATCCTTCAGCTTCCCCCAGGGCCCCCCCAAGTATCCTTCAGCTTCCCCCAGGCCCCCCCCAAGTATCCTTCAGCTTCCCCCAGGGCCCCCCCAAGTATCCTTCAGCTTCCCCAGGCCCCCCCCCAAGTATCCTTCAGCTTTCCCCAGGGCCCCCCTTCCCCCAGGGCCCCCCCCAAGTATCCTTCAGTGTCCCCCAGGGCCTCCAAGCATCCTCCAGCTCCCCCACGGCACCCCCAGCATTCTTCAGCTTCCCCCAGGGCCCCCAAGCACCTTCCATTTCCCCCCTAACCTCCCTTCAGCGGCCTCTGGCTCCCGTGATGTCTTCCTCTCTGTGCCGCGGCTCCCAGCTGCATCTGTGCTTTTATAAGTTTGCGCCCTGTGCGTGTGACGTCAGTACGCACGGGCGCAACCTTATAAAAGCGAGGATGTAGCAGAGAGCCGCGGCACATAGAGGAAGACGCAGTTCGCTGTATAAGACGCACCAACTTTCCCCCCCCAGTTTTGGGGAAGAAAAAGTGCGTCTTATACGGCGAAAAATACGGTACTTTGTTTTGAATGAAAGCCTTGCAAGGGCAGTATTTTGTATTGTAGATAAGAATATTATTTTTACTGTTACACAGGCATTTGTGGATATATAAATATATATTTATATATAGGTGAATAGATATTTTTTCACCGCTGATGGAATTCCAATGTAATCTGCATTATGCAGCTCCTACTATCTTTTTCTTCAAAGACAGTGAATTATGGCATCTCTGCAGAGTCTCCGTAGGCTTGGCACACAATAAAAAAACATTCCGGCTGATCAGAGTCGGATTAAAATCTCAATCCCCATATCTCCCAGTAGCAGCTTGAAACCTGGATGCATTCTACAGTAAGCAATTGTCTTCTCACTCTGCTTTTATAATCTCTTATCTTGCTTCCACTGAGAACGACATTGTCCATGGTTGGGAGAGACAAACACAACAGGACAAATGGTAGCACGAATTGGGTGGGGGGGCCAGACAATGTTCAACAGAATATGATAGAGCCGACACAAACCACCTGTTCTTCCTGATGTAAAATCCAAACAGCCAATGTGTCTTTTGTTTGTTGTTTAGATGAGAATAAGAAAATTTCAACTATTCATTCATACATATTCACTTCTGTTTTTGTGACTGGCGGACTGACTTTTATTGCTAAAGCGACTGGAAAATAATGCTAGAGGGACTGGAACATATTTTGAATCTCAGACCATATATGTATCCTGTTGCACCAGACACCCAGTTTTGTTCCCAGGTTACACTTGTGCCAGTAGTGAAAAGCTCATTTTGTAAATGACCCATGCTGTGTTGGTAATGATACTGTTTTATGAAGTTTAATTATCATTTAGTAACAGCGACTTAGTCTATCTTTGGACCCCATGCATTTAGTGGACTCCAGATAAAAAAAAAATATTTTCCCTAAGAGTTCAATTTACAGTCATAACACACAGAGGACAAAAGAAATTGGTGAATAGCAGAGGTGGAATTGGTAAGTGTGAATTTAGGTGTTTGAAGCGGCCCCTGCACCAAATGTTTTGCCTGGACCATAGGCTTTTAGGTTCTAATATATAACATATATCTTTTTTACGATCACAGGTGCTAGTTGTAACTTACACTAAAAAGTAATTTAGTACATTCTGTACATTTATACAAATAAAGTTTTCTGCGCAGGAGTGCAGCATTCCTAAATTGGGGACATTACACAGATTTATGAAATATGGGTGAAAGTTACTCACCAACTGATAAATATGCTTCTAAAAATCCCATAGGAATAAATAGAACATAGGTGAGTTTTATGTATTAAGCTTTAAACTCACATTTTGATAAATCTGCCCCTAGCTATGCAGGTTTTTCTAAGGGTGTTTTTCCATAGATGAAATGTTTCTACATACCTTAAAAGATTAAGCAGCAGGGCAACCCCTAGACCTTGTTAAAAAGTATAGCCTTTTACATAAACATAATTCCTGAATAACTTCTGCACATATGTTGTACAGAATAACTGTAACATGTATGCTGTATTGCCAGTACTTTATTAAAGAGGCATCTCTTGAAATGAAATGGTTGATTTCAATGGTTTCTGATTACAGGTGGCAGCAGAAGATAGAATACGAAAGAGATTAGCTATTTTTCAGTTTCTTTTCATACTCAATCTGTCCCTTTTATACAGTCTACATGCAATTTAAGCTTGTGATTTGAGTACCATCTACCAAACATCTTATTATCTCTAAGGCATTTATAAAAAGCATACCACCATCATGTTGTGAAATAATGTTCAATCGAACTGTAACGGAGCCGCACACAAAAACATATGCAGTCGGGGAGCTTACCCCATTTATTATGACCCCCTTGATCAACGTTTCGTTTCATCCTGACGAAGGGAGGGTGTATCCCCCCCGAAACGTTGATCAAGGGGGTCATAATAAATGTGGTAAGCTCCCCCATTGCATA
The DNA here is from genome assembly GCF_000004195.4 of Xenopus tropicalis. Classification (NCBI taxonomy): domain Eukaryota; kingdom Metazoa; phylum Chordata; class Amphibia; order Anura; family Pipidae; genus Xenopus; species Xenopus tropicalis. The sequence goes on along the minus strand of NC_030679.2, from coordinate 93,886,327 downwards.
TGTTTGTGTGTGCGGCTCCATTACAGAAACAGTTCGATTGAGGATAAGGACCTGCCAGTCCTGCGGAAGGTTTGCACCACTATTGCAGTGAGTATAGCAACGACAGGTGTGCGGCTTTAACAAGTGTGAAATAATGTTCAACACTTGAAAATCAGAAAGACTAAGATGACCATAACCATGTCATTTTCTGTGTGTGAGGTGTGTGAGGTATAGGGGCCTGTACTTCACACAAGTTTGTTCTCCTCTAATCCTCTGCCTCTAGGCTACCTTATTCTGTTTTGTTTTTTTGCAATTTGTATTTCAGCCTCAATATTTGTAACCCCATTTAGTCCATATTACTATTTCAGATCACTAAGGCGCCAAACACTAACGTCTGCTTTGCATGCAAATGAGAGTTTGATAGAATAAAATAAATTTCCTATTGTTTTGCTTTTACCTAAATCTAAAAAACCCCAAGAGCTAATAACAAGAGTCAACAGCAAAATATTAACCCATTTATGAGCATAGCTTTATTCCATCAACATGAAACACAGTGACACAGAGTAATTATCACAGCTAATATAATCAAGCCTTTAGCCTAGTAGCTTTAAGTGCCTTTGACAAGTCCAAAATGAAAAGCATTATTAGAAAATGTTTTGGTTAGCTTTAGGGCAAGTGAAGCAGAGGGAATCAGTGAAACTGGGCTTTACTGGCACTGTCATCAATAAAACTGACAGCAGCTATGTCACAGGAGCTGGGTGCCACAACTCAAGTACCGAAGGACTGCTGGCCACAGGCTTTTAGTGAGCTCATGCATTTAATTTCTTCACAAATGTAAGGATCAGGGGCTTCAAAACACTTTTTGACCTCAAAAGTTTATGTCTAGTTTTTGATTTTATATAAACTTTGGCTATGTATAGCACATGTCAGATATCTCTCCTCATGCTCAGAATTGCTCACTGACATACAAGGGAAAATTTTGTTCCATTGTGGCTGCTACAGTTTTTTTGCCTTTTGTACTCCCTAATGCACTACTCTGGTAGTCTCCGTCCACCACACTCATTTTAATTGTGCTGTAGGGAGAATTCATGTTGTATGTACCTCGTTTACTGCTGATGTGCAAATCACAAATCTCAGTGTAGGACAACTTAAAATGGAGTCTATGGGAAAAGGCATTCCTATATTTTGGAGCATTATTGATCAAAAATAATAGATACTATAGATAATAGATTTCACACCTGTACTACATTCCACAAACAGCTTTAAAATAGAACAAACTCATTTTGTGACTGATTCACCTTTTATGCTGCCATAAGCTGCTTTTGCTTTTGTCTTCTAACCTGTAGGTGGCTGTTCAAATCCAATTGCTGATTGGTTGCTATGAGCAACATCACCGGTCATGTTGGCATACACACTATAGTAAATATGCCCCAACAGATCTGTTTCTCAGTGATAAGATCTAGCAGATTTGAAGGTCTGTTTCCAACACTGTAGCATTATCTAAATGAAGATGAAAGTAACTATAAGAGTTTCTTTAAAAAGGACATATTGGAAATATTCCTTGTCTTAAGTATGTTAGTAGGTGACTGTTGTTCCTGAGGTATAACTGGTGCCATAGGCATTTACAACTTTAGTAACATCCCTCAGATTCTTCTGTCTTCTTCTTTGGGGCACAATGTTCAGAATGAGACAAAGGAAACCTTTTTCCAGTCTCTTTAAGGGCCATGGACTGTGGGGGTTGGTATCCTTCTTCTTGTGGGTCAAGGGGTTCCTTGGAAAGGAGGATATTGATTGATGGGTAATTTTTTTGTACATTGAGTCGTGGAGCTGGATGCTGAACTTTTGGCCCCTTCTGCTCCCACACCTCCTGCACTATCTTATATTGCACTTTGGTGACCTGGTGAAGACCACCTATTTTTCGCTTCAGTATTTCTACACAGGTGACAGCTTTGGTTACTCCTCGTCCATAAGCACTGAAAACAATCTGCCCATTTTCCTCTGACAACATGTGGGTAACTGCGTACCCAACGAGGTTACGGATTTTGCTGCCTTCTTTCACTCTCATTTTCACTACATCTGGGTGAAGATTCTTAAAAGGCAGAGGCTGTCCATCATCTTCATCAACTACTTGGACCCGGCGAAAGTTCTCCATCCTGAACTTAATGAGCGAAGATTTCTTTTTTAAATTTCTTCTGGCCTACATTTTATAACCTAGAAAATAAAGGTTACAGAGTAAAGTTATATTCTGGTAAGTGAATGTTTAAGCTGGAAAATGAATGATAGATTGCAAAGACCATATCTGTGATCATTCAGCCGACAAGAACTCTAATTTTTATGACAACACAGAACATCATTTAACTGTCTTAAGCAAGTCTACAGGTCCCTATGGTGAATCATCACAGTATTCACCAAAGGGACCTGAAGACTTGCAATAACAATGATCTGCTGATTGATAATGGATGAATCACTTAAGACATGAAAAGATGCGGGTTGCCTCTTCATCATAATTGCAACAATTTGCTACATGTCATGTCATAATAGCTAAATGATGTGCATTATTTATTTATTATCTTCATTAACTACTTAGGCAGTATGGTCTCTACCTTATTATTTTCAAGTGAGCTTTGAAACCATCTGGTTACAGAAGGGTTAATATGAGATTGTATCTAAAGGTGCTCAAATAGATTGCCAAGCACTTGAAATAATTAGAAAGCATTTATGATACTGAAACACTTATACAGTGTATAAAGTGTTTTAAATATTTATTTTAAACTGGATTAATATGTGGGAAAAGGCAAATCAGCTTAGGCAGGACTGTATAACATCTTGGTGCCAAAAGTACTACTGCAAGGCTATTAATAGGAGTGTGTGGCTTTGGAACCAACTTCGACTGCCCCTATGACACTCCAATGTGCAGATAATGTGTGTGTGTGATAATACTTTTTTTTCAATTCTACGGGGTTTTTAGAAGCGTATTTAGCAAATTATAAAACCTAACTTTCACCCATTTTTAAATATGCTTCTTAAAATCCCATAGGAATGAACAGAAAGTGGGTGTTTTTGTTCTGTGGTGTGATCTTATTTCACATTTTGATTTCACACTTTGTTAAATCTGCACCTAGGATTTCGATATTACTGAATTGTTTCACTAATTCTTAAATGAACCTCTGGCAAGCAAAGGGTTTATTACAAAAAAAAATAGGTTAGAGCTAGAAATACTAGCATGCATCAGCTAAAGGAATAGACTGGAAATTACAACTGGTTGGCCCTTAGTCATATGGTTAATTAATTCCTGAATCCCTCATGTGGCTAATGATTTCCTGTGAATCCCACTGGAGGTTGTTGTACAGATAAAGTATACTGAATGGCTATTAATGAAGGCAGCACTGAGTAGCTTCAAAGCATGGGTGTTCTATTTCCAAGCCAGATCTGTGTAATTAATGATAGAATATGGTACCATATCCAACCTGCAACTAAATTAGCTATTCCAAGGATAGGAACAGCTTTCTGCAAATAGAATACATTGGTTCTTCTCTTATAGAAAATATAAGTTGGATAATTCACATAACATTCATATTTAGCTGGGCAGGTTAACCTATAAGATCCTGCATGTGTTACTTTCATCTAATATACACCAAGGTCTTATCATTTGCTATCAGAGCAGTTTCTAGCCACCTGCTCAGGAAAGCAAAAAACCATAACTTTCCACAATCTGTAAGAAACTATATCTTGCCCAGGAACAGTTTTAGGGCAGAGCAGACAGGCCCTGGGCCTCCTATCGGAGAAGAGCCCCATTGGTCAGAAACTGTGAAAGCACAAATGACATAATAAATTTGTATAACAACTGTTTAATATTAATATTTGCTTTGTATGAACTGCCACTTCCAGTATCCCCCTGACAGATGAAGTTGCTATTTATATATGCTGTTAAATATACGGAGGGTCATGCCTGATTAGGTTTTTTTTCTCTCAAGTTTTGCTACATATATCCTTATAAAGGACATTAATTTGCCCATCTCTAAATATAAAATGTAAGTTGTTCATACTTACCCCATGCTTGGTGCGTAAAGGCCACTTGATGTGTTACTGATGGGTGTTTTGTTTTCCCAATGGTCCTTTTCTGTTATTACTGTTTTTTTTCACAGGTGTATTTAAGGTGATGCAATGGTCAAATAATGTCCACATATCTTAGATGTTGAGCAGGTGGTAGCAAAGTGTACAGGATAATGGTACAGGATAATGATGTTCTGGGTCCATAAACTTCCAAGTCTTCTCCTATAAGACATCAGTAGAATTCCCCTTTAGGCTCATGTGATTCCACGTCTCTTTCTAATTAAAAACGTGCCAATTCTTTCTTGCTAAATTAGATACAATGTTGTAATCCTTGTTCTGATATTCCGCTCCACTTTGTGTAGTTTTTCATTTGCATTCTAGTTAGACCAGTTGCTTTGCTAATATCTACTCAACTCTGTATTGTTATATGGTAGGGGATAGATGATCATCAGAGCTGAAGTGCAAGAGCTCACTTATGTGCCTGTGCTCCCCGCACTGTGAGACAAGCCACTGTCTCTGCTGCACTTAATAAGAGACCCTCCTCCCTCCCTCTCTCTCTATCTTGCGTACTCTATGCATAAGGGGAGTGAGACAGAGATAGCAGCATCGGCATTATTACTTCAATTCAAACACTTTACTGCTAGTGAAGACTGGGGAGCATTGCCTGTAATTATATGCCTTGTCTCCAAATGGTCTTCAGCTTACTATATAATCATCTCGTCTCAGCTACATGGAACTGTGTCATATTATTTTCAGCATGCACTGTAAATCCTATCTTGCATTTGTTCTGTTCTCCCTTTTCTCCTAACTAACTTGTAAAGGTTTGGCTTTTCTGTATTTTCAATAATTAAAACATTGCAACAAATAAACGCACACTTACAAAGAATGTTTGAAGTGTGTTTAGTGCCTTGAACATCAGGTTCCTACTGAACCTTATTGGCACTCCCCCATGGCCACAAGTTTTTTATAAAGCTATATGAGAGCTTAGCGCAGGGTAACAATTTAAAGATCTTATAGTATATAGCACAAAATTCTGAAGGCATAAGGGATAATATATTAAGTAATCTGCAAGCACTATATGCATTAGTGGGAGCAAAATTGTGGGCATAGTTTACTTAGTGCTTTTGCCTGCTCCTCAAGTATAGCAGCTGCTCTTAGAGCTACTTTAAAGGAGAAGGAAAGTCATTTTGGCATTTTACTGCCAATAGCTTCGCCACATTAGTGCCACCTAGAACAATATATTTATTCTGCAGAAAGTTTTACCATACCTGAGTAAAGATCCCTAGAAGCTCCCCTCCATTTTGTTTAAGGCATCAGCTGCCATTTTAGCTTGGTCTTTGTAGCTACCTGCTGCATCTCTAGCCGTTATAGCTCAGATCACATATTCTGATGGGAGGGGAGAGGGAGTTTTATGAATTCTTATAGGAGAGGGGAGCAGGAGAAGGGAGATTGTTGTGCAGATTCCGCCCAGGAATGAATGATTTTATTTAGAAAGGAAGTCTAACACAGAAGAACATGTGTACAAAAAGTAGTGAAGAAATCATGTGTTTTTTTTGATAGAGGACTCAGTGTAGCTTTTCTGCGAGTGCTTATGGCTGTATGTACATAGGCCTTTCTGATAAAACTTACTTTCCTTCTGCTTTAAGGAACAACTGAGCCCAGGTCAGAGATCTAATTGGTGGACTTCTGCTGCTATCCCAAGAGCTCCATGGCAGTAGTACCCTCAAGCAAAGGAGCTTGAATGTTATAAGGTAGGCAATAAAGGAAGTGATCCAGGATTACCACAAGAAAAAAGTCTCAACTCAAAATACTAACCTTTTATTAAGCAGGTCTCTAGAAAACCTTCATTCCAAAAAATGAAAAAATGAAAAGGAAAAAATATATTGTGGAGCACTTCTTAATTAAAACAAGAGCTCTGCCATTTTAAAGGATGCTTCATGCTAAAGTTATAATATGAAATGTCTGAATGTGGGCCCTGGGCAAATGCTCCTTTTTCCCATTTATTAAAATAACCCAAGCTGTATTCTGCCCTTGTGCTGTTTTGCCATTGATAGAGCAGCTAGTGGTGGGGTCGGACTGGGGGGTGCAGGGCCCACCAGGGCGGCCCCTCCTGGGGCCCCACACCCCCCAAGGTGCCCCCTCCAGACGCGCCACCTGCACCCCCCACAGTATCCCCGCCATGCCCCCCATACCCCCTGCAGTGGCCCCTCTTACCTGTCCAACGTCCTCCCCTGAGAGCGTGTAAGTGAAACGTATCAGAGGAGGACGCTGGTGGCCAGGGGATCAGTCTGGGCCCCCGGGGGGCCTACTAGGGCCCAGTCTGACCCTGGCTAGTGGAGAGTGCGGCGTTCCTATCTGTTTTTAGCACTTTAGTAAAGGAGCTCTCTTTTCTCTAAGATAATAATAAATACCCTCAATATAAAAGTGATATAATGATATAATGTAGTTTAACCTTTTAAACTACATATAAACATTTGTATGTGTCTGCCTAGGGGATGAGCTATATGTAGTTCTTTGATGAAAAATATTGCTACACCTTTATTTTCTTTTAGGATACATCTTGGTTACATTTATATGCAAAGTGTAGAATTATGTTTTCATTCTGTTTGCAATGGTAAATTAACATAATATGGGCCTAAAGAGCAGCTTCTTGTTATCACTAAAGCATTACCAGCAAAGTGATGGTTGGTTGTCTTAGTCAAGTGGCCTTTTTAGCCTTTTCACTCTCAATCCTTGCTAAACAAATCTGTACAGTAGATTAATGGATCAGCTGAATTTTGTTGCCATAAATGCATATAAGTCGGCACATAGAAAACAATGCAATATATAATCTCTTTCAAAGAACATGCTGAATTTTCTATTCATTACTTGTGCTTAAAAGAGTTGCCACAAGATGATGTATCCTTATACACTAAGTGCAGAATGTTAATGTTTCAGGGTGGTGCTTTATTTTCTTTAACCAGAATTACATGTAAATTATAAACAGTGCATCATTTTCTTTCTCAATAGCCTAGCCTCATCTACACCAACACATTTCTTTCACTCAAGGAAAGCTCATTCCTATGCAGCCTGCTGTATCAGCATAGCAGCCTGCCACAGCCCAATGATCCTGCTTGTCCTGTCCCAACCAATTTATAATAATGTCAGAATTCCTCCATGCCTGCAAACCCTGACTGCAACATGAACAACTTTTCAGGACTGGTAAAGTGATGAGTAAAATGTTTTTTCCATTATCCTTTACTTATGAAGCTGTTTCTCTCTCTTTTAATAGGGAAACGCTTTACTCTATTTGGCAGATTTTAAGGTTTTAAGACAGATTTAAGGTCCAGAACATGCTTGAGCTACAGCTGCTAGATGCTGGTCCATGTTCCTCTCCTGAGCTACACATGGCATTCCCAGCCTCAATGTATATATGTTGCTGTAAGCAACAAAGGCTGGATTCAGAACATCCCTCTCTCTGGTGCTGAAAAATTTTGGGGCATGACAGAGGGGTTTTTTGCCCTGGGCGCCTAGCCTTTGAATGACATTGTATAGTAATTGCTCCACAATTCTAAATGTAATCTGACCTCTTTGCGCTTTGTCATTTAACCCTTTAAGTGCCAGCCGAATTCGTCATTTCAGTTCCCCCCAGTGCCAGACGTTTTGTAAACATTCTGTGCTCTCTCAATGTAGGGGCTTTTACTGGGGGCAGGGTTAAGTTTAGGTAGGCAAACTATATATTGTTTTTTTCAGGAGAACCTGAGCTTTCCAAATCTACCTGAGTTTTTGTGTATTTCCACTTCTGGAACAAGATTTAGAGCTTGAAATACAAAAAAAAAAAGAAAAAATGCTATTTTTCATGATATAAGGATTTATACCAGAAACACATTTTATTTTATGGACAAAAATTCAACTGATTTGGAAAGCCTCATGTCTCCCGAACGTGCCAATACCTGATATGTATAGTTTTATTGAGATTTCTGACTTCTATAGATCAAAAACTCCCAGCAGTAAATTACTAAATTTTCAAAGCATTACAGCAGAATACGGCATACTTTACATTCCAAAGCCAAAAATCCTGGAATATTAGGTTTACCCCAGGAAACCATACATTTTTGAAAACTACACATTCTGACGAATCCGAAATGGGTAACTATGTCTTCAAACTCCTAAGTACCAAACGGCAATGCTTTACTGAATTTAGCATTTTCTATAAAAAATTATGAAAATTCTAAAAAATCACCTCAAATCTTCCATTTTCAAGCACCTTATCTCCCACATAACATTAGGTACGAAGAAAACACACCCTAAATATGAAAGCCAGGGGTCCACTGAACAGTTTGATGCCCATTGTGCATAGGATCACCAATGTATCTGGAATTTAGAGACCCCAAAAGGAAGTTAGTACATACAAATTGCCCAGGAGATCTCTTTAGCTACTGAAAATTCAACACATTTACTGCATTTTCTGTGGGGTAAAAACACAAAAAAATACATTGACCCCCCAAAATCATATATTTTTGGAAAGTACACATTCGGACGAATTCAAAATTGGTACCCATGTCTTTCTACTCCAAACTACTGAGCCGCAATTCTTTCCCAAAATTGCCAGTTTTGATGAAATACCTAAAAATCACATCAAATCTTCCACTTTCAAGCACCTTATCTCCCACATAACATTAGGTACCAAGAAAACACACCCGAAATATGAAAGCCAAGGGTCCGCTGAACAGTTTGATGCCCATTGTGCATAGGATCACCAATGTATCTGGCATTTAGAGACCCCATAAGGAAGTTAGTGCATACAAATTGCCCAGGAGATCTCTTTAGCTACTGAAAATTCAACACATTTACTGCATTTTCTGTGGGGTAAAAACACAAAAAAATACATTGACCCCCCAAAACCATATATTCTTGGAAAGTACACATTCGGGCGAATTCAAAATTGGTACCCATGTCTTTCTACTCCAAACTACAGAGTCGTAGTGCTTTCCCAAAATTGCTAGTTTTGGTGAAATACCTGAAAAACACATCAAATCTTACACTTTCAAGCACCTTATCTCCCACATAACATTAGGTACAAAGAAAACACACCAGAAATATGAAAGCCAAGGGTCCGCTGAACAGTTTGATGCCCATTGTGCATAGGATCAGCACTGTATCTGGCATTTAGAGACCCCATAAGGACGTCAGTGCATAGAGATTGCCCCAGAGGTCTCTAGCTACTGAAAATTCAACACGTTTACTGCATTTTCTGCGGGGTAAAAACCCAAAAAAATACATTGACCCCCCAAAACCATATATTTTTGGAAAGTACACATTCGGGTGAATTCAAAATTGGTACCCATGTCTTTCTACTCCAAACTACAGAGTCGCAGTGCTTTCCCAAAATTGCTAGTTTTGGTGAAATACCTGAAAATCACATCAAATCTTCCACTTTCAAGCACCATATCTCCCACATAACATTAGGTACAAAGAAAACACACCCTAAATATGAAAGCCAAGGGTCCGCTGAACAGTTTGATGCCCATTGTGCATAGGATCAGCACTGTATCTGGCATTTAGAGACCCCATAAGGACGTCAGTGCATAGAGATTGCCCCAGGGGTCTCTTTAGCTACTGAAAATTCAACACGTTTACTGCATTTTCTGTGGGGTAAAAACACAAAAAAATACTTTGACCCCCCAAAACCATATATTTTTGGAAAGTACACATTCGGGCGAATTCAAAATTGGTACCCATGTCTTTCTACTCCAAACTACAGAGTCGCAGTGCTTTCCCAAAATTGCAAGTTTTGGTGAAATACCTGAAAAACACATCAAATCTTCGACTTTCAAGCACCTTATCTCCCACATAACATTAGGTACCAAAAGAACACACCCTAAATATGAAAGCCAAGGGTCCGCTGAACAGTTTCATGCCCATTGTGCATAGGATCACTAATGTATCTGGCATTTAGAGACCCCATAAGGAAGTTAGTGCATACAAATTACCCAGGAGATCTCTTTAGCTACTGAAAATTCAACACATTTACTGCATTTTCTGTGGGGTAAAAACACAAAAAAATACATTGACCCCCCAAAACCATATATTTTTGCAAAGTACACATTCGGGCGAATTCAAAATTGGTACCCATGTCTTTCTACTCCAAACTACAGAGTCGCAGTGCTTTCCCAAAATTGCTAGTTTTGGTGAAATACCTGAAAATCACCTCAAATCTTTCACTTTCAAGCACCTTATCTCCCACATAACATTAGGTACCAAGAAAACACACCCGAAATATGAAAGCCAAGGGTCCGCTGAACAGTTTGATGCCCATTGTGCATAGGATCAGCACTGTATCTGGCATTTAGAGACCCCATAAGGACGTCCGTGCATAGAGATTGCCCCAGAGGTCTCTTTAGCTACTGAAAATTCAACACGTTTACTGCATTTTCTGTGGGGTAAAAACACAAAAAAATACATTGACCCCCCAAAACCATATATTTTTGGAAAATACACATTCGGGCGAATTCAAAATTGGTACCCATGTCTTTCTACTCCAAACTACAGAGTCGCAGTGCTTTCCCAAAATTGCTAGTTTTGGTGAAATACCTAAAAAACACATCAAATCTTCCACTTTCAAGCACCTTATCTCCCACATAACATTAGGTACCAAGAAAACACACCCGAAATATGAAAGCCAAGGGTCCGCTGAACAGTTTGATGCCCATTGTGCATAGGATCAGCACTGTATCTGGCATTTAGAGACCCCATAAGGACGTCCGTGCATAGAGATTGCCCCAGAGGTCTCTTTAGCTACTGAAAATTCAACACGTTTACTGCATTTTCTGTGGGGTAAAAACACAAAAAAATACATTGACCCCCCAAAACCATATATTTTTGGAAAGTACACATTCGGGCGAATTCAAAATTGGTACCCATGTCTTTCTACTCCAAACTACAGAGTCGCAGTGCTTTCCCAAAATTGCTAGTTTTGGTGAAATACCTGAAAACACATCAAATCTTCCACTTTCAAGCACCTTATCTCCCACATAACATTAGGTACCAAGAAAACACACCCTAAATATGAAAGCCAAGGGTCTGCTGAACAGTTTGATGCCCATTGTGCATAGGATCAGCACTGTATCTGGCATTTAGAGACCCCATAAGGAAGTTAGTGCATAGAGATTGCCCCAGAGGTCTCTTTAGCTACTGAAAATTCAACACGTTTACTGCATTTTCTGTGGGGTAAAAACCCAAAAAAATACATTGACCCCCCAAAACCATATATTTTTGGAAAGTACACATTCGGTTGAATTCAAAATTGGTACCCATGTATTTCTACTCCAAACTTCAGAGTCGCAGTGCTTTCCCAAAATTGCTAGTTTTGGTGAAATACCTGAAAATCACATCAAATCTTCCACTTTCAAGCACCATATCTCCCACATAACATTAGGTACCAAGAAAACACACCCAAAATATGAAAGCCAAGGGTCCGCTGAACAGTTTGATGCCCATTGTGCATAGGATCAGCACTGTATCTGGCATTTAGAGACCCCATAAGGACGTCAGTGCATAGAGATTGCCCCAGAGGTCTCTTTAGCTACTGAAAATTCAACACGTTTACTGCATTTTCTGTGGGGTAAAAACACAAAAAAATACATTGACCCCCCAAAACCATATATTTTTGGAAAGTACACATTCGGGCGAATTCAAAATTGGTACCCATGTCTTTCTACTCCAAACTACAGAGTCGCAGTGCTTTCCCAAAATTGCTAGTTTTGGTGAAATACCTGAAAAACACATCAAATCTTCCACTTTCAAGCACCTTATCTCCCACATAACATTAGGTACCAAAAGAACAGACCCTAAATATGAAAGCCAAGGGTCCGCTGAACAGTTTGATGCCCATTGTGCATAGGATCACCAATGTATCTGGCATTTAGAGACCCCAAAAGGAAGTTAATGCATACAAAGTGTATACACTGCAATATAAGCTACCGGCATGTGCATTATGCGGCATAAGACCCCCTAACAGTAAGGAGACCCTAGAAAACCATATATTTTCCGAAAGTACACATTCTGACAAAACAAAAATGGGTACATACATCTTTCTACTACAAACTACCAAACTACAAAGCTATGCTAAACAGAACGGTTTTTATGACATTTCTGAAAATTGTCACAAAGCTTGCATTTTACCCCATTATGTACCCCCGCATTTTGTACCGTATCAACATAAAACATTCTAAATATAAACGCCAGGGTTCTACTGAACAGTTTGATGCCCTATATGCATAGATTTACCAAACTATGTGGGGTACAGGGGCACCCAAGTAAAAATAGTGCATATGAATTTTCACATAAGATGCTTCGGCTCATGCAGTTTTTGCACCCGGTATGTGTATTATGTGCCATACGACCACCTAACAGTAAGGAGACCCTAGAAAACCATATATTTTCCGAAAGTACACATTCTGACAAAACAAAAATGGGTAAATACATCTTTCTACTACAAACTACCAAACTACAAAGCTATGCTAAACAGAACAGTTTTTATGACATTTCTGAAAATTGTCACAAAGCTTGCATTTTACCCCATTATGTACCCCCACATTTTGTACCGTATCAACATAAAACATTCTAAATATAAACGCCAGGGGTCTACTGAACAGTTTGATGCCCTATATGCATAGATTTACCAAACTATGTGGGGTACAGGGGCACCCAAGTAAAAATAGTGCATATGAATTTTCACATAAGATGCTTCGGCTCATGCAATTTTTGCACCCGGTATGTGTATTATGTGCCATACGACCACCTAACAGTAAGGAGACCCTAGAAAACCATATATTTTCCGAAAGTACACATTCTGACAAAACAAAAATGGGTACATACATCTTTCTACTACAAACTACCAAGCTACAAAGCTATGCTAAACAGAACGGTTTTTATGACATTTCTGAAAATTGTCACAAAGCTTGCATTTTACCCCATTATGTACCCCCACATTTTGTACCGTATCAACATAAAACATTCTAAATATGAACGCCAGGGGTCTACTGAACAGTTTGATGCCCTATATGCATAGATTTACCAAACTATATGGGGTACAGGGGCACCCAAGTAAAAATAGTGCATATGAATTTTCACATAAGATGCTTCGGCTCATGCAGTTTTTGCACCCGGTATGTGTATTATGTGCCATACGACCACCTAACAGTAAGGAGACCCTAGAAAACCATATATTTTCCGAAAGTACACAATCTGACAAAACAAAAATGGGTACATACATCTTTCTACTACAAACTACCAAACTACAAAGCTATGCTAAACAGAACGGTTTTTATGACATTTCTGAAAATTGTCACAAAGCTTGCATTTTACCCCATTATGTACCCCCACATTTTGTACCGTATCAACATAAAACATTCTAAATATGAACGCCAGGGGTCTACTGAACAGTTTGATGCCCTATATGCATAGATTTACCAAACTATGTGGGGTACAGGGGCACCCAAGTAAAAATAGTGCATATGAATTTTCACATAAGATGCTTCGGCTCATGCAGTTTTTGCACCCGGTATGTGTATTATGTGCCATACGACCACCTAACAGTAAGGAGACCCTAGAAAACCATATATTTTCCGAAAGCACACATTCTGACAAAACAAAAATGGGTAAATACATCTTTCTACTACAAACTACCAAACTACAAAGCTATGCTAAACAGAACGGTTTTTATGACATTTCTGAAAATTGTCACAAAGCTTGCATTTTACCCCATTATGTACCTCCACATTTTGTACCGTATCAACATAAAACATTCTAAATATGAACGCCAGGGGTCTACTGAACAGTTTGATGCCCTATATGCATAGATTTGCCAAACTATGTGGGGTACAGGGGCACCCAAGTAAAAATAGTGCATATGAATTTTCACATAAGATGCTTCGGCTCATGCAGTTTTTGCACCCGGTATGTGTATTATGTGCCATACGACCACCTAACAGTAAGGAGACCCTAGAAAACCATATATTTTCCGAAAGTACACATCCTGACAAAACAAAAATGGGTAAATAAAACTTTCTACTACAAACTACAAAGCTATGCTAAACAGAACGGTTTTTGTGACATTTCTGAAAATCAAGCGAACAAGAACTATGCATAACTGAAAATGCTATAAAATGGCTAAACATGCAGTAAAATACCCCAAAATCCACCAAAATCACAGAAAATGTAGTAGAAACACCAAAATAATACACAAAGATATTGCGCAGTGCGGTTAGCGAATACACTATCCGCAATGGCAATAAAACATTTTTTTCAGGCAGGAATAAAAACGATGCGATTAGAAAAAAAAAAAAATTACAAAATTACATAAGTGTGTAAGTGTGTGTGTACATTAGGTAAAATGTGTTTTGTGTGCATGTATGCAAGTAAGTGTGTGTAAGTGTAAGTGTTGTGAATGTTTGAAATCTCCCAACTCCCCTAAAATGTATGTGTTTGTGTGTAAATGTGAGTATAAGTGTGTATTAGTGTATTATTAGTGTATTATGTGTGTGTATGTGTGTTTTTGTGTGTTTTTGCCACTTACCTGTGTAGGAGATCGTGGATCTGCAGGGAGACACACACGCAGCCGTTCCGGAGTAAGTATCAGCAGCAGGAAGGAGGGGGGCCAGCAGGGGGGGGAGCAGAGAAAGGCAGAAGGCGATCGTGAAATCCAGGAATGGATTTCACGTGCCTGCCTTTTCTTATGTGGCCCCTGGGCGATCGCGCCCCAGGGGCCACTCGTTCCCCACCTCTGACTGTTGTCTGGAGGCTGGGGAACGAGCAGGGAGCGAAGGAGCGGCTTGAAAAGCCGCTTCTCCGCTCCCAAACCCGGAAGTGCCCCAGGACGTAGAATCTACGTTCTGTGGCACTTAGGTCCTTTAGTACCCAGGACGTAGATTCTACGTCCTGTGGCACTAAAAAGGTTAAAAATTGTTTAGGAAATGTTTACATAACATTTAAATGATATATTCAAACTCTAAGGGCAGATTTATCAAAACACGAGTTCGAATCCCGAATGGGAAAAATTTGGATTGGAAACGAAAATTTCTGAAGATTGCAAATATCACGAAAATGCTTATGAAAAAATCGTATTCGTCACGATAACATTATTGGCAATCCGAAAGTCACAAAATTTTCGTACAGAACGATTGTAAACAGTGGCAAAACCGTTCCGATTTTTTCGCTCTAAAAATCCGCAAAAGTTGCACAAGCGCCACAAAAGTCACGCAAGCATCAAAAAGTCGAGTAAGCGTCAAAAAAGTCGCGGAAAATCTGTTTGGACCGATCGAACAAACGTTCCGAGCATTCGTGGATAAGTAAATGTGCCCCTAAATATACATGTTTGGAAATTGCATTGTTTTTTAAATAAAAACGTTTAAACTTTGCTTTTTAATGATAAAATACACTGAAAGCACCTCATATTAATGTAACAGCAGTTTACACCCAAAGTAAACTGTCAATTACAGTTGAAGAGGTGGTTCATCTTTAAGTTAACTTTTAGTATGTTATAGAATGGCCAGGCCAAGTTTTCAACTGGTCTTTATTTTTTATCATTTTTTAATTATTTGCTTTCCTCTGTTGACTCTTTCCAGCTTTGAAAAGGGGGCAGCCAAAAAACTATTGCTCTGTGGGGATAACATTTCATTGTTATTGTTTCTTTTTATTACTTATATTTCTATTCAGACCCACTTCTATTCATATTCCAGTTTCTCATTCAAACCACTGCCTAGTTGCTTGGTTAATTTGGACCTTAGCAACCATAGAGCTGCTAAAATTCCAAACTGGAGAGTTGCTGAATATAAAGCTAAATAATAAAAAAAACACAAATAATTAGAAAATAAAGACCAATTGCAAATTGTTTCATAATAGCACTCTCTACAACATACTAAACAAAAATTCAGTTTAAAGGTGAACAACCCCTTTTAAATTTTGGCATCTTGTGACACAAATGCAGTCATATTACCAACCCGATTTCCAGCCAGTCTTGCAAATCTAAATTTAAAACTACCGGTAAATAGCAATGAATAAAAGGACATTGTATCTCGAAATAATTAGGATGACTTTATCAGTGTTAATTTTTTATGTGTTAATAATTGATTTTGAATTGCGGTTTAAAAACTGCAAATTTTCAATATCTATTAAGCGGAAAAACGCTACTAAGTTCGAGCGGGGGAGCGTGATGTGCGATGCATAACGACGCGACACACAACTAATTGCAGACTAGGGTTAGGCAGGAGAGACTCCTGCCTGGCGCCCCCCAATCGTTGCGCCCTAGTCAACTGCCTCTTCTGCCTACCCCTAGTTCCGGCCCTGCCCCCATGACATCATTACTGATACATAGTTAACAAAGGCAGATTTAACCCAGACAGCCCTTCTGAAAACCGGGTTGTCCAGGTCAAAACCAGGACAACCCTAGTGACATCAATCTATTAACTAGATTATAAGGCTTTCCATGCCGTATGATAACTAAATCCACTTCTCTTATTGATTGTACTTCTAATTGGTTTTTGAGAAATGCTTATTTTATAGACATATATGTCAGTAAAAATACTGGTTATCAATGAATGTTTATACAATATCTAGTAAAAATGTAATTGAACCCTTAAATTGTGATTGTTAATAGGCTTGTCTCATCCATCAGAAAAAACATTGTGTCACTGCCAAGCCGTAATCGTGTGTGTTAGGACTACAGAAAGCTAGAAGGCATCTTGTTATCGTCATAGCCATCTGAAAGCTCTGCACTGTGCTGGTGAAATTTATAGAGCGGTGGAACATCAATTTATCTCTTGCTTTTATCTTCACATTGCTGTCCGATTTGTTGAAGCATATTTGTGTTGTTGTGTGCTACTGTTTCATCTTTTTTTATAGCAGTTCCTAATTTTCAGAGAGTGCTTATTGCTCAGCTAAAAATGACAACTTGCTTTTCAACCACGCAGAATTTATTAGGGCTTATTTACCAACAGAAGTGCAAATGTAGTTGCTCTAAAACAAGTGAAAATGTTTCATGTATTGATGCTATTCACTAAATGTACTTGAAACCAAAGACATGCCTTATACTTCTGCATGGTTGCACTGAGCACCACCTTGTTTGTAATGAATCCTTGCAGCTACCGCCATCATGAACTAACCCAGGTGGTAATTCCAGGGTTCCCACAGCGGGCTGCATCAGTAGGCATAACTGACTTGTGTGCAAGGAATCATATGCTTATTGCATTTTAAAGTTGAATGCCAAAAGAGACCACATCCGCATTACAAAATTTTGACAGCAACATGTGCCCAATTAATGAATCATCACTTTTGCAATTGTGTTAAGCTAGCCATACATGGATAGAACCATTCTCAAGTGATTGGATCACAGTGATGGGGATGCAGGCCATCGGAGTGAGGACTGCATTAAAGTGATACTGACACCAAAGAATTTCTTATAAAAATATGAACCTACTTCCAAACCTACCTACAGGTCATGTTGACTGTTTCTCTACATAAATCCTACTGAAGATCTTGAACCCGACTGTCTGGCAACCCGACTGTAGCTTCTCAATCTGTCAAAAGGACTACGTCATAAACTTGGAGGATTCAGTTTGCCGTTTGCTTCAAGGAGTTCCCCCTCCCTCCCTTGCATAGCATCGCATGGCGTTGTGAACTAGATAGCAGGCAGGCTTGATCTTCTACTTCAAATGACTGTGCCCCCTCTCTGCTCTTCCCACAAAGAATTAAATAGCAGGCCAGCTTAAGCTTTCGCGTGCCTCCCTTACCCCCCCCCCCCATTACACATAGACAACAGAGCTGAGCTTGTCACACACCAGCTGAAAGTAGAAGGGGCGTTGCAGGTTTGTGATTGGGCATATTTATTCACTTGGGAGGCATTTCAATTAAAACCCGGAAGAGGGGAACAAACATGGCTGCTCCATTGGTCTGTAATTTGTGCTACCATAATTATGAAGCGAAAAAACTTTGCAGATTTAGTTTATAAGGAATTTAAAGCTGATACAAATTAAAACACAACAAAAAAGCATAACAGAGTCCTATGTAACAGGCTTAACGCATTTCATGGCTTCACGACAAACCAGCAGCTAGAATCTGCCCATGTATGGCCACTTTTCATTTTCACTTATACACAGTTGTGTTGAATGCAATTCCGCACTCAGCTACATTCACACTGGAATTATGAAGGAAAAAACACTGCACGGACCAAGTAAATTAAAAAATACAACTGTATTTTTGAGGATACTAAGTTTTAAAAAAATCTAAATAAATTGTGCTTTATACAGAGAAATACTTGTATTACATGTAAGTTTTTGATATTCCCCTGTATATCTTCTAACCAGAATTACAGGGCTGTAATTACTGATTTGCTTGGACTTTGACATGATCCATCCCTTTTATCTGGCCACCCCCATGGCATCTTGGCCTTGACCCAAATGGTTTAATTTAAGATTATTGCAAACAATACAGTTTTGGAGGGCACACCACAATTACTAGAACAAAATTACTATTTTTAAAAGGAAAACAGAAAAAAAGGTGCAAATGAGAATCTGCTTCCCAAACCCACATAGGGGCAGACAGAATATCAGTACAAATCAATCAGTTGCTCAATGCACACCTATTTAAACCTCAGAAAAAAAGAACAGCAAATGGTATGTTTAACATATAATGATCTTTATATAGTAGATGTTCACAAAACAATTAGCACAATTACAATGCATAATATACACATCACCAATTGCCTAAATACAATGAAGCTGAAAAAGCAGACACTTATGGATTGAGAAAATTCCCAAATTTTTCTCTTTCTTCTGACAATGAAATTTATTATTTTATGTTAAAAATGTTTTGCTCCCAATTTTTACATATGATGTGTCAAATGGAATAATATACACTGTATATTGTTACTATCATTATTTGTTAGTTTTTATACGAGTTGATTCGTATAATGTCTTTGTATGGCACCTTTGTTTTGAGCTAGTTAAAAGTATGCATTCCTTTTTCTCTGATGTGCGACAATTCTGATGCGTGACAATTTTTGTGTGTCTTTGACACTGATACTAGCGGAAATGATGTGACAGAAGTGACGTCACTTGCTTTTTCGTGCACTTGCAGTACCAAATGAGGCGTGTCCTATGGGTATTTAAACATACACAGAATGCCTGCTAATCAGAATCCCCCTGACAAAGGACTGGGTTCCGAAAAGTTGCTTTTTTTTTCAATCCATAAATGTCTGCTTTTTTTGCTTCATTGTATTTAGGCCAATTGGTGTGTATGTTATGTATTATAATTGTGCTAAATGTGTTGTGAACATCTACTATATAAAGAGAATTATATGTTAAACATACAATTTGCTGTTCTTTTTTTCTGAGGTTTAAATAGATGTGCATTGAGCAATTGATTAATTTAAGAGTATTTTCAGACTGATAGGAGGGCTTTAAGAACACACAAGGGGGAACTTGTGTGTATGGCAAAAAAAGTAAGGCTATGAAAATGGAACGCTGGATGTACAAAGTATTAATAACAATTTGTACATTCACAAAAGTGTTAGTGCAACAAAGGATAAATATTTGAAAAAAATTTTGAGCCTAGTTTTAAAGGACCACTCCCATTTATCTGAAAAAAGAGATTTATAGCACTTCTCATTGCAGGTTATGAGGAAACCTAGGTAGTTCTATTGTTATCGAACGTGAGTTTTTGACTGGCCATATCACTAGTTACAAGTCACACCCATGACTTTCTCAAGTAACTCTCATTTGCTTTTTGTATTGGGATTAACTCAATAAAATCAGTGAAGCAGCCTTTAAACAGATAGCGAGGGAGACTATGGCTACTTAAGGTACAGTACACCTTTTTTAACATAAGCTTAATAAATACATCTTGTGCCAAACATACTTTTTGCCTGTTGTTTTAACTAAGAAAAAAATTCTATGGTTTTTGCTATTTCTGACACTGAAAAGAAAATGAAACCAGTTTCACTTTAGTATATCTTTTTTCTTCCTGGTTTTGACACACAGAGGAAAAACGGAATTTGAAATGTATTTTCAACACAAGTCATATTTATTGTTCTAATAGTAAGTGCATGACATAGAAACAGGCCTGAACATTAGTCTAACAGCAGTGCATGTAGTAGGTGTTGAACTCAAATAACCTCTGGGAAATCACAGATGTAAGACCTCTGTACCACAAAGTTTCTTGCCCTACATATTCCACTCCAAAGGCAAGAAATATAGCATGGCCGCTACACATTCACGATCAATTAATCAAAGAATACTGCCAGAACTTTCTTACTTACTTATGATTTTTGTCTAACTGGTTCAATTGGAGAAGAGCATGACATACTCCGTGGGAGGAAACCTAATTTCTACAGCTGGATAGCATTCTAGGTGAAACTACACAATCATGATGCCCAACTTCTTTCTGGTAAGAAGGACTTAAGCTGTGGCAAAGCTATTCTCTGAAAAGGCAAAGCAGGAAAGAGCTCTGTCTAAGTGGAGGTGCACATCTCCTATTCTCCCATTTGTAGAACTGGTGTCCCATTCCCTGACCTGCCCATGCCTTGGAGTGTTTATTGGTTGAGTGGATTCAAGAAAAAAGTGGGAATATTAAAGAGGTTTATGGACTTTTTTGGTTTAAGATGCCCTTGGAGGTCCAACATTTATTCAGGGCCAAAGTTGGCTCATAACAAG
The DNA here is from genome assembly GCF_000004195.4 of Xenopus tropicalis. Lineage (NCBI taxonomy): Eukaryota > Metazoa > Chordata > Amphibia > Anura > Pipidae > Xenopus > Xenopus tropicalis. The sequence continues at coordinate 93,865,607 of NC_030679.2, read as the reverse complement.
GTTACATACAGTACATATGAAAACATTCTGGGTCTCCTTCTTACTACTAAGCATATCCAGGACAACAAATAAATGGTTATATAAAATGTTACTCTAGGTGACCTATAGAACAGGCTTCCAGGCCCCACCAGCCAGTGCTCTGGGCAACCTCCTATCAGCTTGGGATCTACTGCTTTATGGTATATAAGTCGGTTACCAGTGCTATCAAAGTTGTACAATTAACTCTCAAGGGCACAATTGCCCTTTCTTGGTCTATCCATGCCAGGAGTAGTCTTTTTTTTATCTCAGCTGTAAAAACATTCTAAGGCATTTGCAGGATTGGCAGGGAGACCCCTGTGTGTGATTTACAAATTGCTGATTTACTGAAAGATTGTGACAATATAGTTTTAGCTTGCTGAGTGTGGCTCTGTTAAAATCAGAGATTGCATGCATTTTCTCTGGCATTGCACAATGAATTTCTGCAAATGTTTCATTATTGTGGTGTCCCTGGCAATTATGCTTGCATTAATAGTGCCCCGGGCACAACAGATGCACATTACAACAGCTGCTATGAATTCACTTGGAAAAAAAAGACAGCAAACCAAAGCTTAACAAATCCTGCAGGGTTAGAGAGGAAAAGAACAGACCCACTAATTTATGCATGTAAGCAACCTCTTACATTGCATGTCATTCTTTGATGCAGCCAGTGGGGCATTTGGTTAAAATAGCTGCACAATCTGCACAAATCAGTTATAGCACAGACATTGTTTTATTCCTGTTTTGCTTTGCTGCATAGGCCCTAGCGTGCTTTCTTTCTAGAAGCAATTATAAGAGGATTTTGCTATCAAGGGCATATTTGACCTTGTGCTACTCTATCCAATATCAGGAATGTAGCAACAGGGATGCAGTCTGCAAAATGCTGCAGAGGCAAGAAGATGCTTTATAACTTCTTGCCAAAGTGATTACTCTTAATGTCTACAGAGTAAAATGCAAGTGCACAAAGTGTATACATTTCAGAAACTTTTAAATAGGCATTTAAGAGCAGAATGGAATATGTAAAGTTTAATTGTGTATAACAATTTCAGTGGGAATTGTGTCACTTATGGTTCACAGCAATAAAACAGCATTGTGTGATTTTTTATTGCTAGTGTGCTGTTCCTCTTAACACAAAGCAGTGAGAATTACTGCTATAGTATCCAGTAGTGTAACTTCCATACAGCCGTGGGGGGAGGACCATGGAGACTGTTGTACAGTAGTCTTCCGTACGAATGCCTTAAAGTCTGCCGGCTACTGCAAACAAGTGAGATGGGGATGTAGAGAGTAATATTCTAAGACAATTTGCAATTGGTTTTAATTTTTTATTATTTGTAGTTTTTTTCAGTTTTTGTTCGGCAGCTCTCCAGTTTGGCGTTTAACAGTTATTAGGTACCTAGGATCCAAATTACCTTAGCAACAAGGGTGTGGTTTAAATGAAAGACTCATATATATATATATATTTATACTAGAGTCCAACTTCTGTGGTACAGAGGGCCGCAATTTTTCTGGCCTACGTTGTGGAGGGCTGATAATGGAACTTAATATTGATCACTCCCTTTTTTAAAATCATACCCACTTTAAATCACAAACATGTTAACACAAACACATATCTCCCAACATTTGGAAAATGTAAAGAGGGACAAAAAGAAATGGCGCACGCAGCGAGGCAAAATTTTTGACCATGCCCATTTTTGTGACCACACCCCCTAAATACCACTCCCATTTGACTAAATTTGGCAGGTTATTTAAAGTTTGAACATATTTCTGGAGATTTTGGGGTCTTGTTTTATGTGTTATTACAGTTTTTTTTTAAATAAAACTGAAATTGCCCTTTAAGCTGCAAGTCTCAGTTCCCCCAAGAGATGTATTTAGCTTACAAATTACAATTGTATCTAAGTGCACATGTGGCTTGTTAACTTTCTGGGCTCTCTGCCAAAAGCTACTTTTTAATAAATTTTTTTTTTAGGGTTCAGTGCAGGAGCTCAAAGAGAAATGAGGGACTTTTCAGTAAGAATCCAGGACTGCGGGTTGAGTTGTCAAAATAGAGACTGTCCCGCGAAAATGGGGACAGTTAGGAGCTATGCAAACATTTTTCAGACTATACCAACATTAATGATGGTAGCGCAGCAAAAACCCAATGGTTGGTGCTTACTGCAGGGATATCACCCATCACTCATCAGTTAAGTTTTATTAAGAAGTACCCTAAAATCCAGACGCCTCCTTCATTGGCCCCAGGGCCAAATGATCAAATTAAAATGGCGAGCATAGGCCCCGTTGGATCCAACTGCAAAATCAAACCTGCCTGATCAAGATCTGGCCAATTTCAGGCCAAATGTCGGTTGGGTAGGCCCATCGCTGGTGCCCATACATGGGCAGATAAGCTGCCGAATTGGTCTAAAGGACCGATATTGGCAGCTGAAATCGGCCCATGTATGGCCATCTCTACACAAATTCAAGCAGTCACTGCAGTCAGAAAGATGGGGTGGCCACATGGGGAGGGGCCGTCCTCTTCCTTCTTCTGTCTTCGTGCCACTTGTGCATGCTCAGTAGAGTGAGAAGCCAAATTTTAATGAAAAAAAAAAGCTGACTATTTTTTACCTGGATACCTGCATACAAGGATTGCTGCTGACAGGCTATCAAGTAAGTGATTACTGGGGGTGCCTATCATTTGTACCTTTCCTTCTCTTTTAACAGTTGATATGACAAGTCATTTGTGCCTTCTTAGTGCTTTAAGTGGTTTTGGAACAGGAATATCAAACTCACAGAAAAGCAAAGTTGCCACAGTCACTCAAATGAAATAATAAATAGAGCTAATAAGCCTATACAAGGGTGAACATTACTACAGTTAGCCTGTCTTGTTCAGATCAACATTATGGAACAAAGCATCTGATAACTACAGGTAAAGCAAATTTCTTTAATTTAATTCATGTTTCCTTTTCCTTCTATAGTTGCTCCTACACAATGCTATCTCAACTTTCCTTTTTGTCCGCACTCCCTTCCATCTCTACATCTGATCCTGAACCCCTCTCCTTTTATTCATATTGCTACAATTTTATTTAATTCTCCCTCACTCCACCCCCTCCACTTACCTCGCATGCTCTTGCTTTCTGCAGTTGTGCTTGTAATGGATTTCATTATTAGCATCTCTATTGCTAATTACCATCCAGAGCTATTCGTTAAGCTGTCAGTTTCTTTGCTCCAAGACAGCAGACGGTTCTGTCAGAAAGTGCTTAACCACTTCACCACACTGTAATTGCTTTTTTTCCAAAGCAGCAGTTTCTTACTATTTAAATGCTAAAACAGTCTCTGTAGTAAAAATGTGTTTGATTAATTTCTCTTTAAAATGGCATCTGTAAAAGTATAGGCTTCCCTCAAAGCCAGTGGTGGATTAAATGTCTGGGGGAGGACTAAGCATTAACTCTTTGCAACCCACACCCACCTTCAGTGAGAAAAGGATTAGCTCGCTGTAGGGAAGCAAAGCTTGCAATTTTTTCTATACATTTCTATACATTTATTTTCCTTCCCTATTAATATAATTTGTATCAAGCATCATTTTTACAAACCAGGTTAGGTGGTAATTAACTGGTGGCATGTGGCATCTGATGGAAGGTCCAACTGATGTGCTTAATTACAGTTCCCAGCAGTGGAATAACTTGGTCACGTTGGGCCCCCTGCATAGAAATCTTTTTAGCCAGCCCAGCGTGAACTGTCCCCCCCCGCCCCCCTCCAGGCCCACGCTGTGCCGAACAGCACCATGTTTTTTAAACAAATTAAATGTATTTATTGTAAATCTAGGGCATTACAGCAACCTTTCAAACGTAATCTGGCCTTTTATCTACAGTTACGACATTCGTTCCCATGTTAGTTTTATAATCATATAATCGACCATGTAAAAAGCATATTAAAGGGATTCTGTCATGGAAAACGATATTTACAAAATGTGTTTGTTAATAGAACTCCTCTAGCAGAATCTTGCATTGATATCCACTTTTCAAAAAAATATTACATTTTGAAATTTCACATGGGGCTAGCCATATTCTTCATTTGCTAGGTGCCCTCAGCCATGTGACTAATAAACTTTAGTCACTCGTTACTGCTGCGCTGCAAGTAGGGATATCACCCCCCCTTTAATCTCCCACCAGGTGATCAGCAAAACAATGGGAAGTTAGCAAGATAGCAGCTTCCTGATGCCTGTATGGCTAAAAATGCTCCCATGCCCCACCTAATGGCAGATATGATAACAGCACTCAATAGTATAAATCCAAGTCCGACTCAATTCATGACTCTCAGTTACACTGAGCAGTATAAACAATAGGTTACCTGAAAGCAGTTCTAATGTGTAGCGCTTCTGAAAGCTTACACTCAGACACAATGCACTGAGATGGCGCCTACACACCAATATTACAGCTAAAAAATTAATTTTTTGGCTCAAGAATTACATTTAAAATGGTAGAGTGAATTATTTGCTGAAATGAAGCAAAGGAAATCAATCACCCATTATACTTAAAGGATACAAGCCCTTATTTAAAACAGTTAATAGTTCCTTTAGAGTCTGTGCTTTCTAGGGTTGAATCTGTAAGCTGAAGATTTGTCCTCCTATATCCTGTCCCATGCACAGGGAAATGGGATTCCAGCTTGGTATAGGGACACATTAGCAGTTTGTGAGAATGTTAAGAAAAATAAAGCCTCTCAACAGAAGCCCAGACCCCACTGAGAATGTGCATTGTTACTGACACTTAAATGATGGCCTTACACGATCAGAAGCTGAGGAGCTGCTGGGGGCAAATTTGAAGGCATGGATCATACTGTATACTGTAATAGGACTGTTGAACCTCTGGGCTTGTACAATATGTTTAGAATAAAAAATGCCACATTTCTAGCCATATTCTTTGTTAGGGTTTAGTTAATATTTACCCCGATATTGCCACTTTGTCACAGATTATTCAAATGTTCTTGCATGTCGAAGACTTACAAAATGCAAGAATTATGCCTCAGCATTTCTAAAAATATATGAAAATTACAAAGTCTAAATATACTAAGCTAAGCTGAGTTAAGTATATTAGCAAGATGGTATAAATAGTATATATGCTTTTAACCCTATAGTGTGTATAGATATATATATATATATACTTTTTAACCACCTAATTACCATTAGGATAAGGGATAAAATATAACTGGATACATTTTCATTATATCAGTTACAGTTTTTTAAGTTAATAGATCATTTTAAGTGTTGAGATATATTTTCTATTATGTCTTTGTAGAATATTCCATCCAAAAAGAAAGAAAATGTAGCTCTAAGCACATTTCTAATATTCATTTGTTACAAAGTTTCAGTGGTTTTAAAGTTATTTGTAAATAGAATTTCAGCTAGCAGCAATATATGTCTTAATGTTTCCTATCACTGAACTAGTGGCTCTGACTCCTGTAACAAAGCCAGCTGATTAACAAACCTGTGGGACAGAGCTGTCCAACGTATTACATGTAGTGGGCTGATTAATTCTCATACAGCATGATGGAGGGCCAAATTATATTAAAATAATTATGTCACACAATGAAGTCTATGGGTTCTAAAGCCAACTAGGGGCCATAAAAATCCTTTAAGGGCCACATCCAGCTCTTGGGATTCAGCTCTCGAGCTTCAAGTTGGACTGCTCCGCTGTAGGAGAACTGACTCTTGTTGTTGTACATTGTTTTAGAGTGATACTTTGCAAAGTGATGCTGTGGTAACTCATTTTTAGCAACCTAACTGTCTCTTCTCAGGGGGGTCAGGACGCTCTTTGGGAGGGATGTCATGCACATCAATGTAGGAACATATTTAGGTCTGGTGCCTTGGGTGCCAACGGACCCAAATACCCCTGAGCACTGGTGCATTGAAATTAATTAATTCACCAAAACAAAGCCATTCTTTTGGCACTCATCATAGCTTCCAGTACTGCCTTTGCAGTAGAGCCACTGCTTGTGCAGATATGCTCATCCCCCAATCTGAAATCCTGCTAACAAGTGTATGTATAGAATTATTATTAAATTGAAGACTCTTTACGCTGGCTATTCCAACCACTGATTTTATCTAAACTGGATAAAGTTTAGTCAGGTCCGCCATCAAGGGGGCAGAAAAGGAATTACCACTCTGGGATTTAATTTTGTTTAAGAACCTGTAACAGTCCAAGCACCAACATAAATGCAGAATGTTCTACCACTATAAGCTAATTTTGAATAATTACATTTTTATAATAAAGTTGTTCTTTATCACTGTGATCCTTGGCATACCATGGCCATAGGCAGGCAGTCATTTCAATTGGAATACTGGACAAATATCTTATCGGATAAGCAAAGGACAGGCTTCCTCCTCATTGGGAATGTAACTACCAGTTGATATTTTAATGCTTTTATCTAGGTTGGGATTTTGCTCCAATACTTTTAGATCAGCTTCCTCACATCCCTTGCAACCTGTCTGCATTAAAATGATGTCACTTCCTTGTTACTGATGACATCACTTATTTTTTCTGTTTTTCAGGGCGGTATTAGCTGCTGCAGTTCATGTAGTATGTCTAAGTGTGGGTCTGCAGTCCAGGATGGGTACAGGTCAACCTCATTTGACCAATCCAGTATTTGATTTGATATAACTATTTGAATCATAATTTAGACATATTTATATATGCGATGCACTTTGTTTATTTCAGTTTATTAGTACAGGGATTTTCTATTAAGCAAACCTCTTAGTTACCAAATGGGAGAACTTATCATTAAAGGCGTTAACTTGAAACAGGTATTGCCTGTTTGTTTGGTTTTCATAAACACAAGATGCTTATGTTTCTTTTACAAACTGATTGTTTTGATTCCAGCATTGTAAAGTCTATGCTTCCATTGTTGCTGGTAATCGGTGGCATGGCAATCATTAGAATGCAGTTTTTGCACAAAGTAATGTACACGCCTCTACAATACTATACAGCAGTGCTCTCCAACTTATTACACCTAAAGTGCCGAGTTCTTTTTAAATGACATGTTCTAGGGGTGATTAAGTTAAAATTATGTGATACAGTAAAGTCTATGGAGCCTTTGAGCAGACTGGGGGCCATAAAAATCCTTTGAAGGGCTACATATAGCTCGCGGGCCCCCAGCTAGACAGCCCTGCAATGACAGAGTATTTAGAATCATATCCCTTTATGTTGGGCGAGAAAAGACTGATCAGTTCCACTGTTAATACTAAGGACAACCAGATCACTTTTAAGGCACTGGTGGGCCCAGTGCAAAAATCCCACTGGTGGGCCCCTGCAATCCCTGCCTGAAATGTAAAAATAGGCACCTGCTTTGAGGCCAGTGGGAGCAACATCCAAAGGGGTGGGTGAGCAACATGTTGCTTGTGAGCCTTTGGTTGGGGATCACTGAACTAGTGTAATTTTCAGTTATTCCTGAGAATACTGTTACAACAGTACATTGGGCTAAATCATTAATGATGGGACCAAAAGTGAAACATACCAAGAGTAGTTGAAAGGGGGAGTGGGAATGATTACTAAGTATAACTGAATAAACAAAATGTAATATTTTTTTTTTTAAAGGTTTATTTTTCTGAATTTGTAACAGTACATAACAAAAGTACAACATAATACTTAATAAAGCAGGTTACATAAATGAAGCAAGAGTTTGGTACATTTATTTCACACTTCCAACATATTTACTCATTATTGTGAGATTGAGTCTGACCTTGGTCTTTGGCATTAAGTTGGGGATGGCCCATGTCAGTTGGTTGGGGGTCCGTTGGACTCGCACCACATGCCCCAAATTTTTTCAAATTTCCCGTGTGCCCCTCAAGTCTCATAGGTGAGTTTTATAAGAGGTAAGGCAGTGTTAATGAGCTAGTACCAGAGTTCGAGTGTCGGAACGCTGTTGCCCATCCACCTCATTATGATCGCTTTTTTGGCATAGAATGTAAGAGACCTAAATGTTGTCCTAGCTGCATTGGTGGGGCAAAATGTAATATTTAGTGTTCCTTTAAGATTTTAGTTCTCTTTAGTGGGATCAGATTGCACTGATTCCATTTTGCTCCTCAGTTAAAGTTAAGCCTTTCTCATAGAGTTCTATTTAGTAGCCAACAGGTAAATAATTCAGTGATAGAGAATTTCAGCGGAGATGCACGTCTGTTACCATCTGCTGCTTCCTTCAAGGAAGACACTCTGCGTGTTTTGGAAGCCCAACTTTCTATCCCTTTGTTGTTCTTTTTCACAAGTTTATTGTGGATAAATTATTTGTGTTCTTAAAGAGCCATTAAAACATGCTATAAAAGATTTGAGCTTATTTAGGGCAAAATGTTTTAGATTAAATGTGTGTGAATCTAATAACCAATGCTTTAATTTGAATATGTTTTATATTTGATATTCTCCTTCTTTGTGTAAAATCTTGTTTAATAAATCGATTTATCCTTTTGCCCCCCATCTCTGTTGTTCTGTAATAATCTTGCCTCTATCTTTGTAAAGTCTATAATCTTTTTCTGGAAATGTGTGATCTGAGTCCACCAAAACATAAACTTATTTTGGCTCAAAACCTCCCAGATGTCGGCCCCATTAAAACTGCAACAAAGTTAATAGTAAGTGTACAACTTGTATACTGGCTCAATAAACACAAAGGGGCAGATTTATCAAAACAAAAGTTAGAAAAAAATTCGATTGGAAACAAAAATTTCTGAAGATCGCAAATATCCCGAAAATGCTTCCGAAAAAAAATCGATTTAGTCGCGATATTTTCGTACCGAACAATTGTAAACAGCGGCAAAACTGATCCGATTTTTTTGCGCTAAAGATACGAAAAAGTTGCAAAAGCACTGAAAAAGTCACGCAAGCATCAAAAAAGTTGTGCAAGGTAAGAAAAAGTTGCAGAAAATACGATTGGACCGATCAAACAAACGCTCGGAGCATTCGTGGATGAGTGAATGTGCCCCATAGTTTGCCATTAATCGCGAGTGCTTTCTTGCTAAATTTAACCCTTGAAACTCAAGGCCATTTGTTATTTGCAATGATGGTCAGTTTTTTTATTGTAATTATATGAGATTGAAACTAAAACTTACTTTTCTTACTGACCTATCTAACAGTAGCAAGAAAAACAAGCAACCCATCTAGACATTAGTATCCTCCTCAATTAATGCCTTCAGCCCCAGGACAACACATAAAGCATTTTAATTACCATTGGCACACTAAGCCTTTTAATCACCATAACTTTTTTAGACTTATGGCACTCAGAAAGTTGCCAATATCATACATAGGTCAGCCAGCATTAAAGATACCCCTGCTGCCTTTCTTTTGGCACAAACTGCCAGTCACAGCCAATACCAGTGCAGCAGTGACAACAGAAGAATTATCTAAATATAGACCCAAAAGTCTATTTTATTCAATAACTGTATAGTATTCTATTAAAAGCAATACATATTTATAATCTACAACATAACACCAAGAGCCATCAAGCTGATGGTGACGATGTTGTTTTTTAAATTGCAAACAAAGTGGTCATAATTTTTAAATGTAAATCAAATGTTTTCATTTTCTGGTGTTTTTTTTTCTTTAGAGATTCAAGTACCACTTGTATACTGGGGACATCAGGCTGGACACGGGGCAGACTGGAATACTGTTAGTTGTAATCTTACTAAACGTATTTAGTAGTGACACTTCTAGTTTGAGTGGAAGTTGGAATTACAAAAAAAAATCTTTGTTCATAAACCAATGCTATTATAACTTTGGCCAGCAGATGGCTCTATTACTATTTATAATAAGAATTTAACTGGAACACACGGGTAATCATCTCTTCTTTCCCATCAGTATCCTAAACAGAGTACATTTCTTCCCATTTTTGTACCATGGTTTATAATTTAAATTCTAATTACAAATGATAATACAAGGCAAATTCATTCCCCATGTCACCTGGAATTTTATCCAAACGTTAAGACTTTATTTGAACGAGATGTTCACTGATGCATTTGGATTGGGTATTCATTGGATCTTGGAACATAGGAGCCCTTGTGCACACATTGTAGGATCTGATGGCTGTTAAAGGTCACTGTATATTTATTCCTAGCCAAAAAAGAGGTGCTTATATGGCAGCGCTTTCGGTTGTGGTGCAAAATAAGATAAATCTGCTAATCTGTCATCAAAAACAGTCACAACAAAGGGTGAAGGTTGTTTATACAGAGCTCATGATCTCTTATTAAACTAATTCAATGGTAGGATTGTAAGTGTAGAAGCAAAATCTTCCTTCTAACAAAAAACTAAGAAATATTTACATTTTGAAATGAAAAAAATTGGCAAAATGTATTTTCAGGATAAATTTTCTCATGTCAAAAACAGTTGTTTATAGGTATGTGTATATACTGTTCCTTTAAACAGTCCTGATTTTAATAGTTCAGCCTGTAGTCCTGGGTTCATACTGAAAAGTCCCTCATTTCTCTTTGATCTCCTGCACTGAATACTTAAAAAGATACAATATTTCTCAAACTTAGCTAAATAAGTAGGCTTTTTCTTCTCTTTTCTTTTACTACCTCGAAAATTTCATAGAACAACCACAGCATCCAGAGCATTTTAGACAGAATGTCAAATATTGTATAAAGTTTAGGTAATTTTGGTTGCGCCTCAGATAAAATATATGTCTGGCTAACCTTGAAGGCATTACCCAAGATCTAGGTCTTGGTCAAGAAAGTGCAGGGAAAATATTGTTTGGTGTGATAGAATAATTTCCGTTTTGGAAGAAGACCTGGTTCATCTCAGTGGCTAACTTTTAGTGATTTGAGCCGTAGGAATCACCTAGGGGCATATTTATTATAGTGTGTAAGCCAACATCACCTGTGATGTTGCCCATAGCAACTAATCAGCAATTAGATTTGGACAGTCACCTACAAGTTAGAAAACATAAGCAAAGACATGGTTGTTATGGGCAACATCACCAGTGATGTTGGCTCACATACAATTATAAATATCCCCCCATAGTGTTTGAGAATTCTGGTATAGGGATAGGGAAAAGTATTTATCTGTTTTCAGAAATCTTAAAACTTAGTTCAAACACAACGATTTGGAGTCAAGAATTATTTTTTTGAAATTCCATATAAAGGTATGCTGCAAGAAAATCTGAATACAAGGTCGAAGATAGAGCATAGCTATTTGTATGTACATCTTCATCAAGAGGTTGTCCCAATATGGAATTATGGGGATTTCTTGGAGCTACACTTTTAAAGAAAACAAGCTGTACTTGATGTTTCTTACTGCTTGCATGCAGCATTATAAAAAGAACATCTGCATGATGAAGTAAGGGCCAAGGAAGAAGCTAGCATATTAGGCAAAATGGTATGGCATTAACATTGTTAAGTGGCAATCAGAATATTCAGAAACTGGCAGGGACTCAAAACACAGTATAGCAACAAATACAGTACATCCAGCAACGAATTACAATTCGGCACAGAACTCCCCCCACAAGGTTGCGCAGATCACAGAATGACAGTAAAATAGGTGCCCTACTTTTATTGCATGAGAATAAGGTTTTAGAACTTCTGGTTTCAGCCTTGTTCTATGACACTGGAGGGCACTGGCACGTGTGCACTATAAAAAACTTGAATATCTTAAATTTCTTGAGCTTATGAGCTCTAAAAAAAATTTGAGTTTGAAAATGTGGATTGACTTTGCCAATGACAACTCCCATTGAGTTTTTACAGAGAAAATGTTTACATTTGAGTTTTCAAGGTTTTTGTATTTAACAAATACCTGACATTTGAGTTTTCTAACCATAACTCGAATTCGGCTTTTTAAGCACAAAAAAACTCGAATCAAGAAAAAAAATCAAACTTGACCTTTGCTAAATATCCACCCTAGGGTCAGAGAAATTCGAATCTGTTGAGCTCCAGTGGAGGTGGGGGGGGGCACTTTAGGGCAATGAGAAAAATACTGATGTAACAGCTAAGCAGGAAGCACAGAAATAATTTTAACTCAGAAGGGAATGTCTGTTACTTTGCAATAAAAAGATTGCTATTAATTGTAGGGCTATTGTTCTTACCTTGTTTTTGTGAGTCTGTCCCTAGACTATGACATTGTGTTTGTGTTTATGCAGGGCTGCCATTAGAGGGATACAGGGGGACTGGTGATTTTTGTCTCTTACGGGGGGCCCAGCCGTGCTGCACTTACTTATATTAGCCAGGCCCCCCGCTGTCAGCACCTAAAGCTGGAAGCTTTTACATTACTCTCACTGCACTGCCTGCCCCATTCCCAAGAGGCACAGCCCACCCCTAACCTGGTTGGCCCAGTCTACCCCCAGCCCAGATTGTCCTTGCCCGCCCCAACCTGACTGGCAGAGTCCACCCCCAACCCGGATTGACCCAACCCTCTGCCATAGAGAACAGGATGGAAAAAACAAGGCCAAGGTAAGAAAAAGTGTTGGGCAGAATAATATTGTGAATAGGGAGAGTGAAGAGAAACAGAAAGGGAGAGACATGTATGTAGAGAAAGCCAAAGAAGTGAGGAAAGGAGGGCAGAGCTGAGAGTGTGGGTGAAATATGGACAAAGAAAATTAAAGAGAGAAGAAAAGTAAGATAAGAACATAGGAGCTTAAATGCTGGAAGAAGAAAAGACATAGGACAGTGGAAGAAAGCGGGACAGAAAAACATCAGAAAGTAGAAATCAAAGAATAAAAACAAGAGAAAGTGAGCAGAATTTTGCACTTGCACAATTTATTCTATATCTGAGCCCTAGATACCTCATGTACACAGCAAGGCAGCAGTGGCACAGCAGTATAAGTTTACATTTTTTATCATCTGACAATATTGTGCCATGTGGAAGGAGGAAGAGCATTTTGAGTTTCTTGTCTTGGGGACATTGGCTGATGAGATTTGTTGCCCATGGAAAATCTGCAGTATAATTGCTGAAAAATGTGTAAGAAGGGAGAGGTACTTTTGTGAGATTTGTCGACCCTGTAGCAAAGCATTCTCCCAGTCTCCTCATGTGCCATAACCATTAGCACTGCTGTTGTCACATCTCCCTCTTGTTGGTTACACAGTACTGGACACCAATATGTGTTTTGGTTTTTAGGCTTCTGGGGGGCCCTGATCATTTTGTTGTATGGGGCCCTGTGATTTCTAAAGGCAGCCCTGTGTGTGTGTGTGTGGTGAATATCCTTTAAGAAAAGAATGCTGCTTAAAAGTAAAGTAGACTGGGAAGAGAAAACAGTCAGGATCTCCTGTGTATTCCCTGGCAGTGGTGCTCAGGGCTGATGGCACTAGATGTGGTGCATGAAGAAAAAGAAATCTGGAGTTAATGCTACATGTCAAACAACAAAGGCAAGTAAGTACAGAAAAAATAGAGCTTGGTTAAGACCCTATATGAGCCATCACTAGGTCAGCCAGTGTCACCAGGAAAACATAAACCAGAAATATTTATTGACTGAAAGCTGAACTAGCATATCCACCAAAACATGGGGGTAAGCATTAGAGGATGGGTGTGAGGTGAAATCCTTTCTTTACATCATCACAAATACCACTACATGCAAGAGATTCAAAATAAATATATAAAACTGAGGTATCCTACCAGTTGCATCTTAGCCTCTTAAAAGAGAAAAGAGCCCTATTAGTGATAGAGTAGAGTGGGACTAAAGCATAAGAGAGGAGCCTGTGTGCACTTGTTTCACCCATTGCGGCTCCTGTATGAAATGAACAAAAAAATATAAAGGATTTATATTTAGATCATTAACTATTATCCATGGGGTATGATACAGTCACTGTAACATATTCCCACTGGTATTATAAGTTTCAGAATATAAAACATATATATAGGTATAGATTTATAGTACAGGTATGGGATCCCTTATCCGGAAACCCGTTATCCAGAAAGCTCCGAATTACAGAAAGGCCATCTCCCATAGACTCCATTTTAATCAAATAATTCAGAATTTTAAAACTAATTTCTTTTTTCTCTGTAATAATAAAACTGTACCGTGTAATTGTTCCCAACTAAGATATAAATAATCCTTATTGGATGCAAAACAATCCTGTTGGGTTTAATTAATGTTTTATTGATTTTTTTGTAGACTTAAGGTATGGAGATCCAAATTACGGAAAGACCCCTTATCCGGAATACCCTTGGTCCCGAGCATTCTGGATAACAGGTCCTATACCTGTATAGAGTACTATTTTTACATTTCTTGATCATAAAAATTGTGCTTTTGGATTTTGCAATGATTTTCAGATTTTCTTTAATTTTTCCTTCTAAAAATTGCAGCTGACTGCGAGGTATTGAGTATTAAAAGTCAAGAATATGGACATCACCACTAGCATCAGCTGGGCCTGAGGAGAGGGGGCAGATGGTCCCTCTCAGTAGAAGCCAACTGATAAGGATGTAGCAAGAATGAAAGCAGAACGGGAGAAAGTTAAAAATTAAACAGGTAACAGATGGCTCAAGTTGCATCCCCTTCTTGTAACAAAGATAGCCAAGAGTTGAGTTTCCAATCCATTTAAAATATGGTTGCAATGTATAATTCACAGGAAATTTGCCTGTTTTGGCTTAAATATATATTTGGAATCTTGCTTAGCTCCAATTCTGTTTATTGCTTAAAGGGGTAATTCTCCTTTAAAGGAACAGTAAGGCTATGAAATGAAAATGTATAAAATATAATGTACTGTTGCCCCTCACTAGTAAAAGTTGCATGCTTGCTTAGAACAACTTTGCGTGACTTTGGAAAACAAAGCGTTGCAAAGAGCTTTCCACTGGTAACTTCTATTGTTGCCGGTGGAAAGCCTTCTCGGAGCGGTTACTCGCCCGCAATAGCAGAGATCTATAGCAGGCCACTAACTCGCTCTTTGGGTTCTTACCCTAAAGAATACCTACTATAGTTTATATAAATAAGCTGCTGTGTAGCCACGGGGGCAGCCATTCAAGCTGAGAAAAAAGGAGAAAAGGCACAGGTTACATAGCAGGTAGCAAATAAAACATCATTGTATTCTACCAGACTTATCTGTTATCTGCTATGTAACCTGTCCCTTGTCTCCTTTTTTCAGCTTGAATGGCTGTCCCCAAGGCTATATAGCAGGGTATTTATATGAAATATAGTAGCGTTTTTGAAACAAACAGACCAGTGTTACCAGTGCACGGCAACAGTACATTACATTTTAATTACTTTAAAACGCTTTCATTTTTTTGGTGTTACTGTTCCTTTAAAGGAATACTGTCATGGGAAAACATGATTTTTTCAAAGTGCATGAGTTTTTAGAGCTTCTGCATTGAAATCTGTTTTTCAAAAACACAATCTTTTTTTATATTTAATATTAAAATTTTACATGGGTCTAGCCATATTATTAATTTCCCAAGGTGCCACAACTATGTGACCTGTGCTCTGATAAACTTCAGTCACACTTTACTGCTGAGCTGCAAGTTGGAGTGATATCGCCCCCTCCCTCTCAGCAGAATAATGGGAAGGCAGCAAGATAGCAGCTCCCAGTAGATATCAGAATAGCACTCACTAGTAAGAAATCCTAGTCTGGCTTGGGACTCCTCCAGTTACATGGGAGTAGGAGAAACAATAGGTTACCTGAAAGCAGTTCTAATGTGTAGCGCTGGCTCCTTTTGAAAGCTCAGACTCAGGCACAATGCACTGAAATGGCTGCCTACACACCAATATTACTAATATTAGAGTGTAATATTACTCTACAATTAACTAATATTAATTATCTAAAACCAATGACATTTGTTGGTTCAAGAATAACATTTTAAATACTAGAGTAAATGACTTGCTATGTAAACAGTGTAATTTAGAAATAAAAAGTATACAATAAAAATCATGACAGTATCCCTTAAAGTTAACCTTTGGTATGGTATAAAATAGCTTATTTTTTTTTTAGAATTGTTTCAACTGGTCTTCATCTCTTATTTTTATAGAAGAGTCAAATTTCCATTTTAAAAAATGAAAATTCAGCTCTTAAAGTTACTAGAGGCGGCTTTTTGCCGCCCTGGTAACTGCCCACTCACTGCCACCTAAGGCAAGGTTTTCAATTGGCAGGAGCAGCCCTGGTTTTGGCAACCGAGGCAAATGGCCACCAGGGTCGGACTGGGCCGCCGGGACACCGGGAAAAATCCCGGTGGGCCCCGGCCCTAGTGGGCCCCAGCGGCCCAGTCCGACCTTTGCCGGCGCTCCCCGCTACTGACTGTTCCTCCCCGACGCGTTCAATTTATACGCGCTCGGGGAGGACGTCAGGCGGGGGCCCTTCGGGGGGGTTAGGGGGGCCCTTGGGGGGGTTAGGGGACGCGGCTGGGGCACCTGCAGGGCCCCTGGGGCGGGAGCCCCGGTGGGCCCTCCACCCCCCAGTCCGACCCTGATGGCCACCCACCCCCCTTGCTCATGTCTTTTGTGTAATCATTCATTTCAAAGTGTAACTTGCTCTCTGAATCCCCCAGCAGCAAGAAATGGCGTCACATCCGCTGTGGGGAGATACAGTGCCCCAGGGATGCAAGTAGGAGAAGGCAGGCAGATGAGGTATGTGCCCAGTGCTCCTACCACCATTGCACTCTAGACATGCTTCTTGAAACTATCTAACTTCAGAGCTTCCAACCTTTTTCACATATTAAGATGGAACCTATTTTTTCTAAAGTAGAGCGAAAGTTAAAGTCACTGAGGGGTACCAAAATGTTAGGCGCCCCCAGTGATTGTAATCGCTTACCTGATACCCTGGGACAAGGTATCTGTGACTAAGTGTTCCTCTTCTGTCTTCAAACCACTTGCACGTGCCCAGTAGAGTGAAAAGCTGAAATTTAACAAGAAAGTCGCCTTTTTCACTCTACTGCACATGCGCCGGCCCCAGGATTTCGAAAGAACAAAGATAGTTGGAAGAGGATTGCTCAGTCACAGATACCCCAAGCCTGTGCAGTTTTCTGCTAACAGGAGAACCCAGAGATTACAATCACTGGGGGGTGCCTAACATTTGGCACACTCCTGTGACTGTAGCTTTCATTCTCCTTTAAATAGATGCCCTCATGTCTGCTGAATGGGCCTACAAGTGAATAAGGATGAAGACACACAGAGCTACTAGTAGCAGCTACTTGTCACAGCTACAAAAATACACAATGCTGAACATTTACTGATAATTGTCTCTATGTGTGTTTGAGCAGAGGCAATTCTCAACATTGTCTATGGCAGGTATATTCTGGCTTTTAGTAGCCGTGAAAAAGTAGCTGCTACTAAGTAACTCCGTGTGTCTTCACCCTAAGGGCCATGGCAGACGGGGAGATTGGTGGGATGGCATATCAGGGAGATTAGTCGCCTGTGACAAGGGAGATTTGTTGTTGGCGACTAATCTCCCCGTCTGCCACGGCCCTAAAGCATCAGAGAGTTTATTGTACTTATACATAGTTATCATATCATTTAGATTTTAAGCTGTCTTTTTACCTCTTGTAATGGTTATTCTTGGTATTGTATGTTTTCTTGTATGTTTGATGTGTACACATTTAATATGCAACCCTGCAGAATATGTAGGCATTTTATAAATATGTGTTGTTAATAATAATAATAATAATAAAAAATAATTATTACTTAATTGCTCCTTCTTCAGTGTAAACCTGGCCAGTCTTTTTTCATAAGTGAGGCTTCTCATATATTTTACCAGCTTAGCTGCCGTTATTTGGACTTTATCTATTTCATTAAAGTTGATATGTTCTAAAAATTGTTCTTTTAAAAATTGTTCCATTTCCCTTTGTCTTTGAGGCTAATTTTTAAGTCTAGTTGTCTTGCATCAAAAGATCAGACATAGCAAAACTGCAATACAAATTCTAAACCAATGTGCTGTGGTTTATAAGAATTATTATTGTTCATTAATCCTTTATTTATACAGCTCAACACACTTACGCAGCACCTTAAGAGAGAATAGATTATTTTGATTACAATAGTGTACTGAATGAAGAGGTTTTACTGTACTATAGGGGATCTTATGATCCAGTCTAAACACCATTGGCCCCTATTCCCTTAATATAAGTCTGCATGTTTTCATGGAGCTAAAAAGTAACTTCTGAATGCAACAAAGCCACACTCTTACCTTTGTCAAAGCACATTTTTGCTTCATATCAGTTCATTTTTTGTGTGTGTCTGTAACCAGACTGCAGTAGCAGTAACAGCTTTTCACCTTTCAGATAATTACTTTATGTGCAGCTTAAACTATTTTATCTCTGAGACATTTGGCTAGACAGATGATCTCTCTCAACTGTTCATTACAGTTTACCTTTTTAATTAAAAAAGCCTAGGGCCTTTATCTTTTGTGCCACAACAATTGTATTGTTGCCACTCTGAACAATGAGCATCAGTTGCGTCACATTGTTATGTGCTGTGCTTGTCGCATTGCTGGAAAACCTACTGTGCTCCATCTGTGTGGATATATTCCTGTTTATACCTTTTAGCCACATTGTGACTAATGTCTTTGAGCCACTGGGCTTAAATCTGCTTTTGCTTTTGGATATCTCCTGTAAGGTTAGCAGGCTGGAGCAATTCAGCCATGATCATTATGCTGGGGCACAAAAGAGCCCCAGAACAAAACCACTATGCTCCATCTGTGAGTATGAATTTATTAATCCCTGTGATTGCCCCAGTCAGTAGGCATACTACAGGGCCCATTTATAGACAACAGTTCTATAAGAATAACATTATTCTGTGCATGGACAGGAAATCAATAACCTCATTCAATCTATGTCAGATGTCCAGAGCAATGTGCTCCTAAAATACAGAATATACAAAATACCTTGGAGATGTCTGGGTTTAGTATATCCTTGCAATGTTAGCAACTTCTAGATTCATAAAGCATTAGGAAATTCTTTCCTATGGATACAGTCTGCACTACAAATGGTAGTCCACATTTCTGGACCCAAAGGAACAAAAAATGCTATATTAAGCTTACAAGAATTAGATACATATGGTTCATGTAGCATGGCCCTGGCTCAGTTCTGTCATTTCCCAATGCAGACTAGAAGATGTGCATGACCAAGCTCACTTGGAATTGTATAGGATTTTTAAGGCAGAGGTATAGCAAGGAGTGTGATGGCATTTGCTCAGATCCCCTGGGGACCTCTTCTCTGCCACCATAGTTCTCTATATTTGCTAAACAGGGGAAGCAAATGCTATAGGCAAGCCAATGGGAGTTTTCCCACCATCACCTTTTTAGGCCAATAGCATAATTTGCATGGCAACATTTTCTGTTTTCAAGTTCATCCTTTAACATAAGTGTGAATACAAATGCACATATTCTCCACAATAGTGTTCTCATAAAATGTAAGACATTTATCATGAACTCTATATGTATTCAAATAATACCCAATACATGTGCTATATTAAGATTAATATTAAAACCAACATTTCACTAACAACTTGAAAAGACATACTAGACAGTAATTACAATTACAATCAATCGATCAATCTGTCTGTATTTGTGTCTACTGAATAACGTGTTCTAAGCACAGCAACATTTCCACAAATTATTCTTCTGCCTGAACCCATTCTGTTTCCTTCCTTAAGCTTCTCCAAACAGCAGCACTTCCCTTGACGCTCTTTTTCTCAACCTGACTCAAGATTAATGAGCTTGGGGCTCTTAGAGACTCTCTCGTACTTGCCAGTGGCTTCCAAAATAGCAATCTATTTTTCATGCCAGGGGCATGGAGAGACCCACGGTTCTATGCAGCAGGTGCGTTACTAAGTCCTGTCTGCAAAGAAGGGGACAGATTCATCTCCAGCTCTGCTACACATGGATGGATGAAATAGATTACTCTCCAGCGGGGCTGGAGATCACATGTGTTGGGTTAAGAGGTAAGTATGTAATCTATTTACTCATATAGAGGATTCTGATAAATGAAGATGCATCCCATGCACCTGGAAAATCACTTTCTCTGGGGGGACAGTGAAAATATGCAGAGAAACTAACAAAGTTATCAGGGACTACATCAAAGCAAATGTCTAACACAGTTGTGCATACCATGTGGCCCTCTGTCCTCAGCTGTGATCCCATGCTTCTTGCATTTTTTTTTTTCATTAAAAAGGAATCATATTGCACAATAATCAACATGAAATCTAACCTGTATCACACAATCAAGTTCCTACTAATTACAAAAAAGGTGTGTGTGCTCATGCAATTATAGAATAGAATGTGTTTTCTATTACCATCTCTCTCTCTCCTCTTATAACAGTTAATACATAGTATAATTGCTCAATATAATTACAAATGTCACAAATGTCTTTCTTGCTCCTATTGCTACACTATTCGTGTAGATACAAAGAACCTCAATCCTCAATATCATTGTTCAACAGCTTCCTAGAAAAATAGTGTGTTTGGCTAACATTTATCTCTTAGCCATACTTTAAGTAGGTGATAAAAACAAGAGTTAAAGGGGACCTTTACCCTAAGATACAACCCCAATCCTTTTCTATCATGTTAGTCAAGAAAAATAAACTTTATTTATACTATACAAATTATTTCAATTTTGTTTCCCACAGTCTTGGAATTTACAATCTCAGCAAACAGGAAGGTGGCATCTTGATACAAAGACAAGCTTTGTATCATCCCAAAATGTTGTATATGTGTTAGAAAGTGCTATCTGATGCCCTTGCACATGCTACACACTTATTGATGCTGAGGAGGTATCTTTATAGGTCTATAGATTTGTAAGTATAGGTTGTGTGTGCTGGGTTTACTTGGAAGGGTTGAACTTGATGGACTCTGGTCTTTTTTCAACCCTATGTAACTAGGTAGAAGAAATAAGAAAAGTGCAGTGATATCTAGGAAGTGCAGAATCCAAAGTTAGTGTAATTGCCTGCCCTGCCTTTTTGCCTGAGGCATAGAGGAAGGGCAGGCAATATATGATTGATAGCTTAGACTTTTGTTAACGCTGCAATGTGGCCCTGGAAATTAGTGGGTTACACATTTAAAAAAGGTATGGGTGTTTTAATAACACAAAGAATTTGGATTTCATATTTAGTTTGCAAAAAAATTTCATTATCCAGCTTTTACGAGTGAGTAGCAGGTCCCCTTTAATAAGTGGCATCAGATTATAGTCACATAATTCATGGCAATATCTCGCAACTCATTTTTTTTTGGCAACTGAAGATATTTTATGGCTATATTTACTGTATATAAATTACCAAATTGTAGACAATAATTCATGTAGCCTTTACTTTCTAGCAACGTAGAAGTAGCAGACTGTATACTTTTTGTTCAACAATAGAGATCCTGAATATTTTCCCTTGATGCTTCCTTAACAGGACATTATTGAGCCCCAAAAGATAACATTAACTTAAAGCATTCTGAACTATAAACCTAGGATGTGTCTCTTTAAACCTTCCATTACTCAATAAGGTTGCAACATTTCCTGTTAAAGCTCAATGTTTAAAAATACACTTTCTCAAAAGATCATATTTTAATAGTCCTATTTTTTCAGAGCTTATAGATACTGACATTCAATCAAAATTCTCTCCTGATAAATCTTATGGAGATCGATTTATTCACTAGCAGCTTCATCCAGGACGAGGTTGAAGGACACAAGAGGTGACCTTTATGATATCTGGTACCGGAGGCTACTCTTAGCACAAGTTGTCCTCTACCTGGGCTTTCCACCTCATTGCTTTGTGACAGATCCCATTAGGCATTTAATAAATAACAGATGGATCATCTTAAATGCCTCTTGGCCTAGCTTCTCCTTCCAGGTTTACAGGAGTACAGATTCTATGGAGCTTTGCAACACATTTTATGCAGAATAGTGGCATAATAGAATATGTTTAGCATTAAACTTAATATGAAATTTTGGTTTTATTAAGTTA
The DNA here is from genome assembly GCF_000004195.4 of Xenopus tropicalis. Lineage (NCBI taxonomy): Eukaryota > Metazoa > Chordata > Amphibia > Anura > Pipidae > Xenopus > Xenopus tropicalis. Next base: position 93,843,797 of record NC_030679.2, on the reverse strand, counting down.
CAGTGTTAATATGTATTATATATTTTAGTTAATAAAACACAAATGTAATTCCAATTCCAAGAGAACACCATTTGGATTTAGTCCATTTGGATGGACTAAAACAGATGTAGTTATAAGTTTGAGATAGTTCTATTAGATAGAGTGTTTAACTAGTTAATTATCTTCCATAAAGTAAGGGGATTATGTAATAATAGTCACTGGGGCTCATTTATAAACACTGGGCAAATTTGCACCTGGGCAGTAATACATAGCAACCAAAAAGTGATTACCTTTTTTTAACCAGCTGAATGTAAAACAATGAAATCAAACATATAATTGGTTGCCATGAATTATTGACCAGGTGCAAATTTTCCCAGTGATTATAAATGATGCCCACTGAATTTTCCCAGGAGCAGTAAGCAAGAGCAACTAATCAGTAGGCAGAATTTACTGGTCACCTGTTTAAAAGCAAACATCGTATTGGTTGCTATGTGTTACTGCAACTGGGCACAGTTAGGGGCACATTTACTAAGCAATTATGAGATAAAGTCGTATTTTTTCTTACTTCTAGATTGCCCCCTAGTGTCTTTTATTACATATTGGGGTAAGTGTTATATTCCTTTTTCCATTGTTCGGTGATGGATTCTAAGAAGTGGATTCTGAAGTCTCTCTGCTTCCTATAGACAGTGCACAGATTTTCTGGAAAGCAGAGGAACTTAAAAAAAAAAAAAAAAATTTTTTAAATTTTCTAGATAAGACCAACTGAGTAAGTTCATGTTTATTTTCCCCTAAAATTTTAGGTTAAATCTTCCATTTATGGATCAATGTATTATGAAAAGTCTTCCTGCTGTTGCGTTGTTATTATTATCCAAAATTCCAAGCAAATCAGCATTCCAAACAGTTACACCTCACAACAGTTACACCTCAAAGTCTGTCAGTTAATTTAATACCCAATTGATTTATTAATAAAACAGAAAGAATGCATAGAAACATAATATACTGAATAATTATTTCTTGCTTAGTCTGCTATTTTCTGTAGAGGTCACTAAGAGACTGTATATCAATGCTGGCCTTATCAAAAGAAGAGGTTCCACTTTGTTAGTGTGTATGTGTGTCATCTGGACATTAAAGTTCCGATTCTTTTCTGACTAAACAACCTTGCCTATTTGTATCCAATATATGAAAGTATTTTTTTGTTCAGAAGAGGAATCAGTGGTCTACAGATTATACTTTTAATTATCAATAGTTAAAGCATTCTAACTTGTTTGACCCGTGTAGCTTCTGGGTCATATTCTTTCTCAACTGTCCTCTATTTGGAGTTTTGAAACTAGAAACATCACAAAGATAAATGTGGGTTGTTGACGACAATATTGCAAAAGGTGCTGGAGTTAATCTGTAACATTTCTTAGGGCAAAGACACATGGGATGATTATTCGTCTCAACTTTTTAAAAAAAGTCGGTCACAGCGACTTATTGCGGTGACTTTCCCGCCATAGGGTAATGTATAAGTTGCTACGACTAATGGCGCATGGGTTTCACTGCACAGATTAGTTGCTGCCCTTATAGCTGAGGAACCATCAACCTGAATCAATATTTATTTTCACAATTACAGTAGTTCCCCTTACAACACTATTCCGGTTAGAGGTTGAGCAGCAGATAGCTACTCTCCACATTTAATCTTTCAGCCATTCTCTATCCATGTAGAATTCCCGAGACCAGAATATTGCAATTAATTTAGTAATTATTTATGTTGTATGCTGTCAAAAGCCTGCAAGTAGACCACTTCTACAGTCTATCATTCTGTTTACAGATTTGATGGTGATTTTTTTTTTTTTTCACTTGTAACATGCTATTTTTCACACAGTAGATGAAAAAATATATCTGAAATCTTCAGTGTCATTTATTTGTAGGTTATTTGTAGTTGTGTAAAATCAAATAACAAGCTGGCTGTACAGCAACCCTATGAAGATAAAAGTTAATCAAATCCATAAGATAAGGTGAGGTGAACTCTGTGCTTCAGGCAGCATTGTATCATTTCAGTAAAATAAGGCCAGCCAGTAATTTTAAGAGTTTCCCAGACAGAATTAGCAGCCCTCTTTACTGCCTGGTAGATGGCTCCTTGGGCGCAAAGTGTGCCAGAATTTAAATAAAGTAAGTTATGTTTTGTTGGGGTTGACATCACGTCTTGGAAAATACCGGTAATGTCAAAAGACCAGGAGAAGGAGAAAGGGGAATAAAGTAGTACTATAAAACTAAAGTAGTGGTGAAAAAAATTAAAGCATCCTGTACGGCTGGCATGAAATACAGGTCTGCCACTGAAGTATAGGTCTTATTGCATCAATAGAATAATGTGTTTTAAAATTGATTTTGTTTATTTGTAACTCACTATATATGTGAAAGTAAACTCCATATTGGGCAATGTGTGAACCTTTAACTACACACAGTTATACAGAAAGCAGTTGCTTTTACCCTCTTCTAGCTGTTCTGAAGATTTTACAATAACCAGACCCAGTTATTGAGATGTGGACTTTTACAGTGTTGGTAGTAAGTTTAAAGGGGAGGAAGGTGTTAACTAGATCACAATTAAGGGAGAATTTAGTGATTTACCAATCTTTATGGGAATTGCCTGGGGTTTGTGGCAACATCTTTGTTTTGCAGTTAGCTTTGGGGATGTGTCTGGAGAGCTTGTTGGAAAAAGTTCATAATATCTGATTTCTTTCTTGTAGAGTTGCTTAGGTATTGTTCTTTGTAACACAGGTGTTATATTTGATGAAAATATGGAGTTAAGACAATTCCCTACTTAAAAATAAGTAACCCTTGCACAGCATGTCTTCCATATTTATTGTACCTTTCATGTCTTTCAAATAGCACACGGAATACTCTCCTTAGGGTCTTCCAAAAATTATACTTCTCTTTTCACATCTAGTAAATGTCAGACAGAAGAAGGAAAGATGAACACACAGCTTGCATGCCCACAGAACAAGACAGATGATGCTGTGAACTTTAAAGAAAATATCTAAGCATCCTAAATGTCATTTACGAAAAATGGATAAACTCAGTAGTATGACATTATGTAGTTATTAAGAATACAATTTCCCTAGGGGACAAATGTTTATTCCCCAAAGGAATGCACAAGCAACCAGTGGGTGCTGTTTGTTCATATTCCAATGGGGGGGGAGAATTTGCCATGCTGATTTGATATGTCTGGGGGGGGGGGGGGGGGGGGCATAGCCACTAGCTTAAAGAGCAGTGTTGCTGTTTGACATCCTAGTTGCCTAGTTGATAAAATATCCTTTCAGTTGCATGCTCAGCTGTTAATCTATTTTGCCACTTGTAACAATAAAGCAATCTGACACTATCCCTCATATGTGATAAAAGGGACTAAGCAGTGCAGTAACCTATGGCAATCAATAAGATTGAACAGGTGACCAGTAAATGCTGCCTGTTGATTAGGTGCTATAGATTTCTTCACATAGATTTTTTCACATGGTGAAATGTTAATGCCACCCTATGGGGCTGATTTACTAATCCACGAATTTGAATCCGAATGGGAAAAATTTGGATTGGAAACAAACATTTTGCAACTTTTTCGTATTTTTTGCAATTTTTCGTCACCATTACGACTTTATCGTAAATTGTTGTGACTTTTTCTTAGCCGCTACGATTTGCTCGTACATTGTCGCGACTTTTTCGTATTGAGCGCTCGTAAACGGCGGGCAAAACTTTCAGACTTTGCATGATTTTGGAAGCCTCCCATAGGACTCAATGGCACTCTGCAGCTCCAACCTGGCCCAAGAAAAGTCACGATACTGAAGCTTGAATGAATCTGAAACTTTCGTACTCGGCGTGAAGGCTACGAAAAAGTCATGACAATTCGTGCAAGTCGTAACGCTACGAAAAAGTCGCGACAATTTGCGAAACAGTCGCAACGGCTACGAAAAAGTTGCAACAATTTACGAAAAAAACGCAAAATAGCGGTCATTACAAAAAAACGCATTTGGACGCCTTCAGACCGTTCGTGTTATAATTGACATAATCTGGGTAAAATAAGCATTCACTACATCAGTACATTATAGCACTGATGTAGTTAATGCTTATTTTACTATATATATATTTTATATATATATATATATATAAAAGGATGACCAATATATCAGGCAGAGATTGTGGGTTTAATTTGTTAAGCTGCTCTGTTTTTCAAAATACACACATTTGCTTTTTTATCATACAGAAATTATTTGCATCATGCAACCCTATAATTTAGAGTCTTGTGGCACCTAGCATGCCTAAGCCTTAGTTTCAACTATTCTTGCTGAGACATAAAGGACAAATCATGATGCTAAAAGCATAGGAAGTCTGCTCTAGACATGTGACCTTGGCCCCCAAGTCTGGGTTTTCCTTTTGATCTAACTAAATATCATCCAAATGGAGGGTAAGTAAGATAATGCCACACCTGCAGTACACCCACATTGACAGTGCCGCCATCAGGCATGCTACATTAAAAAAGCCCAGGAAAAGTTATGAGAAAGTGTGATTTGCTGTCCCTATGTTGGCATGATTTACTGCTGAGGAGGCCTAGGTAACTGGTGGGCTAATGATTGGCAACTCCTGGGGGCAGCCCTGCTAGCTTAATAGTATGAGGCACCATGATTACAGATGGTGGCCTTGCATGTGGCCGTGCCTCCACTTACAAAAACCTAACTAATTTGTATCAGTATTTATGCACAGTTGCACCAGAGAAAAAATGCAATGTAGGTAAAAGCCTATAATGAGGTTCTGTACCTATTACATATGTACAGAAGCAATGGTCTACACATCACTGACCATGAGCATAGCCAAATGAACTGCTCCTATATTGTGTCAGCAATAAAGGAACATTCATACATCTTCTCTTCCCCTCGCCCATGTACCAGGGATCAGTGGGCCCCCTTACCGGGCAGCGATCCCAGATTTTCTGCATTCATATTATAAATCAACAGTTTGACTAATTTTAGGTGTCAGGTGACTTTTTGTCAGTTGTTACAGTGCCCTCCATAACAAAGACACAGTTGTATTTGATTTACCCCCTCATTTCAGGGTACCATAATGTTTGGGATTACTCAGGTGTATTGCATTACTTAAGTGCAGGGATTAGATATCTAGGCTTACTTTTACCATTTGGAGTCTGTAGTTACCATTGTTCAACATGAGGAGAAAAGCTGTGCCACTCAATAGTAAGAAATCCAAGTCTGGCTTGGGACTCCTCCAGTTACATGGGAGTAGGAGAAACAATAGGTTACCAGAAAGCAGTTCTAATGTGTAGCACTGGCTCCTTCTGAAATGCACTGATGGCTGCCTACACACAATATTACAACTAGAAAAATTATTTGTTTGTTCAAGAACAACATTTTAAATGATAGAGTAAATTATTTAATATATATATATATACAGTGTAATTTAGAAAAAAAAAGTATACCATAAAAATCAAAACAGTATTCCTGTAGAATTCTGGAAAAAGGTGTTATGGAAAAACAAGACCAAGATTAACCTGGTCTTGATGGCAAGAGGAAAGTATGGAGGTGAAATGGAACTGCCAAGCTCATCTGTTAAATATGGTGGTGGGTGTGTTTTGGCTTGGGCATGTATGGCTGCCACAGGTACTGGCACACTTATCGTCACTGATGATTTAACTGCTGATGGCAGTTGCACAATGAATTGTGAGGTGTATAGAAACATCTTATCTGCTCAAGTTCCAGTAAAAGCCTCCGAACTCATTGTAAGGAACTTCATCCTGCAACAAGATAATGATCCCCAACATACTGCTAAGGCAACCATTAAGGCATTTCTCAAACCTTAAAAATGGAATTTAAATCTAATTGAGCATACCTTCCATATGCTAAAGAGGAAGCTTAAAGGGACAAGCCCCCCAGAACAAGCAGGCGTTAAAGGAGGCTAGAGTAGAGGGTTGGCAGAGCATCACCAAAGAAGGTACTCAGCACCTGGAGATGTCTATGAATCGCAGACCTCAAGCAGACATTGCATGCAAGGGATATACAACAACACAGGTAAATTTGAAGAAGGACCCTCAAAATGCCTTACTAAATGTCAAAATACCAAATACCAGCAACTATACAAGATCATTAATAACTTTTATATTTTTAGCAGCCAAGATAACAATAGCTAAATTTTGGAAATCAACCCAAATCCCTATTTCCCATTTTAAAAATAAAATGAATTAGATTATGGTTAACGAAAGGCTAACTAACATACTTATAGATAAACATGACAAATTCATGAAAGTGTGGGAACCCTGGTATATTTATTCCTTCCCGACAGCAGAAACCTTATCCACATTTACATCCTAAACTAACTATTGAAAGGACAGTCGAGACAAATAAGAATCAAGGTAAACTTTATTGGGGCTGAATACAAACGGTCCTCCCACAGATGCTGACCTTATTGAGTTTTATTTTTAATATGGGACCTCAAAGGCTACACCATACTATTAAGTTCAAATGACCAATTTTGAATATAAAGAAACCGTCAAGTTTAATTTTTTTTTTTTTTCTTCTCTTATTTTTATTTTCTTGTTATGTCTTTCTTATTCACCCTTTGGCCCCACTATTTATCAAGAATGGGACCACTTCTCTCTTCCTTCTTCTCTCTTTTTTCTCTTCTCTCTTTAAGGATATAGATTGTTCAATACAAAATGACATTATATTGATATCCAACCTGTAAAAGTTAAAATGCAAATAAAAATCATTGAAAAGAAAGTAATAAACATGACTGCTTTAATATACCAAATATTATTGTCCCAAACATTATGGTGCCCTGAAATGAGGGGGACTATGTATAAAATGTGTTATGATTTCTACATGGTGAAACTGAAATTTATGCAAATAACATTAAAGTCTGGAATGTGCACTTTAATCACTTTAAAGGAGAAGGAAAGGTAAAAACTAAGTAAGCTTTATCAGAAAGGTCTATGTAAATACAGTCATAAGCACGCACAGAAAAGCTGCAGGGAGTCCTCTATCAAAAGAAATGCACAATTTCTTGTCTTCCTTTGTGTAAACATGTTCTTCCGTATCAGGCTTCCTCTCTCAGAAAAATCCTTTATTCCCAGGCCAAATCTGCTTAGCTCTCGTCTCTCTCCCTTCTCCTGCTCCCTCCATAAAAATTCATAAGAATTCACTCCCCCTCCCATCAGAATGTGTGATCTGAGCTACCAGCCCCTTCAGCACTGAAGCTACTGAGACCAAGCTAAGATGGCAGCTGCTATCTTAAACAAACTAAGGGTGCTTCTAGGGCTGTTTACTAAAGCTTTTTACAGATTAAATAAAGCATTCTAGGTGGCACTGATGTGGCTAATCTATTGGCATTCAAATGCCAAAATGCCTTCCCTTCTCCTTTACTCACTAAATTGTTTCATCTAAAATTTTACACCAAGGAGCAGAGGCGTTAATCAAAGAAAAATGTGTCTTTGTCTAAAACATTATGGAGGACACTGTAGGTAAGTTGGACCTATACACTAAATATGCTTGTTTGGCAAGGTCTCTAAATCTGTGGCTCTTTGCCCAAGTTTGGCCACTCCCTCATTGCAGGTCTTTATGATATACAACCTAGAGGGTGGGTAGGGGGATAAGGAACCCATCCCTCATGACTAAAACACTGCCAAACACATGCGGCTCTGTATTCATCTGGAAAGCACAAAGTGAAGTGCAAGGATGTAAGCCTGTGGAAACTCAGTGCCTTTTTTTTGCACTTTTCAGCATGCCTTGTCATTTGGTTTAAGTTAAAAAAATATAACTATATGACCAGGTTAAAAAAAAAGATATTTGGTGGAAGTGTTTTAAAAATTAATTACATTTTAAATCCTTCCATGAGTCTGTCCTTTCAAGTCTTGTGGGCCTGGAATTGTGGAATTGGTTTGAATTGTGTTATATCACTTACCACCATATACAATTCCTTTTCCTGTGCTTGTTAAATAAAATATTTTAAATATAGAAAACTGCTATCTGTTCTGTAAACAAAATGTATGGATAGAAATATAAGATTGTTTCAGACTTACCTTCATATAACTTTCCTGAAATAGACAATGAAAAATCATGTATGCATTGGAATGAGTTCAGACATATTGTGCATCACACAAAGGTATGAACATGTAATTTCCCAAAAGAACATGAAATTTCCCCTTTGGGAAATGTCATGTTCATACTTTAGCCTTTTTTTTTAGATATTTTATTTTAGTGCCCCATGAGGTTTCCTCATTTGATCAATCAAAATGGAAGCCATCCAGGCTGATGACCCACATCTGTAGTTGTCATATAAATAGAACATCAATGACAGCATTGCATATTCAGATATGTGTGTGGTAATATTTTGTTGCTGCTACTGGTTTTTCTATAGCGGATACCTCTACTGAACAAAAAGCTGGCACTTAATAGATTTAGAATGTAGTTTGCATAATCATCCCATAGTTAAAGTGGTTGATAGATACTTACTAGGTGTAACAGTGAGGCAGCAAGGACACTCCTTACCCCCCTCCTGTGTGCATGGTTCCTGTTCTTCTAGCACGTGTGTCGGATGCGTTTGCCGTTTTGACTTGAACTTGATGCTGCGCTATGATGTCATTGCGTTTGGCCTGAGATTTAAATATTTAAAGGGCCTCTTGTGCTATTGTTACAGGTTCTGTCTTGTATAGCTCCTGGGTGTGTTTCCTGTTTGATTCCTGTGTACGACCTATGCTTGATTCCTGACTTTGACGTTTGCTGCCTTAACTGACCCATTTGCCTGCTTTTTGACTATGCCTTTTGGATCCTGATTTAGTATTTTGCTGCTTTTCTGGTTGTGACCTATGTCTGCTCTCTGTGACTTTGCCTTATTCTCTCCGTTATTCCTGTGATATGTGTGTCCCTTGCTTGCCAAGAACTCTTGCCTTGGCTCTCATACATTAAGTCCAGGCGGTAGGTGCTGTCTGAACTGACCCTTTTTCCTGATTTAGTACTTTGCTGCTTGCTCTCTCACCTTATTCTTCCCGTTACTCCTTTGATACTCTCTGGCTCACTCACTTGCCCAAATCTCTTGCCTTGGTTTTCTTACATTAAGTTCTGGCGGCATCTGAGTAGATGAGTGCTCCTCCCAAAGTGAAAGGCGGCTGTTATAGGTGGAAGAGTGAGCTCAGACTGGAATCTGGCATTTGTTCTGGGTTTTGGGATACCGTGCGTGATACAAGGATTTACAAATACAGCTGCTATGGCCACAGGCAATTGTAATGTATTTAATGAGCATGCATAATAAAACCAGTTGGATTATAGGTATTAAGGGATCCCCTTATGGTGCAAAAATAAAAATCATGCTCAGGGTTCCCCGAGTATTGACTCCCAATAGTCTAAAAAGCTATAAACTAAAACACAGCAGTTTTCTCAGTTCTTGTAAACTCTTTTGCTAACTAAAACAACTCTTGTGGAATATATGCACTTCTAGATTTTGCTGAAAACTATGATTTATACCTCAGATTGTTGTTCATTTATCTCTGGAGAATTTCACATATTCCCTGCAGAGAATGGGTTTTGAAATGTCTCTCAGTGGGGTCTTAACATTATTAATGGTGGTGTATTAATTGTGTTAGCAGCGTGTTATTTGGAGTTGGTATTTATAGAGAAATAAAAATGTAGCTTACAAGGAGCGATCCTTGACAGGAGAAGAGTACATCTGATTGATATGTTTAATAACTGCAAGTTTTCATCATGCAAATCACTGAAAAGCGATGTACACAATAACACCCAACCTTCCTCTGCAACATTCCTAGATCATCAAAACCAGGGAAGATTGTAAAGCAGAAGAAGGTAAATCTGATGAAAAAATGGAACATTTAATGAGGATCTTAATAGTTGTACATTTTAACCATTTAGGACATACTGTCATGTAAGGACAAATAAAACTGGCAGTGTGGGTAATGTGTGTTCAATTTCAAAAAGAAAAAATATAAGAATCTCAGATGCTCACTGAAAGGACTGCATTGCAGAGGGTGAGAACAAAAGAACACTGGACAAATCTAAGAATTTTAATCAATTAAAAATTGCAGGAGCTATATAAACATATCAAACCAGAAAATTCTATTTGTCTGGATCAATCCAGATTTTAAAACAAACTTTTGAAAAAATTACTATTCCTCACGAGTGGCCAAAATGGAAAAGATTATTACAAATTTGCCAGATATACAAGGGGTTGCTTACAACGCACCTGTGCAAAGTGCAAAAAGAGGCTGCCATTGGGCATTTGTTTGCTCTTTGCCCACTGCATGCGCTCTGGTGCAAATAGCCGACGGCATGGCGCTGAATCACCTTTATTCAAGGGAGGAGGGAGATGCATGTAGACGTCCTTCCTCCTGCCCAGAAACTTGCACATCAGGTCTCTGAGGCTGGCGGTAAGGTCAGGGCTGAGCTGCACCTTCTGATGCTGCTATGTGCACTGAGCACTGGATTTTTAATCTGTTGAATCAGACAGGGGGGAATACATGGAATTAAAAAAAGTCTGCTTTGCTGTGTTTATTTCACTTTTGTGTCACAGTTCAACATATTTTGCATTTTCAAAGTGTTAATTATGTTGTATAAATCACAATGAAATCCATTTTATTTCTAGGTTGTAACACAACAAAACATGGAAAAATCTACGGTGCTGAAAACCAAGAATTGTAATCCAGTGTTAAAGCTGTCATAGAAATGAGCTGTTATATGTTTTAGTACGTAGATTTTTTTAATTCCTTAAAAACATTTTGAAACTATGGTGGAACAGTTTTATTTAAATTTAAAATGTATAATGCTTGTGTCCTAATCTGCAATTACAGAACAATATTTTTAGTGTATAATTAGTAAAGACAGCAGAAATGTATATTTTTTACAGTATTTTGCACTACATATTTCCCATGGTACTTACCATGTCAGAAACACCTGGGAACCTCTGTGACATTTAACAGAGATGAACACAAGGCTGCCATCTGGAGGATCAATAAGGTACTGCATAGTGAACTAAAGCACAGAACAGGAATGATTTTCAGGACCAAGGAGCCTTCCTTAATCTGGTTCTATTAATGATTAGTTGTTATTGTGATAAAATGTCTCTTTTAAACAAAACTAGCTAATATAAAGATGAAAAGTGAAGTTAAAACTAGGTGAAATAACAACTATGTAAAAGTGTCATAAAATAAAATGTCATGTCATAAAAATTGCTATAACAAGTTATTTGCCAACAAAATGATTTTACATCACACAGAAAAGACTAATTGCTGGCAAAATAGTCTGGTAAAGTTCCCCATACAAATGAACAGAAAATTCTTGCCGTGATATTAAAATGTCTGATGTAATGTTGCCTTAAAAGACATTTTACTGCTTGATAAATAAGTAAATGTATCTATTTTACTGAGCAACATTCTTAATGAAGCACTCAGCATATTCCAAAATAAAGCATGGTCAAAAGCCTTGTTTTAGATTAAAAAAGAGGTTTAGCAAATTGTTAAAACAGGCGAAATACTAAAGAGAAAAGGCAAAATAGTTGACAAAATAGTTAACAATTCCACACCTTAATAAATACTCCCTTAATCACTGTTTAATTTATTCAACCTCCAGTCATACTGGGAAGGTTCTAAGCAAATGGATGAAAAACATGGAAATGCTGTATGTGAATGTAATTCAGTATAAGCTTGGACTATTATGTGCCTAAGGAATAGTATTCAGGGATTTTTTGTGGAAAATGACTCCACAAGCACACCCATGCACAGACAGGTAGCATTGTCAACCAGAACCAAACTGTCAGAAGAAATCTAGCCATACATAGCAATCTGTTTTTCGTGTTTCAGGTGGCTTAAAATTTCATAAAACTGACCCTACTACCTACTAAACTCTCTGTGTGGCTTAACACTTATTTGTTAAGGAAGTATGTAAATAAAGCCTACAATCTTCTTCAGCCCAGTAAATCCAAGAAAATTACAAAGAAGAATAGATATAATCATCCAGTCATCTAGACATTGAGTATATTGTGCATGAAATCATAGTTTCTAATATCTATATCATGATATACAGATATTTGTAAAGTAATGCTCTTTAGTCTTCAGAATATTGGTGAGTAAGGGCTCTTGTAAATCTTTTTCAGCTCTTACACTATGAACAACCTCTTGTTTGTTTTATTATTATTTTGGGAATTAGGATAACACAACTTACTTTCCATGGTGTAATTTAATAATTCTGCCTCTAAGACTGATATGACAAGTCAACCTTAACTATAAATATCTTCTCCCTACAAGGACCAGATGTCTTTTTCTACCCTTGAGCTTTAGTGACAAAAAGATTTTTTATTTAGAGGGTCATCTAAGCTTTTTCCATTGATTTTGAAATAAGTTATTTCTCCACTTTTGTCAGATGCTTTTGCTACCTAATTTATTATTTTCTATATATATATATATATATATATATATATATATATATATATATATATATATATAGTGCCACAAGAGTGCCTTGGTGATTTGTTAGCCTTCCTTGTGTCACACATAAGTGACAGGGTTTGTGCTTCTCTGACAGCATTCACTTAGAGCAACATCAAAAGTGGGGTTCTAAACACCTTTATAGAAGTTATTCTCATTTCTGATGACTTTCATATTCTGACACTGACATGGCCCTCTGATGCTCACTCTCTTCATTTTTAACCTGCTCTTAGGCATTTCTGTTTCTTTTCTTGCTCTGCCTGAAGTTGTATTAGTGATTTTATATAAGTTTTCTATATTTCTCTGCTATATTTTCTTTTTTCCTGTGAGGAAGGCGTTTAGGCAAAACATTATGGAATCCTACATGTTACATGCTAACCAGAAACTACTATTTTGTGTCTATGCATCATTGATATGTTATTTGACAGAATTTTGTCTTAAGCAGGATTTTTATACTTAGTTGACTTTGTAAATATAACAGTTTGCACAAGAAGTGATGCAACTGTATTGTGTCATTCTTATACTGTTGGTATGGAACATCAAACACTGATGAATGTTTTTAAGAAACAGAACCGGACAATCAAGTTAAGTATGCATTTTATGATGCACAGTGGAACACCACCAATTAGCTAGTTATTTCTTCAGATCATTGTGCATTGCGGAACCAAAGCATGCTATAAAATCCTGTATTTCCCACCAGTGTAGAGGTTTTCTCTTGCTGTGGTCCTTTCTGCTTTCATGGACACTGCACCACTGAACTTCTTCAATGACTATCATTTATTAAGCATTCTCTTATACAAGTTAAAAAGCTAGATGCTATTTAATCCTTGTGTTATCCAATGTAAAATGCAATGCTGGCTACACATGCCAGGATATTGTCATATACCAGATAAACAGTTGTATGATCAATGATCAAAGGGTTGATTCACTAAAGTGCGTTAAAACGTGCGCTATTTATAGCATGCGTTAAAAATTTTATCGCATCTAAATTTTCGCAACTTAACGCACGATTCACTATAAGCACACTTGCTCTAATTTACGCGCGATACTGCATGCGATATTTTAGTCGCGAAGACTCTACGCACATTAAATAACGCACGCGCAGCGCGGTATTTTTCGCGTGCACGCTAATTGTCGCAACATTACACATGTGGCAATTGCCACTCGACTTGACGCATGCAGCAGCATAAAACTGGCGCCATTTTGTGCATTTGCCCTGGGAGAGCACAGAAGTGCTAGAGAGGTGCTGTATAAATGTTTATTTGCACAAAAAAAACCAAAAACCAATAAACATATAAGTAACAAAAAAAAAGAAGTGCTAGAGATAATAAAATAGGGGGGGGGGGGGCAAAATACTTAGGGGCCCGTTTACTAAAGTGGCTTAAATTAAGTTTGAGATTTTTGACACAGAATAAATGGCAAATATGTTATGGGCACTTTATTAAACGGGGACAAATATAATGTTGCAATTATTCTGTCAACAAAACATTTGATTGGCAGTTATCACACTTGCCAGAAAATATGCTACGTACTAATTAACGCAAGCTTTACTATTCCGCAAAATGGGCTAAAGACAAAATTGTTGGCAGAATATTTGCAAAAATTTAAACCATATAGCATATTGATGCTGTTACTGCTTAATGTAAGAGTGTAGGAGAAACTACATGAAAGTATAGAATACCATATCAAAGTTCAAAAGTAGAAAACTAAAAACTTTAATTTTAACAATAAAATATTTTAAAATACTATAAAAATTAAAAAAAAAAACTTAGGGCTTGCTGCCCTTGAGTTCCCGCATGTCCCGCTGCAGCTGGGCCAGTTAACTGGGCCTTGATGGTATCCAGGTCCTCCTTCATTGACCGAAGTGTGTTGTCAGTCCACCCAGGTGTTGTTTGGGTCCCCACATCTTCGGTCTGTCGTGATGGTCCCTCGTCCGCAGGAGGACCTGGTGCCCAGCGCTTGGCCTGGGGAAAGTCTGGGGGGAGAACTCAAGGGCCTGGGGGGAAACTGGGGCCTGGGGGGAGAAATCCAGGGGGTGAGTGTCCGGGGTCTGGAGTGTGTCCAGGACCTCGGGGGACTCTGGGGCCTCTGGTGGCGCTGGGGCCTTGCCGGGTGCTGGGGCCTCGCCGGTAGCTGGGGCCTCGGGAGCCTGGGGTTGGGCCTCTGGAGGGAGAAGAGGCGCCACATCTATCTGGAGTTCTGTGAGATAGTATTGCAAGATGTTATTTAAATCTATTATACATATATATATACATTCATACACAGAGGGCCACCATCATAAATAACGGGGCCCCTCACAAGAACATTTTTTGGGCCCCCCTCCTCCCACACCCCCACTGGCCCCTCCCCCTGTGAACTCTCACATCAATACAAAGGACACACAGACATTGTTAGCCAGGGCCCCCTAAAACATTTGTGGTCCTTCCCCAAATGACTCATACTATGGGCCGCTCCCTGCTGCTTCCTCCCTGCTTTAAACTTATTTATGCATATGTAGGGATCTCCAAAATTGGGCCCCTAGGATGGGTTCTCCTTTGACAGGCACTAGAGGGTGGCCTTAGGGAATTGGACACCTAAGGGTGGTCCTAGTTGTTTTTGTGTTAAGAAAGGGAGTATCCCTGCAGTTCAGGGTTATGGCCACAGGGTGGTGCACACAGTATATAAGGCTGTGCAGCCTTGTGCAGCCAGGTCTTCCTGCCTGGGACCCTCTGGCAAGAGGCCAGCTACAGGCCAAGAGTAGTTAGTGAGCTAAAGGTTATAGACCGCTCTAGGAGTGGTAGATAGGCTATTTAGCTGGGCAGCTTGGCCCCTACAGGAGATTTAATGAGATTAAGATCTCCCAGCACTGATTGCTGGAGTCAGGGAACCAAGTGGTAGTAATAGGTGATTTGCCTAATCCGGGGGATTGCCGGGTGATTTCCGGGGTGAGGTCTCAAGGGGGTGTCCGCTTGGCGGGAGTACCGGGAAGTGCCCTAGAGAGGGGCTTCTGGCGTGTAGTACCGGAGGGAACCCAAAGGAGGGTCATCTGGCTGGAGTATTGACGGTATCCCAGGAGAGAGGGTCTCCTAAGGAAAAGTGTGTTCCCTGACGTGTTCTGTAACTCCTGCAAAGTCTATCTGTCATCCATTCTGCAAATAAATCAGTTCATCATACTATCTGAGTGCATTGTCTTACTATCTGGAGGATCCACACTGCAGGGTAAGCAACTACCCCAGGGAGGGGGCAAGGTGCCAGGAGTGCTGGGAGTCCCCAAAGTAGAAGTACAATATCAAGTTCTCAGGAAGGGAGTTACAGTTCAGTCTGTCCCTATACTGGGTGGAGACACGCCAAATAGTACAGCAACATCTGTTCCCCATAGTAAGCGGGGCTCAGGATCCTGTTAGCGCCACTAGATCTCAGCAGGTAGCAGCACATTCTCTAAAGTGGGCTACACATATGTATTTGAAAATAGATGTGTATATATATATATATGTATATATGTGTGTATATGTATTTTTTTTTCAAACTGCCACAACATAGTTAAAATTCCAACTTTATTGTGTGTTTTTGAAAAAACATGCATATATACATATACATATATATATATATATATACCTGTATATATATAGAATTTACATTTCTTACATTTGTACTTTTACTTTTAGTTCAAATTATTTGCTAAATCTTTTAAGAAACGTATTGTGTAAAACCATATTAAAGTACAATAATTACCGTCAGCGATTTCCGCTATTAGGTTCATATTCCTGAGCTTCAGGTCCGACCATATCCGCTGGAGCAGGCGGAGGTCCATTTCAAGGTCAAAGCCCCTGCGCAACCCGTCTATTAAGTCACGCAGGATAGCCCTCTTCCTCTCATGGACCCCTATGGGCCCCAGCGGCAGCCTGTCATATCCTGAGCGCAGGAAAAACTCAATAATATAGCGCCTCTCCCCCGGTAGCAGCTCAGAAACCCCAGACATGATGCTCTCAGTGTGACAGCAGGCTCAATGACACACATGACAAAAATGGCCGCAAGTCGCGCATGTCACAAGATTACAAAGTCGCAACAAAATGGCCACAAGGTGTGCATGTCACGAGATTACAAAGTCACGACAAAAGAGTCGCCAAAATATACCTAGTAATGTATAATCCAGTGTCATCGCAGTTATAGTCACCACAGTCTTAAACAGCTTAAAGAGATACTGACACCAGAAATTATTTTTTTTTACTTCTATTACAACATTGTCTTAGCATGCTATTTAAAATGTTGTTGTTAAAGCATTTTCCTGATGCTTTACATTACCTATCTAATCCCCCATGTTCCTCTATGCTGCCATATTTGTGCAGCAGGAGTCCGTTAGTATTAGAAGCTATAACTGACAGTTTGAGAAGGGACAGTCAGGTTGGCAAAACAGTCAGGTTTAGGAACTTCAGGTAACAATTACTTACAGAAGCAGCCCTGTCAGTCAGTGAAAAGTGATCAACATGACCTATAGGCAACTTTTTACGTACATTAATATTTTGAAAAGTAGTTTTTCAGCCAAATACCTAACCTAATAAGGTACAGGTATGGGATCGTTTTTCCAAAACCCATTATCCAGAGAATCCATTCCAATCTTTGTAATAGTGAAACAGTACCTTTTACTTTATCCCAACTTAGATATAATTAATCCTTATTGGAGGCAAAACAATCCAGTTGTGTTTGATTAATTTTTTTAGTAGATGGGGTATATTTATCATGCTGTGTAAAAAGTGGAGTAAAACATTACCGTTGATGCTTTACTTTGGTTTTCTAATTGTTGAAATCTAATTGCTGATTGGTTTCCCTGGGCAACATCACTGTTAATGCTTTACTCCATTTTTTACACAGCACGATAAATATACCCTCCAGTGTATGGAGATCTAAATTCCCTATAAAACTCCAGGTTCCAAGCATTCTGTATAACAGGTCCTACATCTGTAATCAGTTATCCTGAGCTGAAGGGCTCATACTCACAAGAATTTTTTATGTGTTTGCAAATGAACGCTTAATGCAAAAAAAAACACATATATATTGCGTTTATATGCATTTTTTTAAACGCACCTAATTCCCTTTTTTCAGTTCCAAACACAACCCTCTATTCCACCGACGCACGTCAAACACAAGAAAATGCAGCATGTTGTCTAAAAAAATTGTAAATGGGTAAAACCAAGTAGAATATAATGGAATCAATTAGAACATGTGTTTAGGTGCGCTCAAAAATGCGTCTTAAACGTGCGTCAAACACAAAAAAAAACTTGTGAGTATGAGCCCTTAAAGTCATGGATTCATGGAGCAGTGGCTTGTGAATCATTGGGGGGTTCCTGACAAAATGGCAACCCCCACTATGCCTTTCTATCTTGTTATTACTGCTATTACATGCTGAAAGGCTGATCCCACATAAAAATATATATATTGCATGGCTAACATTAAAGGAACAGTAACACCAAAAAATGAAAGTGTATAAAAATAATTAATATATTATATACTATTGCTCTGCACTGGTAAAAGTTGTGTGTTTTCTTCATAAACACTACTGCAGTTTATATAAATACCCTGCTGTGTAGCCATGGGGGCAGCCATTTTAATTGAAATTACTGTTCCTTTAAGCATACATACCATGTATGTGCCTGGGGATTAGTTTGCACACTGGCTTTTGCAGACTTAGCCTCGTCAGTATATATTTTAAATCTCTAGGATGAAAAAACTAACAATGGTCACCCAACTTTTCTACAGAGGATGCAGTGAAATCATACTGGTATGACTTCAGTGCAGAATTAGCCAATATCAAGTAGACAAAATTGTTTCTGACTCTTCGGACATTGGTTGCAATTTCTTACACAACAGTACAGCACAGGCCCTGCTTTCAGTGGTGTAACTAGATGTTTCTGGGTCCCACAGCAAAATCAATTTAGGGCCCCAAAACATTGGAAAGTTGACTTATTCTCTTGGGTATATTTAGATGCCTTGGACAGCGCGGGATCCTAAATACACCCCTACGTTGTGCGTGTGATGTCACATGCAGCATAAGCGTGACATCACACACATTGGCGCCAGGGAAGTGAAGTCACACGCAGCGTGTCCGCAATGTCCCTTTCACATAGCCTGTGACCACCTCGTTGCTATAGAGGTGGAGACGGGGGGGGGGGGGCATATATTTTATTTTTACATTTAAAAAAAATATAGGCACCCGAGGGCCACCCCCCAAAACCTGCTGCCCTAGGAACAGGCCCAAGGGTGCCTACATTTTTTTAAATTTAAAAATAAAAAATATATGACCCCAGTCTCGGCCCCTGCCTATTCTACCAAGATATATTGACATTGCTAATTATTCCTGGGCACTTTATACCCCTGGGCAAACATAGGGGCTGCTCCCTCTGTAGTTACGCCCAGGTCTATTTTGATTGACAGCCTAAGACCACAGACTTAAGCAGTCCCTGCTTGTTCTCTGGGGAGCTTAGTGCTGATTTTCCTGCTGCTTCACATTCTATAATAGGAAGGGAGAATAATGGCCAAGAAGAAGTTCCTTCCAGGTGCATCTGAGACAGTACTGACAGAGGCATTACATCTTGTAATATGTGAATTCAGTTTTTCTATCTACCAAACCAATGTAAGCAACTTGCCATCACACCCTTCTTTAAAACTTTATTATAAATGCAGACACCAACTCAACACTTTTATATTTTGGGCATGTCTTGACCATGCCATAGCCATGCACTTTTACAACTCTGGCCATATCCCTGATCAACTTTCCAGCTATAACATTGCTGCTAATAGCCTTACAGTAGTTTATGTTTTCAGTGGGGGATTTAACTATAGTTTAATTGTAAGTTACAGGGAGCTGGTAACTGGGCTGTAACTGCATGCAACCTAGGTGAGGGGGCCAAACAGGGTGACTCCCACAGACCCCAAAATTATGCCTGCAAAAGGAGCAATACTTTTTTTTAAATGGCTTTTAATGGTGATGCAATTAGTTGGTAATAAAATCAGAGGATATGTTTTTATATAATTTTCCCAAACTGTGAGACTTTTCAGTATTTGGGGAAAATGGCTATTTACTCTCTGTAGATTCTCCCGAACTACCTTGAAGGTCAGTTAGGGTGAGACTTTGGGGCTGATTTACTTATCCACGAACGGTCCGAAGGTGTCCGAATGCGTTGTTTTCGTAATGATCGGTATTTTGCGATTTTTTTTTGGAAATTGTCGCGACTTTTCATAGCCGTTACGACTGTTTCGCAAAATGTTGCGACTTTTTCGTAGCGTTACGACTTGCGCGAATTGTTGCGATTTTTTCGTAGCCTTCTCGCCGAGTACGAAAGTTTCATTCAAGCTTCAGTATCGTGACTTTCCTTGGGCCAGGTTGGAGCTGCAGAGTGCCATTGAGCCCTATGGGAGACTTTCCTTGGGCCAGGTTGGAGCTGCAGAGTGCCATTGAGCCCTATGGGAGACTTTCCTTGGGCCAGGTTGGAGCTGCAGAGTACCATTGAGTCCTATGGGAGACTTTCCTTGTGCCAGGTTGGAGCTGCAGAGTGCCATTGAGCCCTATGGGAGACTTTCCTTGGGCCGGGTTGGAGCTGCAGAGTGCCATTGAGCCCTATGGGAGACTTTCCTTGGGGCAGGTTGGAGCTGCAGAGTGCCATTGAGTCCTATGGGAGGCTTCCAAAATCATGCTAAGTCTGAAAGTTTTGCCCGCAGTTTACGAAAAACGAAAAAGTCGCGACAAGATACGAGCAAATCGTAATGGCAATGAAAAAGTCGCGACAATTCGCGCAAGTCGTAATGGTTACGAAAAAGTCGCGACAATTTACGAAAAGTCGTAACGGCGACGAAAAAATCTCAAAAAATACGAAAAAGTCGCAAAATGTTCTTTTTCCAATCTGAATTTTTCCAATTCGGATTCGTGGGTTAGTAAATCAGCCCCTTTGGGTTGATATCTTGATATTCTTGAGGGCTATGGCTGAATAGCTGTTGCAGGGATGTTTTCATAAAACATAATATGTTACTATGTTACTATAAATCTATAACCCTAATTGTTAGAGAGGACAGGGGGGCCTGAACTCTTTTTGCCTCATGTTATTGTTAGAAACAGCGTCTGGAACCAGCTACTGTATAACTTCACAGAACACCTGAAGGTGTGAGTGTTTTTTTCTCTCAGAGAACAGGGTATATGAAAAAGAAATAAGCCTGTGCTGCAGATTTTTTACAGTATATAAAATATCCCATGCGGAGTAGCTCCATTGCTTGTGCCAGGGCTAAGCCCCGCTAGTGCTCATTCATCAGAATTGGCGCTCAGAAGAGACAGGGGAAGCAGTAGCACGCACCGACAGATTATTATCTCTATGAGAGTTAATGTATTTGATGGAAAGCAATATGTCCTACACACAGGGCTGCGCGCCCTTCCTCACACACAGAGCCTCAGCTTCAATACAGATCACACGCCGCTCGGTCGGAGCTCGCATTATCGTATCGTGAAGTAAATTTCAAGGGACTGGAGGTCAAGCCACAGACTACACAGCACATTTCCTAGTACTTTATGTTCCATAAAATGGATTGAGACGTGGAATCTACATTCTATTAGTACGTTTGTCATTCCCATAATAAATCCGTTTACTTCTCTACACTTCTCATTAGCGCTGCCAGTGGCCGCTCAAGGGAACTACTCAGATATCACCCTCTCCCTGTGTCTCTCCCCCCTTCTCTCGCTTACCATAGAGTTGCACTGACACAGAGACAGAGGGAGTCTATGAGCCTCCTCCCAGCAATACCTACCATTTGGGGGGGGATCTTAATCCTCAAGATCCCCACTACATCTCTCTTTTGGGGGGAATGATGGATCCATGCTCTCCTTCTAGCCCTGAACCAGCATTGGAAGCAGGGGTGAACAAGCCAGACCCCAAGAGCAGAGAACCCCAGGAACCTGCAAGAAGAGGGGAAGAGACAGGAGCAGCAGCAAGACACAGCTACCCCATAACCACCACCAGCAGAGGTACCATCACCAATATAACGTGGGTATTGAGGGCAGTGAGGGAGGTGTTCAGAGAAAGCTGGGGGTTTCTGTTTCACATGCACAGAGAGAAAGAGACAGGGAAACAGAGATGGTAGGATAGTGAAAGAAGAGAGCACATCAGCCTTGGAAAAACTTTGACAGCTTTCTTGAGGGGGAGGGGGGGTTAACCCATTCAGTGCTGATGATACCTTGGTATGCATGTACCATCGTGTTGTTAGTCCTTATGATCATTAACAGCAGGTGACATTAATGAAAAGTTTTACTTGCAGAGGATTTGCACTGCCACATTCTGTAATGTTAGTGGTGCTAGGGGGAGCCTGGTTTGACCTGGGTACCAGTCCTCTGCTGCTCTTTTCATCACTTACTTCCCATCTCTTTTTTTCTCTCTGAACCCAAAGCTGCACACAGGACAGGTACAGTAACACTCATTGTAGTTCTGATCACCATCCGAGGAGACTGTAACCCTTTCAGCGCCACCTGACAGCAAGCTTAGTGATAGATTGCAGAGGGATACACTGCATGCTTCCAGGGCTGAATGGTTAAATTACAGACACCACGTTCTTATTTATTGAAGCTGTGAACTGTATAGCATCTAATTTTGTGTGCATTATAGCTAAATTTGGACATGTGATTACTACATTAACTACTTATTAAAAAGAGCAGTTGTGGGCTTCCTGAGGTTAAATCACTGTCTTCTGATATTTTTAAAGATTAAGTTGTTTTAGAATATTGCTAATTGTTTTTACATCTATATTTTATGTATAGAAGAGTATATAATGAGTATAGTACTATACTCATGTAGCCCACCCTAGGGTATGGCTTGGTGTACTGTAGTTGTGACTGCATTATATAGAAAACAATATATAGAATTATATAAAAACAGAGAGATAAATTCATCAGGATTATCTATAGTTGGAAGGTTATGCCACAGAATTGTAATAAAATATTCATTAGTGCATTACATTTTTATGGTAATGTGCTGTCAGTAAACACTGTATACATGTACACACATATATATATATATATTTATTCCTGTTGTAGTGTACTGTTGTATGCATCTATGTCTCTACACACAACTGCTGGTGTGCACCGTATTACACATTTTCAGTTCAATTGCATATACATTGTATTTTATTATAGAATTCTGCCTTGTTGTAAGACAGCTGGGAGATGTCAAAGAGTGCTGTAACCATGCACTGAATGTGATACCCTCACAGAGTGCGCGGTTATGGTGTTTACGGAAGCCATGCTGCTGAGTTTACTCATTTGCAAGCAGAGTTATGCCCAGCTCACATCTAGTGATTCCTGCCATTAGCCTATTTGCTGATAAATATTTTAGGGTTTGGGTATAAAGAATTAGAGGCAGCTGACTCAGCTGTATGTTCCTGTGAAGTCATATTGCTCTGCAGTATCTGTGCACCTGCTACCCACACACACAGAGAATGCTTAAATGTAAAATAATGCATTAAAGGAGAGCTGTAACTGTGTGCAGTACATTTTCTCTGGATGCCAGAAAGTTAAAAGCTGCACCAGGCCTTTATTTGCCTGAAAACAGTTAAATAGGAAGGGTATCAGGCTACAGAAGGAACGCAATAAAAAAAGACGGACCAGGCAACTTCATGAATGGAACCTTGCAGACATAAAAATTTGACTCCACCCTATGCTTTTCTATGATTTTTTTTTTATTACAATACGTGAAAGTGCCAAAGCCACGCAGTCACTATGTTGGAAAGTGAGTAGTTTCAATTCTAAATGGCAAATAGTACTGCCTCTAGTGTGTGTTTGGATTGTTTAACAGGACTTTAAACTGGCAACTAGAGGTCAAATAATGTACAACTGATATCACTTGCTTTTGCTGCCCTGTGTGAGCAAGGGGCGAATGTTGCACACTTCAGATTGAATAACTTGATCATAGTAATCATTGTATTTGTAAGGCACAGCTTTTATTTGCCAAATAAAGTTATACATACATAATGTTAGATCTGTAAAAAAGTTGGTATCTAGCAAACTGTTGAAACCAAGTGTGCCAGTTGCATGCTGTGATCTTTCATTCCAAATGTATGTTTATATTTGATAATATATTAGATTAGATGAACCTTGTGTCTTGGTCTTTTTCGCTCTTAATTATTTGTCAGTGCCATAAGGGACATTTAATGTGAATCATGTGATATTAAGAGGCTGAGACTGTATGGATGCCCAGCTGAAATAAGGGGCCTCAGTAGGATAAACTTGGTCTTATGTATGATAAACTTAAAATAACAGGATTTATCCATGTATACATCATGTCTCGTGTTAAAAATGAATTGGGTATGCAGGTAGGGTTGTTACCTGGTCAGTATTTTACTAGACTGGCCAGTAAATATGAAGCTTGATGCCTATATTATTAATAGGGAAAAAGGCAAAAATATAGGAAGGCCAGTGTTTATTTCGGAAAAGGTGGCAACCTATATGCAAGTATGCAGAGCACCTAATTGAAACTACTTGTGTCACGATATGTGACCAAGCAAAACTACAAAAGAAATTCATTATTACTTTTTAAAGCAAGGAAAGGGCTAGATGTGCTAGATTATTCATATCCTGTTCTGTTTCCATGCATATATAAAGGGTAATTATGTCCTTTTCTTTTTTTACTTTTTTTCCCCTGGCCCAAGTGCTTTCTGGTATGTATTTATTAGCCATGTAGCTTCCGATCATCTGAAATTATAACACACTCTGCTCTGTTTTAAAAATTTCCTCCCAGTCTAGAAAGAATAGTTAAAGGGATGTGCCATGCATAGTGGGAAAATAAGCCTGCAAGTTTAATTATTCTTATAAATAATGTATAAATCAGCGCTGGATTTCAGAGAACGCTTGTCTTCTTGTGGCAGAGGAAAAAAAATCTGATGTTTAACTCTTTCACCCTGCTTACGGATGAAATAGATTATGTTGTTTACCCTAGGGAATGCCAGTAAGCTAAGCAATGCTAAATGATTATCAGTATTACTTGCAATTTCAGTATTCCAACTGCTCAGTATGTTATTGCATGCAAAAACATTATAACAGATATATATATATATATATATATATATATACACAGTATATACACTGATCATTTTTATATGTGTGTGTGTATATATATATATATATATATATATATATATATATATATATATATATATATTACTCTCTATGTTTTTACCAGTGTCATAAAACTTGATTCCTAACCCTTATCCATTATAAATAAATATACCATGACCTGGATGAATGAAAATCTTTATAGTCATTCCTAACCCTTGTTTATGTTGTAATATTGTTTATATTGTTACCATTTGTTTTGACGTATGAGTCATCTATATTTAAGGCTTTGTTTTATTAACATCTCTTTAGAACTACATTTCCCAGAATTCCTAAAATATATAAAAGAAAAAAAGTGAAACGCTCTGGAAAGAAAGCAGGCAGAAACATCAAAGACAATCATCAGCCCACCAGCCACTAGTGACATGCTCTTGTGCCACATAAGCCTTGCAATAGAATATTAAAATAAGGCTATTGTTGTATAGGATCTGGGGGTGGCATTAAAGAGGGGATTTAATAGGAGTGATGGTTAGGAGGGAATTTTGCAACTGGCGTTATGCTGAGATTCCTGGCTGATTTGCTTTCTGCAGGGGGAGAATTTAAGCCAGAGGGATTTGGGTGACTGAAATGCAGGATTTGGAAAAGCTGGTCTGTTATGTAACCAGGTTCAGGAGGGGAGAGAGAGACAGGAGGAGAGAGGAAGCAAGAGATGTAGACATGGGAGGGAGAAAGACAAGTGAAGGTAGAACTGAGTGAGAAAAAGAAGTAGAAGAGGGAAGGCCAAATCACAAACTGAGTGTAAAAGTGTGTGTGTTTTTATGCAGGCAGTTATTTATAAAATGTCACAGTAGTAGAAAAGGGAGAAGTTACAGAGTGAACACATTTTTCATGTAAATCATGGATATTAAACCAGCTGTTTTTTAGAGGTTTCTAAATTACCATTCCCATCATTCCCAGCCAGCCACCAGCGTGCTGAATGTTTTCAGAATAGCAAATAAACATCATCCATGTTAAAAGTGAATTCAGCACAGTTCTTTAAAAAAAATGTAGATGTCTTTTGTGCAAGGGATTGATCTTTTTTATGCAGGGATTTGAAACTTCCCAGCATGCTGTGCAAAAGCAGAATATTCAAGCCTCTGACATTGAACAGCTTTAATTGTCAGCAAGCAAAGAAACCGTTACCTGGGCAGTTTTAAACATGTTACACTTTTGTTACCTGATAAATGACTCCAGAATGTGGGAATGTGTGCTTGTTTTCTTTTCCTTTAGCCCAAATTATCAGTGGCCAAGGAACAGAATTCCCCTCTCCTGGTGCTGCTGAATGTATTTGCAGAAAATAATGACTAGTGACATGAAAGAGAGGAGCAGACAGAAGTTCTCAAACCTCTCCCAATTTTCACCTCACAGTGTTCACAGACTTTTATATAATGATGTAAATCTATTTAAAGGTGTTGGTTTAGGCGAGTTATTTACTAGGGAGTAGATTTCATGCAGTGTGAATGTCACATGTTAGTTACCATGCTTCATTCGCTTACAGCAGTGCATTAGGAGGAATATGCATGCTCAGCCGCTCTTGTAATAAAAATGCACACTGGCCACTTGTAGGCAGGCAACAAATATTTATATTTACCTGCTAATATTAAGTCATCTGATATATTTTGTCCAGTATATAGATATTGTGTGTTTTTTTTATCCTGTTTTACTTGGTAACACTGTCATGGCGGTTAACATCAGTAGCCATAATATGCAGTTTGAGTTTTCAATGATGATAAAAAGAAGCCTTTGAGCATGACACGTTAAATGGATACTGTCATGATTTTTATGGTGAACTTTCTATTTCTAAATTACACTGTTTATATAGCAAATAATTCACTCTACCATTTTAAAAAATTTTCTTGAACCAATAAATGTATTTTTTTTTAGTTGTCATTTTTTTTTTACTATTGAGTGCTATTCTGATATCTACAAGTAGCTGCTATTTTGCTACCTTCCCTTCACTCCAACTTGCAGATTAGCAGTAAAGTGTGTCTGAAGTTTATCAGAGCACAAGTCACATGGCTGTGGCACCCTGGGAAATAAAGATTATGGCTAGCCCCATGTGAAATTGCTAAATTAAATATTATGTTTTTGTAAAACAGATTTCAGTGCAGGATTCTGCTGGAGAAACTCTATTAACAGATGCATTTTGAAAAAAACATGTTTTCCCATGACAGTATTCCTATAAGATTTAAGGGCATGTGTACATCTGCAAATGCAGTGAGCTTAGTGCAATTTTGAGCCATGCTTTTTTTTCCGACAGTGCAGCATTTTTCCGTTAATATCCAGTGCCCTTGTGGTTGCAAATAGTTGATGTTCTTGATGCATCTACACTGCGCCTAGCACAGTTCGATTCACTAATTTAAGCGCAGCAACGCCAAATTTTCTTTAAGTCTGTCTGGTGTCATTTCCGGTGTTCAGCGAGTGAGTGATGTGTGCATTCTATTTTCTGGGGGCAACTGAACTAAGGCAATTGATGCAAGATGCTTGGGTAAACAATGGAGCAACCACTTGGTCTGGAGGTGGTAGTAGCTCCAAGGTTTCCATGCATCAATAGAAGCAGCAACGCTCAATTCAGAAGGCAGGAGAGACTAAGTGGTATTAAGCACAGCTATAGAGAAGTGCAAAGAGCACATTCTGATGCTAGTACCTTTATAAAAGTGGCTGTATGTGCAAACGACTGTAAGTGTAGGAACCGCAACTGCGCTTGTGGTGACTAAATAGAGACTAGAACCATACCTCCCGTACACTTTTGCGACCACAAAATTTATCAGGTTATTTAAAATTTGAACACATTTCTGGGGGGTTTGGGGTCATGTTTTATGTGTTATTACAGTTTTGCTTAAAAAGGTGAAATTGCCCTTTAAGCTGCAAGTCTCAGTCCCCCAAGAGACCTGTTTAGCTTATTAGTTACAATTGTATCTAAGTGCAGGCGTTGCCTGTTAAGTTTTCTGGGCTCTCTGCCAAAAGCCTACTTAATTAAGATTGAGAAACATTGTATCTTTTTTTAGTGTTCAGTGCAGGAGATCGAAGAGAAATGAGGGACTTTTTTAGTAAGAATCCGGGACTGTGGGCTGAGCTGTTTAAATCGGGACAGTTGGGAGGTATGTAGGATCATATTGACTATAATGCGCTTAAAACAACTGGACTTTTCTGAGTTTTTTTCCTTAAAAACATTTCACCACTCATCCCAGTGGCTTCTTCAGTTCAAATGACTGATAGGGAATTCCCCGGCATTTAAACCCTTGAGAGTAGTACAGTCAATCATAATGGTTCCGTTGAACTTATTCATTTAGGTGTTGGCTGAAACTGACATGTGTAAGAAGGTATGATACAGTCACAATGGTACCATGATTCTCACTGATGCAGGTGTTAATCCTTCAAAGTACATGGAAGTGTGAACTGTTGTGGGTATGCATGTGAACAGAGATGTAACACCTTAGGACACCATTGTTTCATAGATTTTTTCATTTTGCCACTATTCAAGTCAAAACAAATTGAGTAGGAACTTATTGTAATTTATACTACAGGATTCTTGTGCAGCATAGTAAGGCATATTTAGATTTTTCAAAAGCATACAGGGTGATAGAGAGTAAGTGTGCAGCAAAATATTGAAAATAATGGGAAAAGGGTATACATCATGTAAGGGCAATGTAGCAAGAGGAACATAGGGAACGTAAGGAGAAATAAGTCCAGGGTGATTCCTTTATCAGGAGTTGTAAGTGTTAGGGAGACTGCTCTTGGGAAGAAGCTCTTAAATAGTCTTTTGCTTTGAGTTTTTTTATGCTTTCAGGCCTTCTGCACTTGAGAGAATAGTTTGGCTTGTGCCAGATTAATAAATCATGTTCTGGGTGGATTGGGTCGCTAGTTATGCCTGTAATTCTTTTCTTGCATCTGGCAGTGTCAAGATCAAATATTGATGGTAGTTTAGTCGTTCTGCAGCTCTGGCCACTCTTTGAAGAGTGTGTTTCTCCTTTTGTGCAATATTGCCATACCACACTTGAAATGTTGCTGATGAGAGTGCTTTCAGTCGTAGCTCCATGAAGGCAGTTAAAGGAACAGTAACACCAAAAAATTTAAATGTATAAAAGTAATTACAATATAATGTACTGTTGCCCTTTACTGGTAAAAAATTGTGTGTTTGCCTGAAATACTACTGTGGTTTATATAAACAAAGCTGTTGTGTAGCCATGGGGGCAGCCATTCAAGGGAGATAAAGGCACAGGTTTCTTAGCAGATAACAGATAAGCTCTGTAGAATATAATGGTGTTTTATCTGTTATCTGCTATGTAACCTGTGCCTTTTCTCCTTTTTCCATCTTGAATGGCTGCCCCCATGGCTATAGAGCAACTTATTTATATAAACTATAGTAGTGTTCCTGAACCAAATACACAACTTTAAACAGTGCAGGGCATCTATACATTATGAAATAATTACTTTAAAACAATTTCATTTTTTGATGTTACTGTTCCTTTAATGCCACCTTGTTGACTCCACAATGCTTTATGTATTAATGAGCTTTTAGGGTTAATGGCCTCATTGTTGTTAGTTCATCTTGGAGAGTTTGAGATATGTAGACCTAGGATGTGATATTGTTGCAGAAGTCCAGTACTTCTAGGTGTATCATATAAGTGGAACAAGTCTTGCATATCAGTTGCAGTTTGTGACCATTTAGCCTCAATGTGAAGGCACACAAGTGAATTGTCACCCTTTTCACAATTAAATGTACTTCTTCCTTTGTTTATCAGCTTTGTTTTAAGGGTACATATTGCTTTTTGAGTTATGCAGACATAATAGAGCTCACGTTCCAGGTGCAAGACTTATGAGTTCAGGTTAGTTTCCCATGTCCCACTCTTTACCTGCCATATCCTGTGCTACTTTTGATACTAATGCAAAGTAAAAAGGAAAGGGAGCATTTAGCTTAGATTTTGCTTTGTTTGCCAAATAATTGTGTTCCCCATGCCTTGTATCAGTCTGGTTATAACTCACTCATTTACATCTCACCCCAACCAAAACTCACCCAACCAGCTTAAATGCTTAGGCACAGATTATTGGCCTTTGATTTTTTAGTTTACAATAAAAGCAAAATAGAAAACTAGCAGATAACATGATCTATAACCAGCCTGGGGATGTCACACATTCTAGAAGACCTTTTACACCCTTCTGCTTTTCTCTCCAGTTCCAGCTAGATATACTGTATATAACACAATACCCCTGGTCAACTATACCATTTCCAGTGGCTTAAGGGTAGGGGCACAGGAACACTACACAGGCTAAAACAAATGAATTAGCTTCCATTCCCTCCTCCATGTAGCTCCACAGACAGGCACGGCATCAGCCTGTGTGCAGCTACACTGAGTGGATTTTGACTCAAAAACGTATGCATTTTCAGGACGAAATCCAATATGTGTAGCTGTACACAGGCAGGTGCCATGCCTGTCTGTGGGGCTACTTGGAGTAGCAGGTGGGTACAAAACGCAGGCTGAGAAAAGCAGATCATCTGCCTTGTGTACCCCATACCCTTATAGCTGTCTATCTCTGAACTTATATATATATATATATAACTATATAAACTAAAATTATACTATACCAAACAACAAAGGTGCTTTAGTGCTAGATCATCACTAGGCTCCTCCCTCCTCTTGGTGCATATGTGCCTATAAGTAATCACTTTCGCTTATCTTTACATTTGATAAATATACATTATTTAAAGACCCCAAGTCATATGCATTCTGGCTGAGAGGTCCCAGACTTGCATTACTTTTCACAGCCCTATATGGCTGTTGCCCAGTTCAGCCTTAAAATAACGTCTTACATTTTAAATTAGATCCAACTGCTTATTGTGCCTCTAAGAAATTGCATTGCTTTTAGATAGCATTGGGTGCAGTTGCTGACAACTCCATTGCAAACGCACAACTACACACTCACTACACATTTCATCCAATTTCAGTAGAAGGCAGTTGGTGCCCCTGAGAATCATTCAAACCGCACACACATAGAAATCAGAGATCTGCATCAAGCCTATAAATAAAGATTAAGCAAATTAGAAATGTCAGTGCATGCTTTATAAAATCATGTTTCACCTCTTAATAATTTTGTTTTATTACAACTTTCATAGCTCTGGTCCTTATTACACTACATACTAAGTATACAGATCAAAAATGAAAACATGAAGATGATTCATTTAATCTGTCATACAAGTAATTTCTAACCTGTACACGTTCTAATCTTGTTAGGGATATGGCACACACCCAAAAATACCTTAGTATTAAAAAGAAGCGAAACACGTTATCCTTGACAGTGGAATAGGGTAATGACAAGATAACGTGATTTTACTAACGAGGGTAAGGCAATTTCACTTCAATACAATGGTCTTTTTGGGTGTTTGTCAAAAAGCCATCTATGCCATCACCCTAGAGTCAATGAAGAAAAATTTGCATGACTTCGAAAAAGTGAAGGGACACTTATGTTTTCCTACCAGCAATTTAC
This sequence comes from Xenopus tropicalis, assembly GCF_000004195.4. NCBI lineage: Eukaryota > Metazoa > Chordata > Amphibia > Anura > Pipidae > Xenopus > Xenopus tropicalis. The sequence continues at coordinate 93,812,775 of NC_030679.2, read as the reverse complement.
TTTCTTGCCGGTAGGCAAGTTTTTCATAGCAGTGTGTTTGTAATCAGCTTTTTTGTGGTCATCCATCTGTTGTCTAAGCCCCACCCAGTCAATGGTGTTCAATAGCTTTAGATAATATATAGTTTCTAACTGTCCCCAAAAGTCATACCTTAAAAACTATGGGTATTTTCATTTAGTGTTTATGAGAAGTGACCTTGTCAGATACTGCAGTGATGCAATGGAGTCCAGGAAGGAGTTCTTTAGGCAGACCGGCATTCCCATCTTTCCTGCATATGGAGCTAGTGATGATAGCAAAGGTAGATAGATCAAAGTTCTTTAGCAATTTCTTTAACTTAAATCAGCTAATGGGGGCCCTGGTGGTCTGAGTGGGTGAAGCACAGCCGAGCCCTCCTCAAACCCACCAGGCCAGAAATGACTGTCCCCCCTCTAATAGCAAATGGTGAGCTGGCAGGGATAATTTTTTTTAAAAACTATATGGTCTCACACATGAATTTATGGGGTTGCATTTATTCTATTACTATTACTCTATTTTTATTATTATATATTTGTTTACTCTATTGGTTGCTCTCGCAGCTGGGTATTTGGTGAAATTTAATTGGTATGCTTTAGATAATGTATGTATTAAGTATGCTTTAGATAATGCTGTTTATCTTTTCTTTGTTCACATTTCTCTAATGAAGGTCACTGTATATTCTGGCTGTCTGCAAGTTTGGATATATGGCTCTGAACTGTTAAGCTGTATCTATGCTGTCTGTGCTATTAAACCAGTGGTTTAGGATGTTAAGCTGGCCACAGGGACATAAAGGAGTAATTTGGATGTCTCTGCCCATAATTACTTAAGTGAGGGTTAATCATGGGGCATGTGAATACCTTCTGTTTTCAGAAGGCTTTCTCTTGCATCTTAGCATCTTGATGGATTAAAACATTTTACTTTTGATTTAAAGGAGGGTTGTCAAAATGATTGTAATTGCTTACATTATACCCCAGACGGGTGCTCCTGTTAGGAGAAAACCACACCAGCCGGGGTAGCGAGCGGCCTTTTTCCATCTGTCTTCGTTCTTTCGAATCCCAGGGCCAGTGCATGCGCAGTAGGGTGGGAATACTGACTTTCTTGTTAAACTTGGGCTTTTCACTCATGCTCAAGCGGCATGAAGACAGAAGAAGAAAGAGGATCTCTGTCTGTCTACCGTAGTAGCTGGTGCGGTTTTCTCCTAACAGGATTACCAATACAGGGTATAAGGGAAGTAATTACAATCACTGGGGGGGATTATACCTATCCTTCTCCTTTAAGACCCACTGAGTGCAATACCATTTTTTATTTATCACATTTTAACTAGCACTCAGGCATGACTGACTGCTTGCTAAAGGCGTGCACCTCATTTCTTATGTATTGTATATTACAGTTACCATGATAAGGGCTGCCCTATGATTTAAAATAGGCCCTGGCATTTCATGTACACAGAGGTTCAAACAGCCCCACACCAGCCCAATAAATATCTTCCCTGGCATTTGCCAACATTGACGGATTGCCAGTCTGGCCCTGACAATGATTATTTTGGTTTTATTTTTTTGTAACTTGTGATTTTTATTGGTATTTTGTACACAGTAATTATTATAACAGGCATTCAGAAGGTCAGTAATAGCAATGTTACAGTACAATCGGATGATTCAACTAAATTGAACAAATCTCAAAGTACAGGACTGGCCTGTTTATCAACATTTATCAACTGATCAAATTAATTAGATTATCTTGGGTTGACTGTAAGGTTTAAGGTGGCCATACACGGACCGATTTTTTACTTACAAACGACCGATTCCCGAACGATCCGATGCTATCGTTAAGTTATCGTATAGTTGGTGGTGTACGAACGATCGTCGGCCCACTAAACGAGCCGACATTATCGTCCCCAAAATCGATCGGCCAGGTTTAAAAATTTTGGTCGTTTAACGATAAAATCTGCCAGTTGGTGTGAGTGTCAGACATTTGTCTTTCAACAATTGTTCTCTGCGCATGTCACGATTGCCAGCAGCGGAAGTCAACGACATTCGATCGTACGTAGATGTACGATCGTACTTTTTTACGATAATGATGCGACGAAATCTTTCCCAAATTATCGTTGCCCGTGGATGGCATATCGTATGGGAACTCGATCGACATACGATCGTTTGTCGATATAATCGTTCATCGCACAACGAGCGAAATCGCCTCGTGTATGGCCACCTTTAGAGTTAACAGTTGCAATTGCCAGTCATAACAGAGGGGAAAAGAGAAAAAAAGGGGGAAGGGAGAAACATGGAAGGGGGAAATTTGGGTCCCTTGGGGGGAGAAAGAAAAAGCTCATCACGGTTATGGGTCCGATAAAGGGTTAATCCTGTGTGGGATATTTCTTATTCTATGTCCTTGTGCTGATTATAAAGTAGTCACATCTAGACCAGACCTTCTCCCATTGTTTGCATTGGTCATGAATGTTGGCTGTTATATATTCCATTTCCCTCATATCCCTCACCCTCAAGAGAACATCTCCAAGCTTACGGGGTAGGGGGTTCTTCCACTTTTTAGTAATCGCGTGTCTAATAGCTGTTATAATAAAGATTGTTAGATTATTTTGGTTTTAACTGTTTTATTCTTAAGCCGATATTGCTCCCTTAGACCGATTCGGCAGCTTATCGGCCCGTGTAGGGGCAGTAACGACGGGCCTGCCCGACCAACATCTGGCCTAAAATCGGGCAGATATCGATCGGGCAGGTTAAAAAATTCAGTCGAATCGGGGACTGCATTGGCTTGTCAATGCGTCTTTGAACTGACTGTGCCCAATACTGTCGTTATAATTCGATTGTTTGGCCCCAGGGCCAAGCAACCGAATTAGCCTAAATTCCCCCGATATTGCCCCCCCATAGGTGGGGATATCAGGAGAAGATCCCCTCACTTGGCGACCTCACCATAAACATTATTTAAACACAACAGGATTGTTTTGCCTTCATTATGGATTAATTATATCTTAGTTGGGATCAAATACAAGGTACAGGTATAGGACCCATTATCCAGAATGCTCGGGACCAAGGGTATTCTGGATAAGGGGTCTTTCCGTAATTTGGATCTCCATACCTTAAGTCTACTAAAAAATCAATAAAACATTAATTAAACCCAATAGGATTGTTTTGCCTCCAATAAGGATTATTTATATCTTAGTTGGGATCAATTCCAAGGTACTGTTTTATTTCTACATAGAAAAAGGAAATCAGTTTTACAATTCTGAATTATTTGATTATAATGGAGTCTATGGGAGATGGGCTTTCCGTAATTCGGAGCTTTCTGGATAATGGGTTTCCGGATAAGGGGTCCAATACCTGTACTATGTTAATATTACAAAGAAAAAAGAAATCATTTTTAAAAATTAGAATTAGAAATTGAATATAATTGAGTCAATGGGAGATGACCTTCCCGTATTTTGGAACTTTCTGGATAAAGGGTATACCCTGTATATTTAATTAAAATGTTGGAAAATGCCCTCCCTTTCTTCCAATTAAAGCACAATTAGGGTAGTAGTGCAAATAATAGTATCTAGTATTGGTAAGTCTAAAACAACTTGATGTGACAAGTAATCTTAAAAATGTTTCACCACTCACCTGATCAGCTTCTTCAGTTCTCTGGGAACTACCTGGCATTTTAAAGGATTTTATAGTCACCAACATCCAATCATGTTGGTTACCATCAATTCACACCTCCAGCCATGTAGCTTAAAAAATAAACACATCTTAAAAAATAAACACCTGTCTAATGTGTTTCATTAATCACCTGCCTGAAAAAGTTTAATGGGCCCGTTGTTGGTGGACAATGGTAACCATATTAGTCCAGTGGCACATGGGGCATTGTGCCCGCCATTGTCATCTAACAGAAAGCAAGTCAGACAAAATGCTCCTGTCCACTTGTTACCACTCTTAATATAATTGCATGTAAAGTGCAATGGTGGCTGATGCAATGGTGAAAGATGGACCTTAGGGCCAAAATATATGGCTAATCGTTTTGGTGCCAACATCTGTGTGTCACTCCTTCATGTGTACCTAATAGGGTGTTTTGAATGCCACTGTTCTTTCGTGGAGGGCAAGTGTAGTGAAAACACCCCATGTGCTATCACATTTACCTTTAGGCTCAGGGCATGCAATATTTGTTTTTCCCTAGTGACAGGCAGTTTCCATTTAAAAAAATGACTCCTCTTCGGGATTCGAGTGCTTCTCCAGTAAAGTGACTGGTGGTGCCAAGTTGTTAGGCATCCCCCAGTGATTCCAGTCACTTACCTATTAGTTCTTTTCTTCAAAAATTGCACCAGCCTGGGGTACTGTTTAAGTAACACCACACTGCAAAGATTTTCCAAGTGGCCTCCATAGTTAGGGCAGAGGAGGCTATCTGGGATAGGAAAGATGGCAGTGAGGCAATCTGCATACAGTACCTTTGGCAGGTACATTTCTTGAAGTAGAGGAGTAACAGCCCTGGGTAAGCAACTATAATCACTGGAGGGTGCCTAACAACTTACCAATCCCACAGTGATCCTTCTCCTTTAAAGGACAAGGAAAGTCAAAATCTATTAAGCACACTATTAAATAGTACTACTATTGCTGTGTAAAGCCGCTATATTTCTGGCTTGCCTAATGAAAGATTAACAGAGATACACTTACTACAAACTACATACTTGTTTCAGTGAACGGCGCCGCCATCTTTAAAAAGGGATGCTCATACCCTTTCCCTTCACATCTCTACTATGCATGCGTTCCCCTTCTGCTTCCCTAGCTGTAGCTAGTAGCTGATCCCAGACTACACAGAAAGCAGCCTCTGCACCACCTGTCACCCTCCTTGCATCTTTGTCCGGCAGCTCACACTCACAAACAACCCCCCCCCACGCTCCGCTCCGCTGCAATCCCCGCACCTTTGAAGTCCTTTCTGACACCCCCCCATAATCCCCCCCCTCTGCTCTGCTCCATTCCAATCCCTGGAGTCTGTGTCCAGCAGTACCAAACTCAACCCCCCCTCGCCTGCTCCCCGCTCACAGCTCCCCCCAGCACTCGCCTGTACTGCATCCTCTCCAAATGGCCCCGGAACGCAGCTGTATTCGCTATTTATACTGTGCGTTACCATAGCTACCGGACGCTTGCTGGTCAGCCAGAAGGGAAGAGCGCCTGCTGCTTGTGCTGAGTGCTGAAGACAGACATGTGTGCGCATGCACCACCTACAGTCCTGGTCGTAGGGTCGTGCCAGGAGTGATGCATTATGGGAATTCTCTTTACCCAGCACAGCATTTTTTTTTCCTGTTTGGCTTCTGATCATCTGAACAATGGGGATTTGGGGAGACTTAAGGGCACTATTGAGACAACTGAAGGTAAGCCTGCAGCTTGAGACTAACTCTTTGGTAGCCTTTCCTTCTCCTTTAAGGGTGTAAAATGCTGACACAAAGTCCTTTACTACTCAACTAAATTGACGATGCCCTTGTGAAACTTTTTCAAATTTACTCAGCAAGTACACTTGCTATAAACTAATAGCTAATACAGTGTATCGTGACTTGAATCCCTTCCTAAAAATATACTTTAAACAACATATTGTTTGATAATATAATTTTGCTCATTGCTATTTTTTTTTTTTAATGAAACTCTAATGATAACCGTGCATATGAGACTATTTTTGTATGTTCCTCTATGCAATAGTAAAGCAATGTAAGTTTGATGGAAAAATTTTGCACTATATTTTGAATATCCCTCTGCAGAGAGCCATATTATTTTACCCTTCCTGCTCTACTTGCTTGCCTGCTTTTATATGACTGAAGAAAACGGTTTCATCCCTGATTTCCTGGAAGGGGTTAAGCAGAATCCCTGCACAATCCAGTAGTTAATTCTGAATGTGCGCAAGACTGATACGTTATGTAACAGGATGAATACTGCAGGTCACGATGGGAAGGCCTTTGATGCTCAGTAACAGGAAAAGCTTGTAGAAATTGTACCCACAGCTACGAGATCTGGTCTCTGAATAGAAATGGTTGCAGGATGAGAATGGGAGGAGACGCAGAGAAAGATAGGGAGGACGCAGTTTTGCTTTTTAATTCTTTTCCAAATCCTTAATCCCTTTAGAAAATCAACACTGGCAATGAATGTGGATGAAGACTTACCAGCTTTCCAGAACTGTTTAGCCTTTCCATTATACAAAATATTTTTTGGATGTTAGAAAACCGAACCTTCTTTTATTTCCGTTATTTAAACATGGAGGGATGTAGAGTTAGAAGCTAAAATGATTTCCTCTGCAGAAAGTACTAATGTGTTGTCCTGTGCAGCAATCTCATGAGATAGAAATTTGCCAAAGGCCATTATATGAGTCATGTGAATGTCATTAAGCTAAAAACAGTATAGTATGTTGCGTGTTGTATTTCATGTGCACATTAGTATTTTAAATGCTATAGAACATACATGGCTTGTTGCCCATCTGATCTGGCAGTTTACCTGAATATGAAAAGGTGATTTGCTATCATGCTTGATTCATTTCTTTTTATCCTGAATATAACCAGATTTATGAATACACTATGGATATACAGAGCTTTAGGACAGTAAAGGTAAAATCACTGGGGGGTGCCAAAATGTTAGGTACCCCCCAGTAATTCTAACCGCTTACCTTATACTCCGGGTTGGTGCTTCTGTTAGGAGAAAACCGCACCAGCCCGGGGTAGCTGCAAAGGAACAATCCTCTTCCTTTTCTCGTCTGTCATAATCCTGGGACAATAGATGGGTTTTGTGTTAAAGTTTGGATTTCCACTCTACTGCGCATGCGCAAGTGGCATGAAGACATAAGATGGAAGAAGATCGCTGTCTTGCAGGTACCCTGGGCTGGTGCGGTTTTCTTCAGCCCAGTGTATAAGGTAAGCAGCGATTAAAAAGTGATTGTACCTTTCCTTTTCCTTTGAGGATAGGGTGCCATGTTTTCTTCATCCCTTTGCCTTTCTCCCCTTTATACCTGATAATAACAATGTTCCCTATGTGACCCGATCTATTATTAACCTTTTATCCCTCAGCGTTTCTTATTATTGTATATCACCCCCCCCTTATACTGCAGCATCATTCGAATTATAAAAATTATGGTAATTAGGAAAAGATGTCATGGGCATTGGCAGCATGGTGTGGCAAGGGCCCCAAAATCCCACATTTGTCTATGGACAGCATGGAAGAGACACTTTAGATGTTTGATCTTTTACATTATGTTTTTCATGATGTAATTAGACTGGAAACTAAAACATTACAATTAAATATCCCAGATATCAGTCTGTAATGAAAATAGATGCCTACAAGTGGAAATCTTTAAAAGAATGTCAGAGCCATCTGACATATGATGATTTGATTTTATTAAATAAGTAATATGTCAGTATAGGTTTAGGCAGGTATGGATCCTGGTGCTTTGTGGGAAGTACCTGTACTATTAGACCTATAATAGTATATTTTTATTTATATAGAGCTACCTGTATATGCAGTGCTGTATACTTTCACAGTGATTTAATAGTACAGAGTAAACAAACACTGCAATTAATTCAAATAAATATACACAGTTATAAAGATTGTCATGTTATCCTCTATAGGGAGAGCAATTAAGCATTTTTAGTGCTTAATATTTCTGCTGTTCTGCATTAAACCAATGTTTTAGTCATATAGTTGTGCTTGTTGTGGCCTATACATTTTTCAGTGTGATTACCTGCATATCTATTTTCTTTATAATACTATATTCTTTAATAAATATGTAGAGACCCATAGCGTTAATAGCCACTGTATCTAGTTTTGCATATTCACATATCTATAATATTGCCCTATACAGTAGGTATTGTGACCACTATATAGTAATATAGTGTTTTGAAAGAGTTGACACTTCCTATTTGAGCTTCATCTGTTGAACTGGGTGGATGTTTCTTTGAGCCTCAAGTCAACAAGGCCCAGCAAAGCTGTTTGGCTCTAGAAGGACAACACTTCTAGTCAAGTCAGGAAACAGGAACCCTGTGAATGAGGCAAAATCAATTACAGATAGTTACTGTATTAGTAAGTTCTAGGAATGAGATTTAGTGAGGAATAGCTAGATAGAGCAGTCTGTGCTTCATCAAGGATTGAAAGCTGGTAGGTAGCTCTCCCCTAGGCTCTGCTAGCCTAAGTAAATGGACTATAGGGAAGAGGGATTCAGATTGTTCTTCTGCCTGATCCATTTCTAAAAATGAGGGAGCTTAAAATCGGGGTTTGACTGTAGTAAATTCCTTTGTATGTCTTGTGAAATATTTATGGTCTTTTGGAATGGTAACATAGAGAAGAATGTTTGCTCCTTGTTCCCAGAGATTTTTACCTAAGCCTCCTAAGAAGCACTCTGTTGCAACACTGTTTTATTATGTTAATACCACTTCAGTCCTCAATGTTTCAGGCTATTTAGCATATATTAATTATCTCTAATTCTTTCTGGATTTTTTTGTTCCAGGGAGGGATGTTAACCCAAAAACTGTGTTTTTTTCATCAAAAATTCTAGGCAACCTTACTTTATATGTTATTTAAAACTCGTCAATGCTTTAGAGATATTTGTAGATGCAATTGCTAATGAAAGTTTAATCAGATCTGCAACATTAGACTTCTTCTATTTTGTTTCTAGGGTCAGAACCAGAGAACACAAAGGAATAAACACATACTACTTTCGGTTACATTTACAAATACCGTATATACTCGAGTATAAGCCGATCCGAATATAAGCCGAGGTACCTAATTTTACCTAAGAAAACTGGAAAAACGTATTGACTCGAGTATAAGCCTAGGGTTTCGCGCACAACGGATGCCAGACACTTACATCTTCAAATCCATATACTCGAGTATAAGGCAAGTCCTAGTTAATGAACTCCCAAAGGAATTTAGAAAATTGGTATATGACACATTACAAAAGAAAGTTGATCTGTGGCAAGTTTTTCAATTTGCATTGTGTGCCAAATTGGTGAGATTTTAATGGCTGTCAGTTGTACTATAGAGCTGCTGATACACTAAGGCAATTACCATGATGACCACGTAACAAACTCTAATATGTATACTACCCAACACCTTATAATAGCTTACCCTGTTTAATACCTGCTTAGATTTGCTCTGAAATACTCAGAAGCAGCGCAATGAAAAGTTTTCTAAGGTAATTTAGAACATAGCAACCAGATAGCTGCTAAAACTCCAAACAGGAGAGCTGTTAAAAAAAATGTGAATTAATTAAAAAACTACAAGTAATAAAAAAATGACGACCGATTGTAAACTGTCTTAGACTATAACCCTCTACATTATACTAAAAGTTACTTTAAAGGTGAATATCCCCTTTAAAAGGGGGGCATGTAACCCACGTTTAGGGTTGCCACCTGGCCGGTATGTTGCCCGATGCCATTGTTTTCAATAGGAAAAATAAATACTGCAGACTGCACTTCTCCTAAGCTGCCATGTAACATGTACCTGGATTCACTGCTAATAAACAGTGCAGAATTGGTTTGTATTAGGGTAAAACACTGAGCCCCATTCCTTGCAGATTCTGTGGCCCTTACTCATCATCAGGGGGCCCCCGAGCTTTCATGTGTCTGTGCTGATTCAGACGCGAGTCACAGATATAACCCCAGTCCCCCCTCCCAGTCACTAAGGGGGCACAATGCACACAAACAGTTACCAGCCATCGGGGTCAGTCCCAATGCGCCACTCCCGCGCCAATGTCACGGATCTCGCGTCACACATCCATCCGTGCAAAGAGGGGTCCCATAACCAGCCTTCAGGGTCAGTCACAATACGGTACTCCCGGGCAAATGCAACTGATCTCTCTTCACACATCCGTGCGTGCAGGGAGGGATAGGCGCGTCACACAGCCATGCGTACAGAGAGGGGTCCCATTACCAGCCATGCCACTGATCACTCATCCGTCCGTGCAGGAAGTGATGGGTGCGTATGCGCGAGGAGAAGGATCCCAGACTCTTACTTTCCAGTCCATATACTCGAGTATAAGTCGAGGATGACTTTTTCAGCCCATTTTTGGGACTGAAAAACTCGGCTTATACTCGAGTATATACGGTACCTTTAAATGACAAGGCAACTCAAAATATAATTTTTTGCCTAATAAAAGAAACCAAAATTCTAAGCAGCTTTGCAATATACATTTATTACAAGTTTGTAATGGTTTTTGAGTTATTTGTATTTATAATTGCTATTAGAAGCAGTGCTTGCCTGTCCTTTTCTATTCTCTGCCCTGGTGGCTCAGACTGTTAAAACAATGTAACACAAGGCAGCAGACTGACACACCTGTATTGCTGGAGAAGCAAGACCTTTGCAACATTGTTTAAAATGTAAGAACCAGGAGTTCAGCAAACGCTGCTTTCAATAGCAATTACATTTACAAATAACATTTAAAGCACTACAAATTTTTAATTATTTCATATTGGAAAGTTGCTTAGAATTATGTTTTCTTTCATTATGCAAAACATTATTTTTGGGGTTGACATGCCCTTTAAAACAACTGCAAATGTATAACTTATGTATATTGGAAAGTCGCTTATGGTGAACTTTAGACATCTACATTGCAGGCAAATCCTGTAATTTCTTACGTCACTTGTTATACCTGGCCTGCTTCATGGAAAAGCATTATGCAAGCAAATGTGTTAAGGCCTGGACTGGGATTCAAAATAGGCCCTGGCATTTCAAGTACAACCCCCCAAACAACCCCCCACTTGCCCAATAAGTAGTGACTGTCTATGGCATCTTATAACAGCCCATATGGAATTTGTCAGAACCCACAGATCTCTGTATCTCTTCACTCTTCTATTAACTGCTAGGGGTCAGCACTGCTCATGCTCTGCGACTTGCATCGCAACTTGTTTGTTTTCATTCATTAGCATTACAGAAATGCAGAATCTAAATTGATGGCACTCTATACACTCCTCAGCTTGTATATTGCTGTCACTTAAAGGGTTAAATGTAATATGCCCAGAACCAATTACTAAGCTGCTTGCTAGAATTACTAAAGTTGTCTGTTGTGTGACCTTTAGCCTACATTGTATGTATGTATGTATGTATGTATATCTTTATTTATTTATAAAGCGCTACTTATGTACGCAGCACTGTACAGTAGAATACATTAATACAAACAGGGGATTATTAAGATGATAATAGATACATACAAAGTATAACAATAAATACAAATAAATACAAGATACAGTTGCAATAAGTTAAGAGTCAAAGACACAAGAGGATGGAGGTCCCTGCCCTGTAGAGCTTACAATCTATATGGGTAATCTATACTGGGTACATTGTACCCAGTCTATTCCAGTGCTAAAAATTGCAATTTAAATATAAGCTTTCTTTCAAACATAGGAATATATGCTTTAAAGAATAAGCTATTACTACTACAAAACCTTTATTTGGCATACAAGGGAGGTTTGGCAAACAAGTGTAAAATTGCTGCCATAATTTTTTTCGCATGGCTGCACATGGGCCATGCAGGCTTAGGGGTGTATTTATTAACACTGGTGATGGTGCCTATACCAACCAATCAGATATTTCCCTTTGTTTTCTAACTTGTATTGTTGATTGGTTGCTATGGGCAAAATCACTGATGATGTTTGTCTCCTGTGTTAATAAATACGCCAAACAAGATGTAGTCTGAAATTTTTTTTTTGCACTTTGCAAAAATTAAAACCCAGGGTTCACTTTGCTCCATTTTCAGAGACCTGCAGCCACTCTGATGAACGATAAAGTGGGTCAGGAAGGGGTTAACATGTAGACGTGACCTACGAAAGAGCTGCAGTGGCAAGGCCTGAACCTTTTGCTGGATGTATTTAAGGAGCAAAGCAGCTCTCTCCTCTAGCAAACAGTGCTCTTGCACTTCTGCCTGGGGTGATCAAAAATATTAGGGTAATGCTACACATGGCTGTCACAAGCAGACATATGCAGTGTATTTGTGCCTGAAACTGTATAATCAGCAGAAATATGCTGCATGTGCCTACACCGGGGCAGATTTAGTGGTTTTGGGCATAGGCACAACTTAAAGATTTTTTTTAGTGGAGGGGCTTGCCGAGAATAAGCCCTGTGTGGCTTTACCCTTAGATTTACCATTTAGACCTTATAACTTTCATTTTGTCTTCAGTTTCTTTGATAAAAGACTTATTGACTAGCATTGCTTTTTGTTTTGACTTGAGCCATTGTGGAATGTTTAGCCAGTGTTTTCAACCTTTAGTAAATTGACCCCTAAGTGTCTTCCTGTGCAAGGTTACTGGCAGGAAAAAGCATGCGTGGAATGGCATCTGTCATTCCCAGAGCAAGGTGACCATGTGCCATAGATAGAAAAGTGGTCTCCAAATATACAGTCTGTCTCCACAGAATTATAAAAAGGACAAATGTGAAAGGAATGAGGATAGTGTTCTTAAACAAAAGCAATAGGTGCCATCATTGCCATAGTGCTGCAGTAACTTTTTACTTCCCTTTATTTTGCTTTTTAACTACATTTACCATCTTTCTTACAAAAATCTCGTAGGTACCCCATTTGCAGGCTAACGTGCCACCTTCCTGTGCCTCAAGCAAATTTAGCCTCAGTAAATTGTTGCCTGAGGCTGCAAGAATGAGTGTTGGAGCCTGCATAGAATATTTCTGTGGTGGAGGGAGCTGGCAGGCCAGCTGAAATCTTCACTGCTAAGCACAGCTGATGCAAATATCCTTTATTCTGATAGACAGCTTGCTGCGGAAAGACTTAAATATTTTCTGTCTTAAAGGTATAGTTCCTCTTACAGAATCTGTACTATTTAGACATTTATTGTGCAGTACCATTTAGACTACATTAATGACAGCCACTGTAACTTTTGGGACCAATATTCTTATGACAGTAATAAGGAATTGATGGTGGGCCTCAACCACACTGCTATACAGTGCCCAGTGTTACAATCATCCCTAATTTTAATTATATTATAATTGCCTTCACTGAAGCAAAACATATGCTAAAATGAAGGCATGAGTAATTTACAGTGGTAATTATAGGGCGTTTGGTAGCACCACCATGTAGCTGGCTGCTTTCAATAAGCAATCACTGGGCATCTTATAGAAATACAATGAAACATTGCCAGGTCTAGGCCCCAAAGAAAGGAACCCCCCCCCCCCCCCAACATCCACGCATATGCAGATTTTCAATAAGGCTAGGGGAGGCTAAACAACCAGCTCACTCAGTTTCTGCACTGCTCTGGAACCTTTAACATCGGGGAAATCTTCTTGGATTCCTGCAAACTCCGGTTCTATTGTAATCAGTTGTGCTCTGATTGGGGCACAGCTCTTACAAACTGAAGGCACTGAAGAAATGAAGACTAAAAGGACTTATAAGCTGTAAACTTTATCTAAGAACCTCATCTACTCTGAACCTTTGCTACAGATTTCATCCCACTCCCACAGGTACTATACTGTATCATCATCCCACTCCCACAGGTACTACACTGTATACGTTCTAAAGGCTGCATCACTAGCTGAAGTTAAATCGTTTTTTGTCATCTGACTTTTTTGTTCTTCTTCCATTTGTGTTTCTGATCAGTTAGCGTAAAGGGGTAGTTCACCTTTGAATTAACTTTTAATATAATGTAGACATTAATATTCTGAAAAAAATTGCAATTGGTCCTCTTTTATTGTTATTGGGCTGCATTGAAAAATAAGTTATAAAAAATTACAATAATGTAGCCTCGCAGAGCAATACTTTTTGCCAGTGACCCCCATTTGAAAGCTGGAAAGAGGCAGAAGAGAAATGCAAATTATTCAAGAACTATAAAAAAAATTAATTAGGAGAACCAATTGCAAAGTTGCTAGGAATAAGCCATTCTATAACATACTGAAAGTTAACTTAAAAGTGAACCACCCCTTTAGATGTGTTTGTTCGTTTTATAGAGACAGAGGCAGTGGGTACTGATATCCCAGTCACATTATGTACAGTGAGACACAGTCTGTATTTACAAAACCAGCACATTTTATGCAGTGAGAAGCAGTGGGTACAGATGGCAGATATTCAGGCCATGGCACTATAACACTGGCACCGATAAACAACATTGGCCCCACTGTAACTAACTAGAAATAAACAAAACAATGACAAAAGAAAAAAAAATAGTAAGTGCAAAAAAACAACAACAACAAATATAAAAAAGCACAATTAGCATTTTCAGGGGGAAAGAGTTAACTTACCATCTATATGTTAGGATAGGTGATAGGGATATTATAGATGGCAGGTCAGGCAAAAAACAATTAAATTTCAACTAGTGATTCAGCCTTTAGAACTGTATAGTACCTGTGTATAGTATCTTTGTATGACACCTGTGGGAGTGGGGTGAAATCTGCAGCAAAAGTTCAGAGTTGGTTCTTGGGTAAAGTTACAGCTGCACATTCTTCATTTCAGTCTTCATTTCTGCACTGCCTTCAGTTTGTAATATCTTCTGAGCCCTGTCTGCATCTGTGCCTTGATTGGTCAATTTTACGGTCTGTCAAGAAAGCTGTGCTCTGATTGGAGAACCCACAAAAAGAAAGATCCAATTAGAGCACAGCAGAACCGGCTTGCATTAACAGAAGATTTCCAGGACAGTGCAGAAATGGAGTGAGGGTTTTTTGTGTTTTTTTTAAGGTGCTGAGCAGGTTTGGGGAGGCTTAGCCTCTCCTAGCCTTATTGAAAATCTGCCTATGCCCTTGCCCCAGTCCTAAATTAACTCTTTCCCCCTGAAAAAGCTAATTGTTCTTTTATACATTTGTTGTTTTTTGCTCTTACGTTTTTTCTTACTTTTGTCATTGTTTTGTTCATTTCTAGTTAGTTACAGTGGAGCCCTCATGAGACTGCATAGCTGGGAAACAAACCAATGTTGTGTTTCAGTGCCAATGTTATAGTACGAGGGCCTGAATATCTGCCATCAGTACCCACTGCATCTCACTGCATACAATGTGCTGGTTTTGTAAGCATTTTGGGGTGTTAGTACCCACTGCCTTTCTTGCTATAAAACTAAAACACATTTAAGCTAACTGACCACAAACACAAATGGATGGAGAACCACTCACAGAAGTACATGTATGAATACTTTTACATCCTAAACATTTTAGGGTGAAAAAAGTCCCACCTGCACTTTTGCACAGTTTCACTGGAATTCAGTGGCAACTGCAAGAGGTAGTTGGGAGGTTAATTTTTTACGCAGCAAATCCACAAAATCTCACATTAGCTTTATGTCTGTCTATGTATGGCCCATCTTTAGCCTCCCTAGTAAAAAAAAGTCACCATCTGCCTATGCACCCAGGGCTTGTATTCTTCTGCCTTACCCTTAGTTATTTCCCTGTATTTGTGCAAAATACGGGGAAATAAATACTGCAAGAGAACCTGTTTCATATTGCTAAAAAGTGAAGTTTGCTGTTCATATTTCAAAGATAAGGTCAAATAACTACTGTAGTAGTCTTAAAACAGCCTACTCACAGCCCTGATCTCAGTCCCGTCAAAGTGAATGGCACCCACATAAAGAAAACAAATTTCATTTTGCATAATAAACAGAAAATGTAATTCTATAAGTAATTTAATCAAAATACATTATGATTTATAGTCACCTAAATTATTTGTGTTATTGCTAATAAAAGCAGCATTAGTTTGTCTCTTTCTATTCATTGTGCTGCTTCTCCTGACTTTTAAAACAGTATAAAAGCCACCTTTCCTCCAACCAAGACTCCAATTCCCATAATGGCTTTCACACTTTTTCAAAGGCCTTTTGATCATAGAACATGAGTTTTTTTAGAATAGTTTTTGGAACTTTAAAAATAAATAATATTGTGTTTTAGTACAACATTTTGGTGTAAAATTTGTTATTCATTATCTAGGGAGAAATGATCATGTGTCTGAATACTTGAAAGGCATGTGTACATATAGATATATTGCATAAAGGGCAACGACAGGGGCTATACAGAAGTATTACAACAAATATATAAGTGTAAGTTATAGGACAATTGTTTGTTCTGTTGTGGAAGTTTTTGGCTGATATGATAAATTTTAGCCTGGTCACCTGCAATGGCATTCTCACAACAACAGAATTGCACAGAAAATGTTGGAATGGGATCTATTTTTCAGATTGATTTCACCCTGGGGCTTAGGGCTGTGACAGACGGGGAGATCAGTTACGGCCCTAAATGCCGAAATGCCATCCCACCGGCTACAATGTAAATCGCTGGTGGGATGGCATACGCGGTGCGGCGATTTGAAATCGCCAAAGTTGCCTTGAGAGGAAACTTTGGCGATTTTGGCGCCGCGTATGCCATCCCACCAGCGATTTACATTCTAGCCAGTGGGATGGCATATCGGGGAGATTAGTTGCCCACAACAAAGGTGATTTGTCGTGTGGTGACTAATCTTCCCGTCTGTCACAGCCCTTAGGACTTGAGTTTGGTAAATACATTTAATTACAAGAATAGGACTGTTTTTCTATTCAAATGGATTTATACAGCTTAGTTACATCAAGTACAAGATACTGTCTAATTATTACAGAGAAAAAGCAAATCCTTAAAAAGTAAAAAAACTGCTTATTTATATAGGATAATATAATAAATGGCAATGCTGTATTTCAGAGCTTTTTATATAATGGGTTTCCAGATAAAAGATAGACTTGAGACCTTCCTCGCACACCCTAGCTCTCCAAAATTGAAAAGCTTGGTGCACAATGCTGGAGGGATCGGCACCCTCCAAAAAATTACAATAGTAAAAAAGCACTGGCACTAAGAGCTACAAACAGGGCAAGCCCTTAAAAATCTTTATTGCGGAGGTGCAACTTTCGGGGCAAAACAACCCCTTTATCAAGAATATAAAGGGGTTAAATAAATGATAAAGGGGTTATTTTGCCCGAAACATTGCACCTCTGCAATAAAGATTTTTAAGGGCTTGCCCTGTTTGTAGTTCTTAGTGTGCCAGTGCTTTTTTACTATTTCCAGATAACAGATTCTAAAAATTGTTTTTTTCCCACATAATGGGGTTGATTCACTAAAGGTCAATAACGCTTATCGCATACTTTTTTGCGATTCATCAAAGTCATTTCACATGCGTTAAGACGCATATCGCATGCCAAAAAAATGCATTATTTACCTCGCATTGCGTTAATTCTTGCATAGAAATAATACTAACGCATGATTCACAAACACATATGAAGTATTAAACGCGCTAAATATCGCATTAGTCTGTACGAATATTAACACCTACTTGGGGTAGGCGGTACTTAAAGAAAATTGTGGTTCGTGAGCTTTTGGCAACACAACATGGACTTTGCAGTGGGATTTTTTCAAGTATGTGTTTGCCCTAGAGTGATGCATCCTCCAGTTTTCAGGGAAATGGTAATTTTCAGAAAAGTAGTTTTCCGGAAGTAATGGTTACGTGTGTAAAATCGTGCGCTAATATAGCAAGCGGCAAAATATATTGTGCGCAGCGGGAAATAACGCACATGGTGGGAATTAACGCAAGAAGAACGCTCATTGTGCATTAAATAACGCAAAGAACATCGCGTCTTAATTATGACGCCTGTCCTTTTAGTGAATCGAGCATTAAGTTGCAAAAAAATAAAAAGTGATAAAATTTTTAACGCATGCTATAAATAGTGCTCATTTTATCGCCCTTTAGTGAATCAACCCCAGTGTCTTATATAAAAGATGCCCAGCTCCTGGTCCTACAACAGTTACAGACTGTAGCATATCTAGATGCAGATCAGGTCAGGGTTTGCACTCAGGACCCCCTTCCACCAGTGGCAGGCACCGTGTCTGCCACTGGCCCCTTGGGAGTGTGGGCCCAGGCACAATTGCCCCCCCAGTGGTTACACCACTGGTTATAGACAGTGAAAGCATTCAAGGGATGTTAGTGGGTATAGTGCAATAACAACCTTTAGCATAGTAAGGTCTCAAAAAGACACAAACCTATCATGCTTTTCCCAAGCCTTTACAAGTAGATCCAGAGAAAGAAAAACTAAATGCCCAGCAGTGCCGCTTCCAGATGAATGTCTTAGGGGATAATGCATTCCTTCCTGGAAGCCTGGATCCCTACTGCTCATTAATAATCATAGCTGAATATGCCTGCCCGGCCATATTTTAACCAGTGAATCACTCGTGGCTGCCTCACTTAAAGCCTAATAAATACAGGCCCATAAAGCATGAGATAATTTGACAAACATGCTTCAGACCGAATGTGCTTATGCCTCTCCAGTATGAAATATTATCCTGTGATCAAACATTCATTAATATCTCACATTTTATTTAAAAAGTGCATGATTTTGAACATTTGCATTTAGCACCTCTTTGAATTCAGCCTTGGTATTTCATCTACATATTAATGTAGATTAGCAGGCTATCATTATTGTGCAAGGCCCTGTTTCAGTCTAGAGGCTCCTGCACACGAGGGAGTTTAGTCACCCGCGACAAATCTCCCTTGTTGTGGGTGACTAAACTCCCCGATATTACATCCCACCGGCGAAAATGTAAATCGCTGGTGGGATGGCATACGTGGTGTGGCGTTTTGAGGCAACTTCGGCGATCACGCTGCCGCGTATGCCATCCCACTGGCGATTTACATTTTCGCCGGTGGGATGTCATATCGGGGAGTTTAGTCGCCCGCAACAAGGGAGATTTGTCGCGGGCGACTAAACTCCCTCGTGTGCCAGAGCCCTAACCCTAGAATTACTGTAGGTGTCAAATCAGCAGTTTTTCAAACAAGTTATTTGTACGATCAGATATTGACTCCAACAGAAACTGTGTATTATACAAATTTTGTACATAGCAATAACTTATTTTTAGTGTGAATCCTTAGTGATAAGGATTATTTGTATTATTTCACTAGTTTTAGATAAATGAATCAGCTGATAACATTTTAGATGATAATATCTTACAAACAGGGTTGGACTGGGCCACTGGTGTATCGGGTGAAAACCCAGTGGGCTCAGGACCTGTTAGGCCCCACTGGACTGAGTACACCTGCAGGCTGCTTGGTGGAGTGCTAGGGGGCTGGAATTGTGTGACTGCTGGCACCTGTATTTATGGGGTACGGTGGACCCTTATCTGGGGGGGGCTGGGTAAGGAGCAGCGACAGTGGTGTAACTATATATACAGCAGACCCTATGGTCGCGGGGGGCCCCAGCAGCAAGGGGGCCCAGATAGTGGGGTCTGCTGTACCTTAGTCCCCTGGCCCCTATCCTACTTTAAATATACTGGCGTGCCTGGTCGGGGCTAGGAGAAGGGACTGGTCGCACTGGGACCTCTCCAAAGATTTCTCTGCAGGGTGGCCTGGCACGAATAAGTTATGGCATTGAGCAGCGAATAGTGGTGTTATATATATATATATATATAAAGCAGAGGGTATACTGCCAGATTTCCAAAGTTTGTGGGACCAAACTTTTAAGCTACCCGTTCATCAAAATCTTGTGACTTGGATGGTAAAAGCGCTGTGGTGTCTACATTTCTAGTTTATAGTCTGGGACTATGAGATCTTATTTTCCAAAAAAATCCACTCAGCATGGGAGGGGTTAATGTTCATTGTATAAAACTATAAGTTGATGATGTGCCCATGAATTGCCCTGTCCAGAATAGTGTTGTTGACATGTTTCATGCCGACATCAGTGTTGAAGTGGTTGTCAAACAATTCTTCAGTCAACCATTAACAGGGCAGGATTTCCATGGCTGAAAGGCACTAAGCAAGATAATCTGGCATATGTATAAATAACGGCTTCTAGTAGGGTTTCCTTTACTTCTAGGATTGTCTGCTATGCATACATAGTACATGCTGATACATTCAAGTTTTTTGACTCTGAGAATTAATTTTATTTTATTAAGGCAATATATTTTCTATCATGTAATGCACTGAAGTGTTCCTAACAAAAAAGTTTGGGACACTGGTCTTTCATTTGTACTGTGGAAGATCTAGAGGGTTAATTCCTAAAAGAAATCTTCTGTTATGCTCTGCCATAATTTGTTTCTCTTGCCTGTGCATCAAAGAAACTTGCTAATGAAACATCTTCCATCTGACACAGCTTTTCGATCAGATGACTGAAAGTAAGCTGAGACCTGGCAGAGATTTCTCACATTCCCCATTTTAAAAGTGGTATCTTCCAAAATAATGAAGCGCACAAGTGGCATGTGGGTAATTGCTTGGAGGCTGGAAATTCAGCTCCTACTAACAGTGGAATGTCAGTAGCAGTTCCATAGGCTGAGGTTATATTTGCCGCTAAATTAATAAACATACTCATCTTACAGTGTTTGCACTAATTGTTTTTTTAGGTTCGGAGGGCTGATAAACAACAGAATCCCAGCAAGTTCAACTTTTGCAAAAACCTACTCTGTTTTAGCCGCAGTGGAATGGGTGGGGCTGCTCAAATCTGACTCCAAAAGTGACAGGAAAAATAACTCCTTGTATCAGTTACAGTTGACCTAAAAAATCCTAACAATATATTTAATTTCATACTAGAAAGACATCCAAACCATTTATTGTTATTCTAGCAAGTGGTGTGGAGTTTCAGATTGGTAAACATCCTTTTGGTATATATATATATGTAAATTTTTACCTGGGATGTTAACCTTCAGATAATAGTCTGTATTTGAAAAATATTTTTGTAGTTCATCTTTTTTTAAAATGTTTAGTATTGAATCTCTGCTCTCTCCTATGAAGGATCCATGACTCCAGCCTACTTTCTGCCCAAACAGGAAGCTGACACCTTGCTTACAACACCCCCTTCACCCCAAATACAGCCCTGATCCCTCATACCTGGTAATAAAAGATCATGTAGTATGATGAGTTTAGGAGTCGCTATGTCTGGCTGCTTGACTTTCTGACTGTAACTGGTGGTGATCACCAAGCCAGCAGCAGATCAGCTACAACTTTGTATGTTCCTGGTCCTTCACTACCATCAGAGTGCTAGGGAAAAGGAAGTTGAGAGGACTAACATTATGACCACCACCCCCTCTGCGCTACTCTGTCTTTTATAAGCAGGTGTGAATAAGTGGGGCTAAATTTGGTGGGGGTGTTGCATTTGCATAGGAGGGTGCCCTATGATGTATACATCCCCTTCCTTGTCCTATAAACCTTGTAATGCATTTTGCTTACCAGAGTCTAGTACTGCACACAAGCAGCCTGTAGAGGAGGTATGGGTGGCTAAGTACTCTCTCGTCCCACTTATCAGGACATATGGGAAATCATAATTAGGGCTTTCTTCTCTAATATAATATATATTCTCTAATCTAATATAGGGCTTTCTTCTCTCTCACTTTCTCCTTACTTTTCATTAGTTTTTTTATCATATTTGTAAGGGGAAGGTAGTTCTGATTTTCACACTGCAAAATTGTATAGCATGCCTCAGCTGGCTGCTAAGTAGATTAGGAAAAAACTGGATTTAGAATTGCATTGTTGCTGCTGAGAAACAAAGAGCTTACTGGTGCAATACCATGTCAGTGTGCACTACATATCCATTTGTCTGTATTGCTTGGAACTCTTTTGTGCTTATTCTAGTTTTTCTGCACTACAGTGCCAATAATTTTTTAGAAATATTGCATGTAAACTATTTAGAATCTCTTGATTTAACATCATGGATCTTTTAGTGGATTCAATGAGAAAAAAAGACAGCCTTCAGCCACAAGGTTTGCTTGAAATATACCTCTGTATATATACAATATACTTTTCAAATTGGGCAGTATGGTAGCATGCAGTCATTAGCATTGCTGCGTTTCAGTGCTAGGATCCTTGGTTTGATTCCAGCCAGGGCACTATCTTCAAGCAGTTTGTATGTTGTCTGCTTGTTTTCCTCCCAAACGTACATGAAGGTTAATTGGTTTTTTATTAAATTGACCGTATTCTACGTAAATGTGACAGGGAACATAGATTGTAATCTGGGGCAGAGACTAATTTGAATGATGTATGAGCTCTGTAAAGGGTATGGAATATGTTGGTGCACTTTTAATAAAGGATAAAAAGAATTTATGATGTTACATAGGCATAGGGGCACATTTACTAATCCACGAACTGTCCAAATGTGTCCGAATGCGTTTTTTTGTATTTTTCGCGACTTTTTCGTCGCCGCCGCGAAAAAATCGTATTGTTGCGCCGCGTACGAAAGTTTTGGATTCATTCAAGCTTCGGTATCGTGACTTTCCTTGGGCCAGGTTGGAGCTGCAGAGTGCCATTTATTCCTATGCGAGGCTTCCAAAATCATCCAAGTCAAAGTCACGAAAAAGATACTAAAAAGTCGCAACGGCGACGAAAAAGTCGCAAAAATACCGATCATTACGAAAAAACGCATTCGGAGCCTTCGAGGATTGTTAAATGTGCCCCTATGCCTATGTAACATCATACACCATTCGAGATTCGAATTCGTGTTTTGGTAATTCTGCCCCATAGTGTTGGAAACAACCCAATGGTAGTACTCACTTATAAGTAAACTAGTCCCCAGCACACAATGGTGCTTACTCTATGGATCTCCTATTCCTGGACTGACTATTAAGTCCCTATACTGGCAGGTGGTACTAACCCATCTGGTCGCCTCTCTGGCTAATATTCTACCCTAATCCTTTCTTTTGCTTTTCTAGTAAGCTACTGCAGATCATTGCTGACACTTACTACTCCTACAGACGGCCTACCTTCAACTCTTTCAGTCTTTTTCAGCACCAACAATTCCCTCCTGCAAGTGGGGTCCAAAAAGATGGAGCACATGGTGACTTTTCTTGTTAAAGACTAGAGAAACCTGACACCCATGGCCAACTACAGGACAGGGAAATGCAGTCCCAGGCCAAGACCTAATGTTAGCTAGAAAAAAGGCCACTAAAGCTTCTACGCTATAATGCCTGAAAACAAAACCCAGACACCAATCTGTGGTTTTATATATGGGCTATGGTTTGCTTACTTTACTTTTAAATTTGCAAGTGGTTGCCCTGTTTATTGCAGCTTACCCAAGAGTTGGGAATGATGGAAACAATGAGGGCGTGACCACCCTCATATAAAGCTTTTTAACTTTCCCTTCCCTTACCAATGTATTAAAGATGACTACATTGAAAATCCACTGACAAGTGCACTTGTACAGTGTAACAGCTGAAAGGGGAGACATGAGAGTGAAAATTTAATTAGAGACTGTTCTGCAGTTATCAGTTCTGCATGGAAGCACAGTAAAGACTATGCCTTCCATACACAATGCTCTGTTATGTGGAGCAGACATAGTATGCGTGGGGAGCATGCTGGAGTGCAACACAAGGCCAGAAAACACTACTTGCCAATGATGATACCAACTGCCTTCCTTCTCTTAAAAAAAATGACTAGGCTTAAGTTCACAATCAGTGATTTTCCACAACTGACTTGCAGAAGTTGAGATTGGGATGACAAACTCCGATCTGGTGCCAAACTATGAAATTGTCATATAGTGATACACTATGTAAAGAAGAAGCAACTTCCCACCAATCTTCAGAAAGAACAGCTTCAAAAGCACCACGGACAGCAAAAGCGTATCGTAAAAATACAGTCTTTATTCACATCCTTTTTAAAATCCAAGACAACTGACGCGCTTCGTGCGCATGCGCATTTAATCATAGGCATACATTTGGAAAGACACACATGACATATATAGCCCCATAATTAGTGACATCAGTATGCCTATGATCATGTGTGTCTTTCCAAATGTATGCCTATGATTAAGTGCGCATGCGCACGAAACGCGTCAGGCGTCTTTTTTAAAAGGATGTGAATAAAGACGGTATTTTTAGAATACGCTTTGGCTGTCCGTGGTGCTTTTGAAGCTGTTCTTTCTGAAGATTTAAAGTTTGCTCACCTGAGCTATGGGTTCGGGGCTTTGAGCACCCACCCTTGTAAAATCACACATCAGTGTATTGTAGGTTTGCAGGATGAAACTTACTCCAAACAGTACCACCAATATTTTGTGATCTCCAAATAGTTGTGCACTAACAATGTCCAACATGCACAACTTAGTTTTGCATTGTGGCAATACAGACCGGCCAGCCCACCGCTCTGCTAAACTATCACAAGCACCACTTCTTGTGTACCTTAAAGTCATTTTTCTACTTCTTTGATACCTGCGCTCCCGATGATACTCAGATAACAGTCCAAATCCACTGTTTGGTACACCTGCTCCCAACCACCTGGTTGGAGATTTGGGTGTTTTTTGATCAGTAGATGCTTAGTGTGTGCTCACTCAAATATGTATTATGCCAGAGGGGTTAGTGTAAGTTGCCATAGACAGTCATTATTTATTATGTCACCATAGGGGTTGTCTGAGCCTTTGAGTACTTGAAAACACAAACAAGTCACTCCTGTCCCTAGGCTATTGCTTTAAAAAACTGATTCATAATTTTAGAAATTCTCCACTTTAATTCATCAGCCTCTCATATTTTAATGTGCCCTTTTGTCTGTATCTAAGCATTATCTTCTTCTTTAACCATATAATGAGTTACTTATTACAAACGAAGTAGGAAAAGAAAAGAATGCTTCTTCAGCATCCTGTTGCTGGTCGGCTCTGCTTTTAACACCAAGAATACTACTTTTTGCTTGGTCTATTTAGTGAAACACATTATTTATTAATTTCAAGGAATATACTGTGTACTGTATATACTGTATGTTTTTTTGATGTTTTTACTCTAACAATAAAGAGTTTTCTACTTTTAGTCAACTGGCTGATGCTCTGTGCTTTGGACTGACAATTTTATACTGTATGTGGCCATTAAAAAGGTCAAAATTAACAGGATACTGTCCCCAGATCAAAAGGGCATATCAACTACCAAAAAATTAAAGAGTATTCTATAGCTCAGAAATGTCATAAAAATGCATTTATTCAAAACTCTTAAAAAAATGTTACAAATGCAGACCTCATGGTATTCCACCTTATGCGCTTCATGCCTTCTGGTCATAGATGTCACTAGTCGTTGACTAAGTACCAGAGAGAAGGAAGTGCGTAAGGCGGAATACCATAGGGTCTTTATGTATATCCAGGGTAGGAATTAGGGGTAAGCAGAAGAGACACCTGACTAGGGCACAATGATGGGAGGGGTGCCAAGCTGGTAAGCCCTTCTTCCTACCCTTAGTTCGCTGTCTCTTTCCTCCACTGCACTTCTGCCTGCACACAAACTCAAAGGGAAGGTGTGGGGGCGAGCTGGCCACCCGGGTTGCCTAGGGAGCCTGGCCTGCTTGGCCCACCTCTGTGTATATCATTTTTTTAATATGGAGTTTTGAATAAACTTCACGTCACGTCATTGCAATGATAAGTGTCACATCTGCACATTAATTATGCAACATAACACATGATTTTATTACCCAGATCATTATAAGGATATAATGATCGTGTTTGGCCACTGACTCAATAGGCTAACAGCTTCAGTTTGCGAAAATAGTTAAAGGGTAAGTAATGCCTTATCATACATGTTTTAGCACATGTGAATGTGTACATAGGAACAAAAATTCTGAAACTTAGGAAAGCCACAGCCCATCATTTTGTAATGGCAGCCCCTTCCTTAGAGTCACTGGCTCGGCATGGTCTTGTTGCTTGGGTGTAATGGCTGCTACCACTGATCATGCTGATTGGAGAACCATGCAAATGGAAAAGGGGGAGAACATATGACAGGCAGAGGTAAAACTAAAATGTTGGGTGATGTCTTTGCTTTTCTAGCTCTGGTTTGCCTCGAGTCAAACAAGTGGTTCTGGTGACATTTTAAGGCACCCAAAGAGGGAGTCATTTCTCTTTTAAGTAAAAATAAACAACTATGGTCTGTGTTTTTCTTACTAAATAACTGTACTGAGCAATCTTGGGCACTCTAGCAGTCTTTCCTGACTGTTGGAGTCAGCTGTGCTTCTAACCTGCAGCCTTTTGGATCAGCAAGCTGTTGTTACATAACAGTAGTTACTGTCTTTCATGTGGTGCACAGAGACAGAGATGGCAAGAGTGGGAGGAGGATTGGTTAAAGGCACATGTGCCCTCACAAAGAAGAAGCATACTAAGATCCCTTCTTGTATATAGTGTACCAATTCTGCTGGTTTTAAACCCCCAACATTGTTACATGTGTGGAAGTGGATAGCACAGCTGGTAAATATATCACAGAGCTACCTTTTTTTCTGTAGTAGCAAGTTGACAGTAAAACATATATTGCTGAATAAGAAGCATGACATCTCAATCATTGTATCTCTAACTTCCTCATGCTGTGTGTGATGGAGAAAGGGAAACGGAATCCACAATATATCTAAGTGAACGAACCAGGATGTTGACCAAGTAATATTATTTAATCCCCCAGTATCCTCTGGTGACTACATTTTGACTACATTCTGTGTCGGCTTTATATGTATATCTATATATGCATTTACTACACAGGCTGCACTAGATTCAAACAACTGTCTGCAGGTTACTGCCTGTGGTTATTAGCACAATGCCTCATGCACTGGACAAAGTGTAAAAAAATGGCAGATTGCTGAGAATAACCCTTTTTGTGTTGTCATTCTGGAGATCTTCTGTTAGTCCAGTATAGAGTCCTGACACTGCCCCTTATTGTTCTGTCAAACCCAAAGCAATTCTTCACTCAAATAACTATATTATTGATTATTCTGTGCATGATAACAAACACAAATGTAAAGACTCTGGGATACATAAAGAATAACCCAGACAAAATGTGCAGGAGCATAACTACAGAGGAAGCAGACCCTGGAGTTGCAAGGGGGCAGGATTGTTGAGGGCCTATAAAAGCCTTAATTAATGAGCAATTTCAACAAATCTTTGTAGAATAGGTCAACTTACCAGTGTATTGGGGCCCTTTATTATATTTGCTGTGGTGCCAATGAAAATGTTTCATGATAACCATGGAACCCTTAGTGAATATGGCACTAACAATCTGCCGATGCTTCATAGAATGCATTACACTCTGTGTTTAATAGATGGAATTACAGCAATGATTAAGATGTATGTTATTTTTAAATGTAATAGCAATTAAAAGCAGTATTTGTATAACCCTCCTGCACTGTTGGTTCCTACTATTGCAGGGGCTACATTCTTTCAAAACTCATAACCAGCAGTGCAATATCAAGGGAAAAGCAGCTACTGCTGCAATTACATTTACAAATACATACATAAAAGTATTAATGGAATTACATTTCCTTTCATTATGAAAAATAAAAAATAAATGTTTTAGTTGGAGTTCCCCTCTATTGTCCTATTGGTTACCTGCCACTGTTTCTGTGATACTAAATCAACATTCCAGGCTCTATCTGTATAACTATCACTCTTTTTATTGCAATTGAAACTTCTGCCAAGTTTTGAGAAAAGCACTTTATTAGAAACGTCCTTACATTTGACTTATAAGAAGCTGGAAAATAAAACATAGCATTTCTAAAAGGTCATAAATGTGTCTCGAGTGGATGACACACACATTTTTCACAGCTGTCAAGTTTCATACGAGTTTCCTTTGTACAAGCTATAAATGTGAATTCACTCCTCCATTGTTCTTGGCTTTTCATTTATCTATGCCAGAAAGGTCTCCATTAAAAGCTCCCAGACTCCGGTCTCTAAAAACAGTAACAGTCTGATATTTTTGTCGCCTTTTGAGATGAGTTTGCTGTCGTTAGTTGTTAATTAATAGCTCTTGGCTTTGTGTTCTTACAAGCAAGCAGTGGGTCCCTGCGGTGTGCAGTGAGGTAGTTTATCTTTGTCACAAAGATGCTTGTTTTAGATGAAATGTCCTTCAGATATTCTGCTTGGCTAAAAAAGATGCCTGCCAGCACACCCATTCATAAAAGTTATGGCACAGTCTCTTTCATGTAAAGTTGTAGATGCTTGGCATTTGCTCCTGCCATAATTCAAGGTGAAAAACCTTCCTAAAGTGCCAATGTGTGGTACTTAAAGAGGGCAAAAAAAAGCCAATGTTCTGCCTATGAGAGTTGTACCCATAAGAGCACAACTGCACTCTTTGCACCAGCAATATGGCAGTAAGTAAGCACAGGGGGTGAGCGGGGCAGCATTTATTTGTTTAGAAACACCACTAGCATTGAAGATAGCACACTAAAGGGTTGATTCACTAAAGTACGATAACACTTATCGCATGCCTTTTTTGCGTTAAAATTGACGCGCAAAAAACGTGCAATTCGCTAAAGTATTATCGCATGCATTTAGTCGCATATCGCGTGCGTTAAATAGCGAACAACCGAATGCGTTAATTTTACCGCATTGCGTTAATTAGCGCGCAAAAATAATACTAACGCATGATTCACAAACACTTAGACGCGCTAAATATCACATTAGTCTTTGCGAAAATCAACACCTACTTATAGAAAAGTACAGTTCATAAGCTTTTGGCAATAAAATATGGACTTTGCAGTATGATTTATTCAAGTATGTGTTGGCCGTAGAGTGATGTAGCCTCCAGTTTGCAGGGAAATGGTCATTTTCAAAAAAAGTAGTTTTACGAACGTAATGGTGTGTATGGCGTGCGCACGATAAGTAGCGCACGTGCGTTAATTAGCGCGCATTGCGTCAAATACCACATGAAAATAGTCTTCACAACTTAAATAACACAAACAGCATTGCGTCTAAATTAACACAAATATCCTTTTACTGAATCGTGCGTTGACACGAAAAATTAGACGCGATAACATTTTTAACGCATGCTATAAATAGCGCTCGTTTTATCGCACTTTAGTGAATCAACCCTTAAGACTGTTGTATGCCTTGCATTTAAGCCAATCATCATGCTACACTTATTCCCTCACTTTGCTTATGCGAAGCAATATATAATCAGTGTCGGGCTGGCCCACCAGGATACCAGGAAAATTCCCGGTGGGCCCAGGTGTCAGTGGGCCCTCCTGCTCACCCAACCATTTGCCTTGTATGCCTATACCATAGTCATTACTCAGTTCTATATGATAATAAACAGAAGAAATGGAGGAAAGGATAGATAGCAGTCTTGTAAGAGACTAAAAAAAGTAGAGGAGAGAAGGGGAGAGTGGGCCCTGGAAGTACCGCCACCTTCAACGGAGGTACCCTGTGTACCCCAGAGTACATGCGTGCATGACATTTCATTGTTGGGGACAGTTTATTTGCTTTACACTGCTGTTTAGTTAAAAGACATGCCAGCTGTGCGAGCAAATTAACTCTTGCTGTATCATGTTGACACCTAAGGTAAACCAAGTTCCTGCCTTATGTGTATATAACCATACATGTGCTAATACAAGGTGCCGACTTAACCCCTGTAGATCAAGTTGGCATCTTATTGTATGGAGCCAAAAATCATCAAGATATCTCCTGGGAACCTTAGAAAATCCTGAAAAGGTCTGCATTGTTTTCAACATGTCTTTGTAGTACTGCTGTGTGATTCGACTGTTGGCCCCTAGGCCAACAATAGAGTCAGTCCAGAGAGGGCATGGGTGGCCAAATTAGTCTGAATTAGCTAAACTCAAGGTGCATGGCCAGCTTTATTGTTGCAGATGTACCGCAGTGAGCCATCTGCATGTCTGCCTTAGAGGGTTCTTCTTGGTAAGGGTCTTAGCTAAGACTTTTCTTTTGAACTTTGCCTAGGAGATTTTGGGATCTTTTAGCAGCTGCAGAAAAGCTGTTTGTTGTTAGTATTTTTACAATTTAATTAACAATAGTAAGATAAAATATTTTGTTACATTGTGGCATTATTACATAAATAATAACAATACAAATGTAAATTGAAAGCTGTTTTTAATTGGAATGGCCTGTGTAATTTGGTTTTTCATCCCTTCACAGTACTGTCTCTTTAACATAATAAGGGAGCTTAATTAATAGTTATAGGGGGAAATACAGTTTCCAATTCAGTGCACTTGGACAGGTGGCGATGCCTTTCAACCTTGGTTATTTGATAAATTTGATTAGCAATTCCTTGAATTCCAAGTATATAGAAAGTAACAGAGCAAGTATATAGAAAGTAACAGTGTTTTGTCCATCACTTACCATTTGATGGCAGGGGTGGACAGAATGCCAAATGTGCCATTAGCCATGGCGTAAGGCCCCACAAGGCGGATTATGGAGTGTGTATAAGCACAGGCTGAAAATCCGCCCATATGCTTTAAAAAAATCTTCTAATTGTGCCTGCACCCAGAAGCATTGAATCCGTCCGGTTGCAGGCATACTCAGCTGCTATCAAGTAACAAATGCCTTAAGGTGGCCATACACGCACCGATATTATCGTACGAATAATCGGTGCGTGTATGGTATGTCGGCGAGTCGACCGATATCACAGGAACTGCTGATATCGGACGACTCGCCGATCGGACCAGTTGGAAAATTTTGATCGGGCGCCATAGAAGGCGCCTGACCAAAATTCTCCCTTCAGATCTGAATAGGCAGAAGGAGGTAGAAATCCTATTGTTTCTACCTCCTTACCTGCCGATTCAGCCCTGAATGGTGTGTGGCAGATCTTACAATGTTTCGTGCGACCGATGGTCGTACGAAACATCGTCAGATCGCTACGTGTATGGCCACCTTTATTTGGCAGATATCAACTGTGTGTGCCTGCACCCGGGCAGATACAGTGCAGGATCAATTAGGCCTTACCCTTAGCAGACAAAGAATAAATGACAGGATGGGACTAGAAAGGGGTAAGCTGGCTCGGGAGTACCCAGTAATAAGCAACACCTCTAGCATCTTCACTATCTTGACTATTTAGCACAGTGGGGCCGTAAGTCCCAGGTTCAGGACAAATTAAAGTAAATACAGGTATGGGACCTGTTATCCAGAATGCTCGGGACCTGGGGTTTTACGGAGGAGGGATCTTTCTGTAATATGGTTCTCCATAACTTAAAGGAACAGTAACACCAAAAAATGAAAGAGCTTTCAAGTAATAAAAATATAATGCACTGTTGCCCTGCACTGGTAAAACGGGTGTGTTTGCTACAGTAACACTACTATAATTTATATAATAAGCTGCTGTGTAGCCACGGGGGCAGCCATTCAAGCTGGAAAAAAGGAGAAAAGGCACAGGTTACATAGCAGGTAACAGATAAGTTCTGTAGAATACAATAGTGTTTTATCAGTTATCTGCTATGTGCCTGTGCCTTTTCTCCTTTGAATGGCTGCCTCCATGGCTACATAGCAACTTATTTATATAAATTATAGTAGACTTTCTGAAGCAAACACACAACTTTTACCAGTGCAGGGCAGCAGCACATTATATTTTAGTTACATTTATACACTTTCATTTTTTGGTGTTACTGTTCCTTTAAGTCTGCTAAAAATCATTTAAATATTTAATTAGCCCAATAGGCTTGTTTTGCCTCCAATAAGGATTAATTATATCTAAGTTGGGATCAGGTACAAGGTACTGTTTTATTATTACAGAGAAAAAGGAAATCATTTTTAAAACTTAGAATTATTTGCTTATAATGGAGTCAATGTGAGATGGCCTTTCCGTTATTCCGTAATTCGGAACTCTCTGGATAATAGGTTTCCGGATAAGGGATCCCATACCTGTACATGCAAGTGGTCTTTATGTGGTCAGGCCAGGGCTGGAAGGACACTAGGCATATATACTCGTATATATATATATATATATATATATATATATATATATATATATATATATATATATGCTAGTCACTTACCTTCTTCCCCCCCCTCCTGGAGGGGCGGGGGAGGAAGAGTTTACTGGCTCTGGGTCAGGCAGTTTAAAGAGGATGTAAAGACAAATAACAAAATTGTATGCACTGCTCCTAAACCTAAAAAGTTGCATATTTGCAATGTACTTCAATTAGAAATGTTGTACCATTTCTTTAAAGGAGAAGGAAAGGCCAAAATATTAGGCACCCCCAAATGACTTAAATCGTTTACCTTTTACCTGCGAGCATCTCCTCTTCCTTCCTCCAGTAGAGTGAAAAGCCAAACTTTAATAAAAAAGTTGACTTTTTCACTCTACTTTGCAGGCCCAGGGATTTTGACAACAGAAGGTGCTCGCTACAGGTACCCCGGGCTGGTAAGGTTTTCTCCTAACAGGGGCACCAGCCCGGGGTACAAGGTAAGCAATTAAAGTCACTTGGGGGTACCTAACATTTTGGCACCCCAAGTGACTTAGCCTTTCCTTCTCCTTTAAAGTAACCGATTCTGTGCAGCTGAATTCACTGTTTGTCTGCTCTCCCTCCGGAAACTACGTAAAGGAATCCTTTCACAGCCGGCCGGAAATGATCAGCGCTGCTCTGAATTTAGAAGGATAGGAAAGCAGTGCAGGGTTGTTTCTCACTGAGATTTAATAAATAAATAAAATATAACAACCCAGAATGCAGAGGAGCAGGGCAGAACGGTAAGGGGATGCTAGGCATGTACCTTTTCTTTTGCCTAATCCTGGTCCAAGGCCCTTTCCCCCCCCCTCACCAATCACATATGCTCTACCTACCCCCCCTGTCTTCAGCACCGCCAGCAACCTGGTGGCGCTTCTCCCATCCACCTACCTGTGTACGCACATGTGCACACATGGGAGAAGGCTGGGTGAGAAGGCCGGCCGAGTTGCCTAGGGAAGGCTGGGAAAGGATTCCTATACTCAGCTTCAGGAGGGGAGGAGACGATAAGTGAATTCGCTGCACAGAATCGCTTACAGTACAAAATTTCTAACTGACATACATTGCAAAGATGTTTCTTTTTAGGTTAACAAGCAGCAGATGCAATATTGTTTATAGCCTTTACATCCCCTTTAATTCATTGTTTGGGACCATGCTACTCGCATAAGACAACTCTCCTATTGCATATGACTGGACTATTAACTCATTAACCCTTTAACCGAGACATTATCCCAGTGCTATTTTATTTTGGGTGCATTTTAGCCATGCCATGTTATATCCCTGGCCACACCTCTGATTGCACTACCAGCTCTGCTCAGTGTTGCTTGTTTGAGCTAAACTGAGTGTGTTTTTTATGTTTTTGTTTTAGTGGCAGGGCTAACAATATACAAATTAAATGGAGCAGGGTACTGGGGAGGGTGGGCAAAACAGGGTGACCCTCTTAGAAAAATTGTAAGTTTACATAAATAAAATAATAATAATAAGTTGATTTGTAACTGCTGAACAAATGAGGGCTTACTTATATGACAGGAAGTCACTGTAGTTTAGCTTTGGACTTATCCTTTAACCCTTTAATTTTGTCATTAATGCTGTGTAAAAACTAGTCCTTGCTTTACACATGGCTTCCTCAAAAATCTTTACTTATTCACAGAGCCAGCAGATTAAAAATAGATTGAGCACCAGTTTGGTACAAAACCCCTAGGGCATGAAGGAGCATAGACCACACAAATGCTGCCTTAACCCTCTATATCTCTCTGCTAAAGACATTAAAGTGAAACTATAGGTTGTTCCAACACCAATGACAATTTTGTAACATTAATCAATACACATATTAATATGTGGACTGGAGTTAAGGGTATTTATAATTAAATATAATGTTATAACATCTCTGAGCAAGCTATTTTGTATATTATCAGCTCTGTACAGTTTCTGTGCAGCTAAAGAATACCAAACTTTGGGTCAGCCTGCTTGCGGCACTATGTACATATAAATGTGGGAATGTCATTCTTTTACACAAAGCAACATATATTTTAGGGTTATTATAGCATTTTAAATAAAAAAAATATTTTTGTAATGTTAAAGAAAATATCATTCTAAGCAACTTTCCAGTATACATTAATTAAAAATTTGCGGCAGTCTCAAATGTATTTATAAATGCGGTTGTTATTAAAAACAGCATCTGTCTGGCTGTTTTCTTCCTGTGCTCTTTTGGCTCTAACAATATTACAAGCAGTACTGTATTTAGGTACGGTGCCACCCAAGCAACTAGACCTAAATAAAAAATCTGGCCCTGGTTACAGGCCAACTGATTTACTGGCCTGGAGAAGAATTGACTCCTGTTTTATTGTTTTAAGTCAGAGCCAGAGAACAGACAGAAGTAAACTTCTTTTAATTGCAGTTATATTTATATATAACTTTAAAAATCATTGAAAATGTTTAATGCATGTTGGAAAGTTGCTTAGAATTATGTTTTCTTTCATTATGGAAGAAAAAAACTATTGTTCGTGGCCCCTTTAAAAATAAAACACATATTTTGTGCATTTACCAAATACATTACAGATGAAATTCCGCCAGTTACAGAACATGCAATTCCAGGGATTTGAGTGAAGGAATGGTGGTAGAAGTGTTTGCCCTTGAGTGATGCTGTTTCTGGCTTCGGTAGCTAATGTTTTAATATGAAGAGCACTGGAACACATATAGTAACAAGTAGCTACGGTAAATTAATTAGAGCAGTGAACAGTTTTTGTCATGAATACAGTAATTAGGTGTTTTATTATTAAATTACAGCTAATGATGCCCCCCAGCATTTCTAAACTATATCTGCCAGTAGTGGTCTCCTGTTACCCACCTTTCCTTCCCTGTTAACTACAAAGAGCTCTTTATCATTTGTATTTAGCTGTTTTTCTGCAGGCTCATATATTCTGACTTTGTTCAAATGATCCATGTGGCCATTTCAGCAGCCTTTTCACTTCTTGACATTATACTTGTAGTCAGGGGAGCTGCTGGTGAGTTAAGAAACAGCCCAGCAACAGCCCGCAAGTTACCAGATGCGGCAAATCGCCACTCCTAGTAACTTTAAGAGCCTTAATTCTGATTTTTAAAAATTGGAATTTCATCTTTGCTAGTGCAGAGCTCTGTGATAGCCATGCGCCCTCGCCCCTCTGCGATGCTGAAAAAGTTAAGCACCAGGAGAAATATTAAAAATCAGAATTTAGGCTCTTGAAGTTACTAAGAGTGGCTTTTTGCCGCATCTAGTAACTGGCGGGCTCCTGCTGGGCAGTTTCTCAACTCGCCTCATGGCAGCAACTCTAGCCATGGTAGTATAGCTCACCCATTCTGATGGGAGGGGGAGTAAGTTCTTATGAATTCTTATGGGAGGTGGGAGCAGGATAGGGGAGAGAGGAGAGAACTGTGCAGACTCTGGCCCCTGGAAAAAAGGATTTTTCTAAGAGAGGAATTCAGATACCATAAGAACATGTTTACAAAAAAGGAGACAAAAAATCCTGTGTTTCTTTTGATAGAGGACTCAGTGCGGATTTTCTGTGAGTGCTTATGGTTGTATTTACATAGACCTTTCTGATAAAGCTTACTTAGTTTTTACCTTTCCTTCTCCTGTAAAACAGCACACACAACCACAGGTCATGTGATAATTACAGGTCATATGTGGATGCATCTTATTTACTTTTGTGACAAAGGTTCCAGGGCTAATAATGCAGTTATATTCTTACATTTAATCTATTGGTTCTACATCATGTTGAGCCCATTCCCGTGCAGGGTTCTTTTATGCATTCCACTGTAAGGGAACACATGAGTTAATGCAGTTGCGTTCCTTCTGAATTCGTCGGTTCCCAGAAGTGCATTCATCACTGCCTCGTGTCCTTGGTGCCTTGAGGCAGCAAAGTTGATGCCTCTCCCCCCTCGCCCCATGCTTCGTTTTTTGCATCGAAGGGGCCGAGTGGGGGGTAAGGGGCGCATTGCTAGTGCAGAGGTCACTATTTGCACTCTCTGCACTAGAAAAAACAAAGTTCTGATTGAAAAATTGGAATTTTTGCCGTTTAAATTACCAGGGGCTTTTTTTGCCACCACTGGTAATTGTACTAAACTGAAGAGGAATTATTCAAAAGGTGGCTTTGAATTTGTGTACACTGGTTCTCTCCAGTATCA
Source organism: Xenopus tropicalis (assembly GCF_000004195.4). Classification (NCBI taxonomy): domain Eukaryota; kingdom Metazoa; phylum Chordata; class Amphibia; order Anura; family Pipidae; genus Xenopus; species Xenopus tropicalis. Next base: position 93,777,071 of record NC_030679.2, on the reverse strand, counting down.
TTTTGCTTGGAATACAGAACTGAAACACTACTAACATATACAGTGCCTTCTTTCAACCACCTTCCCTCATCTAACTCCTTATCTACCTAAATAATCTTTTCAGGTATTTAGCAAATTCAGTAATAACATGGTTTTGTGGTCCAAATACTTCACTAGAACCATCTCAGACCTTTTTTGGAGAAGCTTTTTGATTTCTCAAACATTGCAAGGCTAGAAGTACCACTTTCAAAAAGCCAGTGCCATATCTGTATGAAAGGCGGTTTTATTAGGTACTGTAGGTGCAGCGCTAGGGGAGGAGGGTAAATTTGTGTTTGTGCAATAAAGGGTGCAGAATTGTCCCTTTACTGTGCAGTGTTTGCCCCATGCACAAGAGAGCCCTATTTGCCTACTAAATGCTAGGTCCCACCCTCATGCCCACCCAACTCGTGCCCATTTGTATGCTATACACTACAAGGCACAAAGATTTATTTCATATACTGTAAACTAGATGTGTATGCTGTGTACCATGTATGCTTAATTCTACTTCCGTGTTACTATATACCTACAGTATATCATGCTAAACTGAGCAAATAATTATTGTTAATATCTAGCAGTAATTATGTTTGGTTTCTTTGTTGTTGATATATATACAAATAAATAAGCATCTATTTTAAAACAGTTAATTCAAGGGAAGGTAAACAATAAACATAGGAAGGTAAACATTTTCAGTATTTTTAAGTTGCTTTTTAAATTAAATTTAAAGTTGCAGCGTCACCCGTGATGTGCAAAAAAAAATCAGGTCACCAACATTTGACTTGTTGCGGGTTACCCATGGGCCACCTAAAAAGGAAGCAAACCCAGGTTCTCTCATGGCGGGAGGGGCTGCTTTCTCTATAGTTACGCCACTGCATTTACAAATAACTTATTTAATTTTGAAATGTGATAATCAGCAGCTAGGCTGACCTGATAGGGTATTAAAACCTGTCTTTGCTTGTGTGACTGCAAGGCTGTGATTGGCTACTCCCCTCCTACTGTGCTTTTGGCAGGGACCATTCAGACACGCCCATCCCTCAGATAGGGACCATAGCAGATCTATAGGGAGTTTCAATAAAGAGGATATTTTTACAGACAGTATTAATTGTTAGCCCAGAGTTAAACCAGCATCATATATTATTCAGAATTGCCTACAAGATTAGCGTTTTTTTCATTTATCTTATATGTCTTCTTTAAAATTTAAACAATTTATCAAAGCATTTTTCCACTTTTCACACTAGTTATTTTTCATTTAAAGCAGTCTGATTTCATTATTTCTGCCACTGGGTATAAATCTTGAAAATTTGCATAGAAATCAGGGAACTGTTTTGTAAAATTGCCCAAAAGGAACATGCATTGCATTAAATTGTAACATGATACATGTCTATGAGATGCATAATAGTGGAAAAGATTTGGAAAAGTTTTAATATCACTCCTTGGTAAAGCTCCCCTAAAAATTTTTTAACTCTGTATTTTATGACATTCAGTCCTGGGTTAGAAACTGGGCATTCAGTTAAATATAGCCCCTAAGAGTTGCAGTGTTTTTCCACTTGCCGAAAATATACGTCATACGCCACGTCTGACATCAGCCTTAAGGAAGGAGACTTTTTCTAGCAACTGAATTTGGCAAATCTATGTGACTGCAACTGCACTTAGAAGTCATAAATGACTATTCTTATGTTCAGCATTATGATATACACTATTCAAATAAATGAATAAATTAATGATGATCATAATGTAGTGGAACTGTTCAGAAATCCAAGAGCAGTGCAAAAAATAGGAATGCTCGCAATAATAGTAACATGTAGAAAATAAAATAGTATAAAAGTATATTCCTCTAAGAACATATAGGCTCAGTAAATAAAGGCCTTATGTCCAATTGTATGTCACATTGTCAGATGCTATTACTTAGTGCACAATTAAAGACAGCTGCTCAGCCAGCTTATCAAATAATTCAAGCCATGTGTTTACACTCTGTGTTCTATGTGTGCATGTAAATGAAATATTGTTAGAATTTACAGTAGCCATTACAATCCTGTGCACACAAGTAATGTTTCTATAATATGTAGAGGGAACAATGAGCTATTGGCCTCCCCAGGACTGGATCTTGGTGCTCAATTTCCCAATTCTGCTGGATGGCTTCTAGGATGATCTTTACCATATGTTTCTTTGAATCCATCAAACTGCAAAGATATTATCCCACAGCCCTGTTTAAGTAGTTGTTCTCTATCGTTGCAAAAATTCTGCCCTAGGTTTAAAATGTTGCTGCTACAAAGCCACTTAAGAGAATTTGGTTTCAAACATGTTTTTCACAAAAAATGTTAATATATCTAACTTCATTAAATATGTTTTAAAATGAGAAAAGATGTATGTATATATTTATGTAGGGGGTCATTACAATAATAGATAATTACAAAGTACAGTAATGAATACAAATAAATAAAAAGTACATTTCCATTAAAGGCTCCACAGAGCTAAGAGACATGGGGTGGGAGGTTACTGCCTTTAGAGCTAACAATCTAAATGGGAGGGTAACTTACAGACACTGATAGGAGGGATTGATGTTATCAAGAGGAGATGCCATTCGATCTGTAACTTCAAATCTAGGTCCTATTATATTTTTGCAACTGGTGACATCTGCCTTAACTGAACTCCATTAATGTTTTGGATACAGACACATTTTCTATTTCTTCTGTACTTGACTTCCCCATAAATATGCTGCTGTTTGACTTGGAGGAATATTTTTTTCTTTCAATATATTCCATACCATACTGAAACTGTATGATACTTCAGTAAAACATTATTTGACGTACATCTCCCCTAAAAGGGAGTCATTTTCTTTCTTTCAAAAGAAGTCTCACTTTGCTGGAGCATTAACTAAAAACATAAAATGGGATTATCATAAAGAAGCAGATATCCCCAAAGAAGGAAGATGTTTTATTTCCAGGGAAACAAAGGCAAACACATAGAGTTACATACAGAAACAATGTTCAGTGGCTGAGGACTTTAAATTTGCTGAAACTGCAGTGTTTGTTGATAAGAAAAGCATTAAAGCCTCTTCACCAGGATGAATAATAAATGAAAGCACAGGTTCTAAAAAAAAAAGAATATTCTGGCTGTCAGCTTGTCAAAGCAAAATATTCTCTGAACGGCAAGCTTGCCTCTTTTAAGGCTCCTGAACCAAACAATCTCTCTTCTTAGCCTGCATATTCTATTCATGTCTGGCATTCTTATTTCACACTACTGGAAATTTACGGAATTAAAAATAAAATATCCGTGAAACTTCAATGAAAGAGATCTTTACTAAGCAGCACTTTGCACAATATCATGTGGATGACCCTATTCATAACGGACCCCTTTGACAGCTTGTAAAAGTGCACAAGTGCGTTAAGCAATGGTTCTGTGCCACAGGTTTGCCACTTTTAGCATTCATATACGCTACACTTACATTTCTCAGCAGCATATGGTCAGGTGTGTTGAATGACTAGAAGTGATCTCTCTGGATTGAATGGATAAAATAGCAGTGATGTTGAGCAGGCCTATGCAAGTGTAGATCAGCCTGAGCATATATGTTATTCAGTAGCGTTGGGGTACAGTGTATAACATTATGTGGCCCTTATAGTTTAGAAGGCTTCTAATGAACTTGACCTTAATACAGTATGCACATGTTTGGGCAAACTACATGGTAAGTTACTCTTAAACAGTAAATGATGTAGCGCATTAAGTGTTTTTTGTATAATATTTTGGTGCTAGTGCTTCCTGGGTTACTTCTACGGCTCAAGGTTGAGAAGACATTGAAGAACCCATGCCTGACCCACCTCACTGATGAAGTTAGAGAGGGATAGGCTCTTCACACCTCTATGAGATAGCATTAGTTCACCAGCGATGTCAGGGAGCCCAGTTAAGACATTAGGTACAACGACAAAATTCTGGGTACTGCACTGGTCCACTTGAACTTAAACTGAACTGCTAAGTAGATTTCAGCCCAAACATGCCCAAACCATCAGTTTGTAAATAACTATTTCTGTGTAAAAGCTAAAAGGTCCATAAACCCTGCACTACCTTGATAACTAATAGGGTTATCTAATAAAACACATAAGTTTACCTAAGTACAGTAAATCATAGCAATCAGTCAGCAGAAAATGTGGAAACATTGTACAGCTGTCTCTTTGTTATATTCATTGAAATCCCTCATTTGCACCGATAACCTAAAGAAATTGCCACCAGACCAATATTCAAAAGGTTATTTATGCATAGTATTTCCCAAGGGAGAAAAAAAAACTAATTTGTAGCCCATTAATAGTCTAGAATCCCATCTGAACCCCAAATCTTTTCAGTTCAATAGTAAAATAAAACTGTTATCAAATGTATTATTAGTTATTTTCTATATAAATGGAGCTCTGGCTACAAAAACATTTTGCTGGAAAATACATCAGTGCTTGTGAGCCAAAAATGGGATTGTCGCTGTTCAGTTTATATTGTATAAAAAGTGTATGCAGCTTCCTGTCATTTTGGATGTTTTGGTTCTTTAAGGAAACTACTTCATGAATAATTAATAGAACTTACTGTGCAATGTTAGCATTACTTTACACAAGTCTACAGATATTCAGGGCCTTGCATAAGTATCCAGACCCTTAACCATATCTCTCAGTTTACTGAATAACAAATCCAACACTGTGATATTTTTTATTTCAGATCACTGAATCTGTAAATTTTTAATGTGATATTGTTTTGTTAGAAAAGATGCTAAGCAAGAAAACTGAATATGCTGTTTATGTGTATTCCATCACAAAGCATGTGAATATCTTTTATTTTATGAAGTTGCATGTGTATTACACGCCCAGTTTTCAGAGGGCTGTCCAGGTTAAAATCTCCTGCCCGGTTTTCCTGAAAATTGTGCAGGACTCACTGAGATTGATGCTGCGACCGACCAATTGTCATGTTAAAGTCCCTCCCAGTGATGTCACTGCCCACCTCTTCCCCACCCCATGGCACCATGACCCTACCTCTTCCCCACCCCCTATGACATCACCGTCCACCCCCTGCCTGGCTAAAAATCCAGCATAGGTGGCAACATTAAGGGGGAGATTTATTAAGACACGAACGCTCTGAGCGTATTTTCGCCGATTTTTTCGTGCTTGCGCAACTTTTCCGTACGGCCGCACAACTTTTTCGTACGCTTGCGTGACTTTTTCGTACACTTGCGTGAAAAATTCGGAAAGGTTCTGCCACTGTTTACAATTGTTTGGTACGAAAATGTTGTGACTTTCGGATCGCCAATACGATATTATAGTGACTAATACGATTTTTTCGTAAGCATTTTCGTGATATTTGCGATCTTCAGAAATCGTATCCAAACCGAATTTTTCCCATTCGGGATTCGAACTCGTGTTTTAATGAATCGGCCCCTAAGTGTCAACTTTTGCAGCAGAGTATGTGTATACTAACTAATTATATTTTAGGTTCAAGCACATGGTACTTTACAATTGTAGAGGAAAAAGGAAATATGGTTTAAAATTTTGAATTATGTGATTTATATAACATTTGTGGGAGATGATCTTCTTATAATTTGGAGCTTTCTGGATAACAGGTTTCTGGATAATGGCTCCCATACCCATAGCATGGTAACAGATATGAAAACATTTCTGTGCCAGTTACGAAAATCTAGAGCAACAAATTAATCTTCACCCCCCAACAGACATTCAAGTTGGACTTTTTAGGATTTTCAGTGGGAGAAAATATGCAATTTTCCCAAGTCTCACCCTTGCAGATTATTTGGATAAGGCTTTTACTTCTGTTTTTTTTTTACCTAGTGAAAAGTTCTGTTGTTGTGACATTTACTGTTATTAGTAAACTCAGCATTCACTGTTATTTTTCACACATGCACTCAAGGTTCAAACTGGATAATGCCAAATATGCTTAGAGGCATGTGAGGAACAGGCTACCGGCAGGTGTTAGCTGTGAAACATCTGTGTTTGCCACATGGTATGTTTCCAGCCCAGAGTCTCTTGACAAAACACTTAAAAAGAGCCTTCTGACTCAATACATGTCTGTGGCAAATAAAGATGGTTTGTTTTGAAGTTGTGCTGTCTGATTTCTAGAAAATATATGATTCTGGTGGTGAGTAACTGCTGTTGGACTTGCACCCTGCTACCATGAGCCTGTTGTGTACCGGCTAATGTTTATTTACTAGTACCCCTGTTTACCAATCAGCTAATGCATTTAGATCAGTGCTGTCCAACTGGCGGCCCGCGGGCCGCATGCGGCCCGCGACCCCCCTCTGTGTGGCCCCCCACCTGTCTGGCTGCTTTGATGGCTTACCTTTGAGTAAGCATTAAATGGTATCAGTACTGAGATTAACTGGCCCCCTACATGGTTCTCACCTCAGATTCAGGCTGTAATCCCTCTGTATTGTTTAAAAATGTAATCCCCTGTGTTTTTCACACCTTTTAATCCCTACATTGTTCTACCCCTGCAGTGTTCCCACCTCAGGCTCAGGCTGTAATCACCCCCATTGTTCCCTTCTTCACACCTCAGACATAGGTACTGTAGGCAGAGTATGGCACATACAGCCAGCATAGGGCAGGTAGAGTATGGCATATAATTGTTGTCTGCAGGGTCATATAAAGGTTTTTGCAGAAGAAACATTTTGTTCACATGGGTGACAAAAAAGGAGAAAATACCCTGCATATGCTAATATGGTGCAATCTTGCACCAGAAGATTGCCAATGGAAATCTGTCAGCGAGCATTTTCAAGCATTATTTTCAGACCAACAATTGCAGGGTCAGAGTGATTACCAGTTTAATCTAGGGAGGGGCATTTTTGACATTTTTTGCCCTCTCGTAAGAAATCACCCCCTTCACCCTTCAGGTGAAAATCGCCTTTCCCACAATTTCACCAGCAGTGTCAGGGCAGTTAACAGAATAGTTTATGGAAAAATATTTGTAGGGCAAGCAAGCAAGTGACATGTCCCATTTGCCTTAGACAGACCGACTGAGTCTTTGACGATGAGGGAATTTTGGGAGAAACAACAATGTATTCTGTAGCCAATGCAGTATCTGCATTATAGAGGTAGGACCCAGCTATCCTCACAACTTGGATGTAGTGTTTATGTGTAATATCAATATCCTTCTATTGTACAGTGCTGAGGAATATGTGCTAATTCCACTAAACACATACAAAGGCAAAATTATAAAAAGAAGGTAATTGTGCCTGTAAATCGGTTCTAGTTGTCTGCACTGTTCATATGAACTGGAGTTGAACCAGGCATGGCTACCAATATATACGCTGCCATAGGGCAGGTAGAGTATGGCACACACAGGCAGCATCAGGGAGGGTATGGCACACACAGGAAGGGTAGGGCAGGCAGAGTATGGCACACACAGTCAGGGTAGGGCAGGCAGAGTATGACACTCTGCCTGTGTGTGCCATACTCTGCCTTCCCTATGCTGCCTCTGTGTGCCATACTCTGCTTGCCCTATGCTGCCTGTGTGTGCCATACTCTGCTTGCCCTATGCTGCTTGTGGGAGGTGAACCTGGCAGGGGTTTGTGGGAGTTTGTTAGCAGTTGGAAATAGCCATTAAATGGTCCCTAAGGTGTGTAATTATGTACTGGGGGTTGCTCTGCTATCCACAGGGGAGGAGGAGGCATATGGAATTTAAGGGTATATCTTAATATGACATAATTCTTTCACATATAAATGATGGTTGATATCCCCACAGTAAGGACCAAGCATTTGGGATTTTGCTGTGCTACCACCATTGTGATAAAATAGGTGTGGTTTGAAGTGGGTGTGGTTTCAAAAAGGGGAGTGGTCAAAACTGGCTTCCATTAGCGGCCCTCCACCATGTATGCTAGAGAAATTCCGGCCCTCGGCACCGTAGAAGTTGGACAGCACTGATTTAGATCATTTTATAGTAGTGAACTGCCCCTTTAAATGCAAATCTGCTGTCTGATTTGACATGCAAAGTAAGCTATGTGTGTAAGGAGTTGCAGGATCTGTGAGCTGGAGGTGGGCAGAAGTCATTTAAAAGACAGTTCTGAATCCTTGCTGGGTGGACACGACTGGCTGATAGTTCATCTTACACTAGCTCATCTACCTGCAGCTACTGGGAGCCCTGCAAAATATCTTGTGGATCTTTTTCAACCCAAACAGGTAGGCTAAACATAAAACCAAATCATTTTGTTTCATAATTGGCAGCTTGTAGCCCAACAATTTGTAGCTCTGTATAGAAAAAAAACAAAACATGCTCACCCAGGTATTATTAGCTGGCAGTGAGTTACAGGATGTTTAATCTCTTGTATATTAGGTAACAGCATCTAAAGCCTCTAATCCCTCTAATGTAATGCTACCCAGGGCATTAGAATGATTACAGTTTAAATGATGGTACCCTCTCCTAGACTGTTGCTAATCAAATATCATTTCTTTGCTTGCGTGTTTATGCATACAGCATAATATAGTCCCACTGTAAAATATAATGATAATAGACATCACACAGAAGATTTATAACCATATAAAGGCACGAGTTTTAAACAGGGCAGGAAATTCAAAGGTAATTTGTAATATTACCCCTATATTTTACAACAGGGAATACATTATTTTACATTTTGTGACATAACTAACACCAATTATAAGAGGGAAGTCACTGTGCCATACATGTTTGGGCTTCTGTGTCATGAAATGCTAAAGACATAGTGTCAGCATTATGTCATGATATGACATTATTGGGTCACTGTCATGTTACTGGGGGTCAATGTCTGGGGTTACTGTGTCATATATTGCTGGGCTACTGGATCATATATTGCCATATACCATGTCATATGTCACCGAGGGCCACTGTATAAGTAAATACTTCAGTATCTGTGTTATACATTGGATGGGGCACAGTTTGATACCTTGTTTGGGTCACTATCAATTGTGTCATAGTTTGCTGGTGCCATTATATCACATAATGTTGGGGTCAATGTGATGTGATTCTGGGCCACTATGTAAAGGAGAGTTACATTGCTGGTCTGTGCAGTGAGTGACAGTGCTTTCCAATGTGGGGCATGCTGGGAGTCACTGAGCCACTGTATAAACTAATGTTGCAGATAGGAAAAGCATGTATTAAATCTTTGCATATAGGAGACTCACATAAAAGTAAGTCAGGGTGAATTAGGAGCATGGTCTTGTTTGTTCTTTTTCTGGGAACAGCACACCTGCATTGAAAGAATAGGGCACACATGTCACTTGCAGACTTAGAAAATATTTGGTGCAATTGCACCCGATTAGCGGCAAAACATATGCCCAGTTGCATCCATTTTGGTGAATTGGAAGCAATTGTGGTAAGTGCAACACAATTGCTGGAATTGTGGGGGAAAACTCTACATTATGGAAAAAAAACATGGAGATTGCACTCAAAATTTCTCTTTGCAAACAGCGACTAGGTATGCGAATGCACCCTATGTAATGAGAGGGCCAGTATAATTGTGCATAACCTAGACTCTTTTTTCTTTAAGGCTCATTTAGGTTTTACACAGGTTTAAATTGTACTGTGAAACGATGGCATAAAAGGTTCAGTTTTCATTTACAAAAAAAATAATTTTCAGGCAAAATGAAATGCAAAACATAATTGCACATTTGCCAACTCCTATCCCATTGCCATACTAGAGTATTGAGAGAGTCTATATATCTGAATACAGCAGACATCTGTTCCACTTGTGCGGCACAAGGAAAGCTTAAAAGGGGCACTTAATTACATACATATTGTGGAAGTGCAGACCACTTATAATTTGATTACAGAACTTGTCTAGAATAGATAGTTGTGCTGCAGCATGATTTCTGACTTCTTAAAGATACTTTACCAGTGTTAAATGTATAAATAGGTCTGCCTTCTGATTCTTTGCTTGGGTAAATGGATCTCGTACAATGCTCTGTGAAACAATAAAAACTCCAGTGCTTTGAGCTTCTGATGAAGCCTGACTGGTGAAACATGTCAGGCATAACATCATCACTAGCCACCAAGGGAATTACTTGTCGATTTGAGAAATGCCGCCATTTGTTTCCAAATCTACGCACACAGATCCGGACTTTGCATGGATGTTTTGCAAATGCGATACAATTTTAATAAAAAAGTTTTTTACAATGTTGGGCGCTCCCCCATTTCTTAATGTTTCAGCTTGTGAACAACTAAAAATAATTTAGATACTGAAAACCTCTTAAGTGTTTGTGAGTACCCACCTATACTGAATATCTTTTTCTCTTGGAGAAGAGGGCTTATTTTCTTTGTTTAAATCATTGGAATTAATACCCAGGTTTTATTAGCATCTTTCTATTTGCACAATTTCTTTTATTTTTTTTTTGGCACATAAGGTGTGTAAATATTATTTAAATACAACATATTAATAAATATTATTCAAATACATTATATATACTCCTACTGCTCTTTCCTAGCTCATTTAATTATTGAATTATTTGAGATACTGTTGTACTGCAAATAGCAGAGGACACAGGCTTCAGTTTTAGGGCCAGGGCACACAAAGCAATTGGTCCGCTGCCTTATGCAGCTCTGTGTACCTGCACTGAAAAGTACAGCTCCCACCTGATTGCAAAAGCAGATTGCATGGAGCAGAGCGAAGTGGAAGTGAGCCCCGAAAAATGTGAAAGCAGCCATTTTTGGGCCGACCTCCACTCTGTGTACCTGCACTGAATAGTACAGCTTTCACCTGAGTGCAGGTACACAGAGTGGAGGTAGGCCCAAAAACGACTGCTTTTGCATATTTCGGAGTAAATCTGCTTCTTTCAGCCTGAAGAAATAAACAGGCAGAAGAGGACCAAAAGCTTCATCTGCCCCCTAGGGAGCAGCTAGACATAAAATTACATTGTGCTGGAATTTTCAGACAGATTGCAGTTAGTCATTTTTTATTGTTCACATTTTTTTATTATTTGCCTTTTTTGTTATCCCAAGCTTGGAAACTGCTACCTGATTGTTATGGGTTTATAACCCCAGTTACCAGGGGTAACCAAGAGACCTTGAAATGCAAGATAAGCAATACAAAAATAAAAATAACAATAAGATTCAGGGTTCATAATCAGTCTGTTTTTTGGTTGCTGGGGGTCTATGACCTTGGCAACTAAAATGGAAAGGTATCAGTAATAAAAATAGAAAACAGTAGGAAAGGTGTTTAGAAGAAAAAGATTAACTAAAAGTTAACTAAAAGGTTGCCTTTCTCTTTAAGGACATGTACAGATTTTGATGTGTTTGTGCTCTGCCTTTACAAGACCTGTATACTAAATTAAAAATGCAGGAGCATATTTCAGATTTAGACCAGAATGATTTCTACCTGCATCTTTCGTATGTTCCTGTTTTCACAATATTGTTGCTCTTGCTTACATTTTAGTGTATTCATCTTGTGCCAGGTGTCATTTGAATGCATTTTTTTAATACACAAATGTAATGACAGTTATCCATGTTTTCATGTACTCACAGTCCTGGTGTGCAGCTAAACAACACCTTCACAACACCTATAAACACATGATACAACAATGTACAAGTTTTCGATAAGTATGTGTCAAGGTACACAATTCCCACTATGTAAAACTGAGCGGCAAAATTAGATAAGCAATACCGGTTTTAAATCCTCTATGTATCAAAGATGTAACAATGAGAAAAGCTTTTATGTAACAACGGTGACCTCCTGTGGACACCATTGGGCTAAGAAATGTGGAGAGTATTAACAGTTACAATTGGTCTGTGCATCACTACCTTAGTGAACAATCAGCACTTCCGTGCGTCATAATAAGACAGCTATTAAGTTTTTTTGTGTGGCTTCTACTGCATGACGCACCGAGTGGATATAAAATGATGCTGAAGCACTGTGTCCTGGTGCCTGCCTGTTATGTTCAGTTCAATCACTTGTGTGGGTTTTATTGCTAGTACTACCAAAGCTCAATTATTATTTTATAAAAGACAGAATGAAAACAAGTGTTAGCACAACAAAAGACTCCTATTATGTATGCTTCAGATTGCAAGCCTATGGGAAGAGTGGAGATGACATGATCCACAGGGTCCATGTGATGTTGTTACACAATATTTGTCATTTTAGCTTGACAGAGGGCCTCAGATGGTCCGAAACGTTGCTCTAATGCCCTAAAGTGTGCAATAAAGGCTTTTAAAAGACAACAAGAAGTGCAGTGCTGTCTACAATTTATTCCCTATCGAGTTCCAGTGGCAAGTGACAAGTGGGGAACGTGCACTGCGGTGAAGATATTCAGTGGGTTGTGCTGACTGTTCTACACAATATTTGTCAATACAGGTATGGCATTTATTATCCAAAATATCCAGCCATCAAGCATTATAGAAGGGGTAGAACTCTAGGGTGCCCCATCTGGTTTTATGTAATGTGGAGCACCATGCATTAAGGCTGCCATATAACACTTTAGGGTATAGGGTTGGTTTGCTGTGGATACTGCTTAATACACGTGTAGTGAACATCATATACAAAGTCCCATCTTATTATTAAAGAAAGAGCAAATGCAGAGAAATGATGAATTACATTGGACACTGTAGGAAAAGGCATGCCCCTGATATGCTTTGCTTGGAAAGGTTCTAAGGTTAAGTTGCACCATAACAATTATAAACAGACATGTTCCAAAATCAAGTGCCCTTACAATTTGTACCAAGCATTTGATGAAGGAACATGTCCATGAAAGCATTCCTTTTGAGTGTGCTTATGTTGTTAATGCTTTTGAAATATATTTTGGCTCACTTTTTGCAACAAAGGAAGCACTGAGCTTTTCCTTATATTTTTTCACAAAATTGATAAGAAAAAAGTTTTTTTCATATCTATGAACAGACATGTTCATAGACATCTTACCAAATGGTCCTGTTGACCTGGGTGCTCCTGTCCCAAGTCCGTAGCCAGGGGAAAAATCTTGTCACAAAGTTTCACACATTGGCAGTGCACTCCAGGTTAGCATAAAAAGCTGCAACAGTTAATATTAAAATCAATCAATCTTTATTTGCACATCTAAAAAAACACAGCTTGAGGTCTTGCGCGTTTCGTGACAGTGTACTTCCTGAGGAAGTTGTGGCTTTTTATGCTGACCTGGAGTGCACTGCCAATGTGTGAAACTTTGTGACAAGATTTTTCCCCTGACTACGGACTTGGGACAGGAGCACCTGGGGCAACAGGACCATTTTGTAAGCATAATGCGTTCTTGTTTGGAAATGGGTTCTCCCTGACTGTGAGATTTTACACCTGAGTGCTGGGTCCGGGGCAGGTTGCACCTGGACCAGAGGATTTGAGCGGTGAACAGTTTTTGTGTGGGGGTACCTGAATTGCTTTTTCCAGATGGGCATCTGTATTTAATATTTAAACTAATCTCTATGTTTGAACTAGCCCTTAAATTGTGTGCTGTGGATATATACATTTTTCGTATGTTTCCCCTCTCTGATTACTAACACCATTGAAACATTATACCGAGAGTCAGCTCTCCATTACTCAAGACTCATATTGCCATAATGTGATAATCTAATAGTGCCCAAGAATTTGTCCACAACAGCAGACAAGACATGTCTATTTGTCACTGCTCCTAATTCTGGTAAATGATAAGCGCTCTATTGAGCTCACACTGAGCAGCGGCAAGCTGACTGCTGGACTAAAATGCTTATTTGGGCCTGTCATCTAGGGTTGCATCCTGAATGGTTTTGAACTGACAGCCCTGTTTTTTTTTTGGGCTGGTCGGTTCAAAACTACCTTTTCCGGTGTCTCAGTTATGAATTCTGAACAATCCTTACATTGTAAATCCACCCCTATGTCTCATCATTTTGCCCTCTCTTACTTTAGCATGCAGTTTTACAAAACCAAAAAGGTGACAGCCATACTGTTCTGCTCCATATGTGTCCAACTGGGCACTTTATATTCACTAGTATTAGGTTAGGTGACAGATGGGCATGGGTAATTTTGACTGCCATTGTTTGCTGGAAGGTCGGGGTGGTCAAAATACAGCATGTTCCATTAACCTAAAATGTTAGACCTGAGAGGAATAGGTCAATTTGACCTATTAGACCTGAGAGGAATGCAGGGCATTGTGTCAATTTGACTTGAGGAGGTTTGATTTCTGACACATTGTTTCTGTAGTCTGGTAAACTGTGACGAGAATAGCAAAGGACAGACGGGCTGCTTTCAGTTGCAATTTAATTTACAAAAATGTTTAAATAATTAAAAACGTTTCATCAACAGACATTGATTGAATTACATTAAAATTACATTTAGATTCATTATGCAACAAAAAAAATGGTTTTTGGGTAGACATACCCTTTAATTGCAGAAGCAATTGAGACTCTAAGACATCAGAAGCAATCAGCACGCCTAAATAAGGTCTGAACAATTTAAAACTGGGAAAGATGTAAAAGCAATATTTTATGAAGTTGCCATCATACACATTTTGTATATTTTCTATATGTTAAAACTGAAAAAAATATAAGTTACTGTTAAAAGATAAATATGTTTCAAGCTGTTAAAATATAGATTTTTTTTCCAGAACCAGCCTCATATTATGTAATCCCATTATTAGACAGAGCACTGGGTATAATTATCTCACTCCTCCAAGGTGCCCGCCAGAAAAAGCCTCACGTTTAACTGCTTGCTCACAGCATCATTTTCCCGGTGCCATAATTGCCTTAGGACAGCCCTAAAAATAGAAGTGTCCCCATCTTGTTCTGTTAAACTTGTACTGTGGAGCAAGTCTCTCCTTGAAGCTGGAACTCAGCCCTCAAGAATTGTGAAGGAGAGTCAAATCTATGTGATTTTTTCCTATTAACGAAGTCAAAATTATTTGTTTCTTTTTCTCCTATATTTATTTAATATGAGGGTTTGCAAATGTTATATTAGATACCAATTTTTTACCACAAACTAAGTTTATAAAGGCATTTTTAGAGCAGTGAGATATTATAATTGCAGGCATAACTCTTAGTTCCAGCCAGGATGTGTTTTTACAATATTGTGTATGTTATGATTTATGACAGAAGCAATGATGTGCAGAAGTGGGTAAATGGCAGGAAAGAGTCTCACTGACGGGTTGGACTTGCAAAGACACTTTGTACTTTTGACCATAATATAAATTCTATGCCATTTTCTAATGGACAAATGAAGCTTGAGACACTCAACATGGAAACACTGCAGAGAGCCAGCTTGCATGTCTTCCAGACGATCTACAGACTGCTTGGAAATACTAGGCTTGGCAGCCAGTCACTTGTAGCCACCCAGCAGTAAGATCATATTGCTCTGTTTCCCATACCCACCAACAAGTAACCTATACACCGGTGTTGCCCTTAGTGTTATAGTAATATCTACTATAAACCTAACTTTAGCAGGAATAGGTGGGATTTTTAGCTGTACCCAATATTCTGATTCTAACGTGGCACTATTTTGTCAGATAGCACAATGCTGCTGTTTGATTAACTATGGGGCAGATTTATAACCATTCAGATTTTCGTGGTTTTAGAATTTTTTGAAAACACAACTAAACTCATTTCCACAAAAACCAGGAATGTCTAGTCATTTATTATAAGATCCAAACTGAAAAAGCATGAACACAAAAAAACCACATCATTTTCATATTGGCGCACAAATGAAAGTGTAAAAAAACAAAACAAAAAAAACCCTAAAACCATTGAAGCAAAGAAAGATCTTCTTTATTTTTTCATTCAGATTTGTCGCAGTTTTGTCACATAGTAAATGGTGAAATAAAATCAAGTTTTTTTCCTGCAAAAATTTGTATTTTTTGCTAAATGATTCCATTACTGATTACATTAGTAAATGCCCCCCTTGATCTCCAAACAGTTTCCCAGCACTAGCTGAAGTTAAATTGGTATCCTAAGGGGGGCATTTATTAATGCACAAATGCTCCAAACATTTGTTTGAACGGTCCAAGCGTATTTTCATACCTTGCACGACAATTTCATACCTTGAGACAAAATTTGTGCGACAAAATCGTATTGTCGCGCCGAGTACGAAAGTTTCGGATTCATTCAAGCTTCGTTATCGTGACTTTCTTTGGGCCAGGTTGGAGTTGCAGAGTGCCATTGATTCCTATGGGAGGCTTCCAAAATCATGCACAGAAGGATCAAAGTCGGAAAGGTTTTCCAGCTGTTTACAATCGTTCGGTAAGAAAATTTCGGATTTCCAATACGATAGTATCGTGATATATTTGTCCTTTTTACCTTATGGTAACAGTGACACAAGCAGCATTTTTACTGTTCAGACTGGTAAAATAAAGACCAGGTAGCAAGCCTTTTACTAATTCAAATTACAGATTTATGCTCAGTATTATGTTACTATCCTGTATGGTCTGTTACAGTTTTGTGCCTAGCAGTACATTGCCAGGGTGTCAAAATGAATTGGGGGTCATTTACAGTGGCTTGCAAAAGTATTCGGCCCCCTTGAACTTTTCCACATTTTGTCACATTACAGCCACAAACATGAATCAATTTTATTGGAATTCCACGTGAAAGACCAATACAAAGTGGTGTACACGTGAGAAGTGGAACGAAAATCATACATGATTCCAAACATTTTTTTACAAATAAATAACTGCAAAGTGGGGTGTGCGTAATTATTCAGCCCCCTGAGTCAATACTTTGTAGAACCACCTTTTGCTGCAATTACAGCTGGCAGGCTTTTAGGGTATGTCTCTACCAGCTTTGCACATCTAGAGACTGAAATCCTTGCCCATTCTTCTTTGCAAAACAGCTCCAGCTCAGTCAGATTAGATGGACAGCGTTTGTGAACAGCAGTTTTCAGATCTTGCCACAGATTCTCGATTGGATTTAGATCTGGACTTTGACTGGGCCATTCTAACACATGGATATGTTTTGTTTTAAACCATTCCATTGTTGCCCTGGCTTTATGTTTAGGGTCATTGTCCTGCTGGAAGGTGAACCTCCGCCCCAGTCTCAAGTCTTTTGCAGACTCCAAGAGGTTTTCTTCCAAGATTGCCCTGTATTTGGCTCCATCCATCTTCCCATCAACTCTGACCAGCTTCCCTGTCCCTGCTGAAGAGAAGCCCCCCCAGAGCATGATGCTGCCACCATCATATTTGACAGTGGGGATGGTGTGTTCAGAGTGATGTGCAGTGTTAGTTTTCCGCCACACATAGTGTTTTGCATTTTGGCCAAAAAGTTCCATTTTGGTCTCATCTGACCAGAGCACCTTCTTCCACATGTTTGCTGTGTCCCCCACATGGCTTGTGGCAAACTGCAAACGGGACTTCTTATGGTTTTCTGTTAACAATGGCTTTCTTCTTGCCACTCTTCCATAAAGGCCAACTTTGTGCAGTGCACGACTAATAGTTGTCCTATGGACAGATTCCCCCACCTGAGCTGTAGATCTCTGCAGCTCGTCCAGAGTCACCATGGGCCTCTTGGCTGTATTTCTGATCAGCGCTCTCCTTGTTCGGCCTGTGAGTTTAGGTGGACGGCCTTGTCTTGGTAGGTTTACAGTTGTGCCTTACTCCTTCCATTTCTGAATGATCGCTTGAACAGTGCTCCGTGGGATATTCAAGGCTTTGGAAATCTTTTTGTAGCCTAAGCTTGCTTTAAATTTCTCAATAACTTTATCCCTGACCTGTCTGGTGTGTTCTTTGGACTTCATGGTGTTGTTGCTCCCAATATTCTCTTAGACAACCTCTGAGGCCGTCACAGAGCAGCTGTATTTGTACTGACATTAGATTACACACAGGTGCACTCTATTTAGTCATTAGCACTCATCAGGCAATGTCTATGGGCAACTGACTGCACTCAGACCAAAGGGGGCTGAATAATTACGCACACCCCACTTTGCAGTTATTTATTTGTAAAAAATGTTTGGAATCATGTATGATTTTTGTTCCACTTCTCACATGTACACCACTTTGTATTGGTCTTTCACGTGGAATTCCAATAAAATTGATTCACGTTTGTGGCTGTAATGTGACAAAATGTGGAAAAGTTCAAGGGGGCCGAATACTTTTGCAAGCCACTGTATGGGCAAATTTGCCCATGGCCAGTAACCCATGGCAACAAATCAAATTGTTGCTTTCATTGTTCTACTTGCAGCGGGCTAAAAAAAGACAAGCACTGATTGGTTGCTATGGGTTACTGCCCACTGGCAAATTTGCCCAGTGTTGATAAATAAGCCCCACTGAGTTCCATGTCATTGGATCATGTTTGTGTAATCATGGTTTAAAAGCAGCATTTTTAGTGTCCAGGCTGGTAAAATAAAGACCAGGTAGCAACCCTTTTGCTAATTCAAATTACAGATTTATGCTCAGTATTACCTAACCAGCCTGTATGGTCTGTTACAGTTTTGTGCCTAGCAGTACATTGCCAGGGTGTCAAAACGCACTGGCTTCCATGTCATTGTATCTGTTAGTCTATGTAACCATGGTTTAATTTTACCTGTAACTTATTTAGTAAGCCATTAGTAGTAACAATAATTTAAAAGGTAATAGATCTGCAAAAAGTTGCTTGCCACTGTTTTATACATTGCAGATAGCATGGATACTGGATGGCTGAATGCATGACCATAAAATATTTAAGGTTAACTAGTGTTACATAATCTAAAAATACTTATTACTTGTTTCTCATCAAACAACTTGGAGAATGACCAACATGCTGTTTAACTGAATGATGGTAATTTAAAGGGCATTACAGTAATAAAGACTTTTTGGCATAAGGCTCAGCACAACTAGTACAAATATTAGATCTATATTGTCTCATGGAGCTTTTGTCGTGAGGCAGTGCGAGAAACAGGCCTCTGGCAAAACTTTGCTGCCCTGGTAGCCATCAGAGTAGAATTTGTTGAACTGAAACTTTTGCTGTTATAGTGTTGAATAGGGCAGTAGCGCTTCCTACAGTAGAAATACTACACAGCAAGGGCTGCATCAGCTCTGCCGCCTCTGCTTGTGACATAGCAAGAAAAGACCCGGGTAACAAGGAATCATCTGACTACCTTATCCCTTTATATGCTAAATTTAAAAAAAAAAAAAAAAATCTATATCCTGCAGTGTGACTATTTCTGTGGATTTGTGAAGAGTTACAATTTCAAAGGTGATCATATCTAAACAGGTAAGGTGCAAAAACTTCATTGCACCAGTTTGGCCAAACCAGCAGTAAAGTTTAATATAATGGGCCTGATTCACTAAAGGGCGATAAAACGTGCGCTATTTTTATTGTGCGCTAAAAATTTTACCGCGGCTTAATTTTGGCGATTTTTCGCACGATTCACTATAAGCATACTCGCGCTTTTTTAGGCGCGATATTGTATGCGTTATTTAACTCGCGAAAGGCTATTTCAATGCGGTATTTGCCGGTAAATGCGCTAAATACGCGAATAATCGCCGCATATGAATGGTAGCATATAAATGGTATCATATAAATAGTAGATGCTTATAAATAGTAGCCACTAGTGATGAGCAAATGTGTTCTGGTTATTTTTAGTGAAAAATTAGCAAATCTTTCGAAAGATCCACGAAACGGCAAAAATGTTGTGCGGGCAAAAAAATTGTTGCTGTGACTATTATTTTTTGACACTTGTATCAATTTTTGGATGTGCGGTGAATTTTTGCGCGGCAAATTTTTTTCATGCGTTTTGCCATTGGCAGATTGTTTTGAGAAACGCATGAAAAAATCCGCCGCGAAAAAAAATTCAACGCACGTCCAAAAATTTGCTGCGAATCCATGCCTGGCGAAACATTCCATCACTTGTAGCCAAATAGAAATAGTCGCGCAAATGAACGCACGCCATGTTAGCCATACACGCCAATACTTGCAGAAAATTACTGTATTAAAAATAAACATTTCGCTGCAAACTGGCGGCTGCGTCACTCTAGGGGAAACACAGACTTGAATAAATAACACTGTAAGTCCATATTTTATTGCAAAAAATCATTTACTGGACTTTTGTATAATTTTTCGCCTGCCTGTAGTAGGTGTTAATTTTCGCATAGCCGAATGCGATATTTAGCGCGCAAAAGTTATAGTGAATCATGCGATCATATTCTTTTCAGCGCGGAAATTAACGCAAAACGGTAAAACTAGTGCGAGAAATAGCGCATGCGAAAATGGCGATTTTTCGCACGCGATAATACTATGGTGAATTGCGCGCAAATTATTTTGCGTTTTTTAACGCGAAAAAGCGTGCGATAATTTTTATCGCCCTTTAGTGAATCAGGCCCAATATGTCTTACTTGTCTAAGTTAAAATGTAGGTTTTTATTAGGTAGTTATAATAAGAGATGTTGGACTTTTGTCATTTTTCAACCCAAATTAAAGATGTAACTATGTACGTAACTTAATGTCATGAGGGGTATATCCACTGGCATATACAGATTACCAGGCCCTCTCCTGCAAAAAAAATGTTCCGATACCCAGTGCATACTCTTAACTGTGTATGCTGTGCCCCTGCCCCCCAGTCCCTGGTCAACCACTCGTCTGCTGCTTCATACTTGCAGCGGGTGGCAAACTTAAATGGACTGGAAAGGATGACTACAATACAGCAGTCCCCTTGGCCCCCCACAGCTACAGGGTCTGCTGAATTGTTGTTACCCCACTTGGCATATTGATCAACTCCAGGCATTTTTGAGAACTTATTTAATGTTACCATTTAGTATAAAGAGGAACAGTTCTAAAAAATCCATTATCACTCTTATCACATGAGTTGCATTAGTTGAAATTTAGGAATAAAAGCTTGTAAATTGCATTGTTATCCATAAAGTAGTTCATAAAAATAGGTCATTCTGCCTTACATTTACAGAGGATCAAACATTTCAGTCCAAAAACTTGTATAAAATATCAGTGAATCAAAGACTGAAACATTGTGTAAAATATCAAAGAAGGTATGATCTAGTGAAAGTGGGATGTCCAAACAAGGTGTCTGTTACATTTGTTAAACTACAGGGGTGCCCATCTCACCCCTTCCCTCTAGCAAGCAGTAGTACGGTTTCTGCACAGCAGGCTTGAGATCTGTCAAAATGCCATTATGTGAATGACACTGAAAATGCAGTGACACTGTGGGTTAGTGGGTGAGCCTGCACTACAGTGTCATATCAGTGTGGTACCGCACTGTGCAATAAGTGAAACTGTCACCTAAACTCTGCAGTTTTCAGTATGCTTCTTTATGTCAGAAATTGTAAAGCAGTATGAAACAATGTTGAAGTATCTGGGCATAATAATTACTCATTTATGTGTGTGAGTCTGATAGTGGGGCTAAGCTTTGCCGCCAGGCCCCATCTCATTAGCAACCGGAGTTTCTCGTACTTGGCTCCTAGTTCTTGGCAGTTTTGCTGTTTCACAGAACAAGGCATATGCAGGAAATGAACAGCCTGCTCTCCCAGATACTGTGAGGATCAAATCAAACAGAACAATCTGTGTATCAGCAAAACTATTGAATGATACTTACCCTTTTCTATCCTAAACCTCCTTATGCCCCGGGGACTTAACACGAATAGGGTTAATATAAACTCTAAGGGCAGTAGTAAGAGTACTATTCATATTGTAAGTAGAGTATGTAGCTGGTTATTTTACAATATTTTGGCTGTTTCTGAAAAGTTTTGCACACACACACAAATGGGAAACCTCCCACGCCAAGAGATTCGTAGCTAGACTCTAAAAAATGGGATTTTAGCAGCACGTTTAATAAGCCTCAGGTAAATTCTAAACTAATAAGGATTATTTCAGGCATCATCAGAAAATGCTAAATAACAACATTTTGGAGAACACAGTTGTGCTGCAGATTTTATATATGGAAGGAATTTGGATAAATGATGTAAGAAAATGTATTTTAAATTGGACATTTCGTTGTGGCAAAAAGACTCTTTACATAACCAATGTCTTGATTCTTCAACATTATAGGCTGCCTTTGTGTCACAATTACACAAATGTGATAAATGAGTGTTTATTTAGAATCATTTGTAGTGGTGGTACCACACAGCTATATACTATCAATATAGAGACAGTAAAAACACCTACCTCTTTGAATAACATTTTCTTAACTTAAAGTTTTTCCTATTTCCATATGCATACTGTATCACTTTGCTAACAAAGTCAAAAAGAGACAAAAGAGAGACAAAAAGAGAGACAGAAAGGAAAGACATGACCAAGAGAATCCTTCAGGGCTAAAAGAATAAAGCAACATTTGGGGAAATCATAATAAGTGTTTAGTATGGGGTCCATATGCCCATAAATATGGTCAAAGTGTCATCTTTTTCATAGTGAAAATTTGCTGGATTTTAATTATAGTTGAAAATAAAGGCTGTGTTTTGATGAACTTTTGCCAGTGTTTGTGTATAAAAAGCATAATTGAAAAGCAGTTGAAACCCTGAGTTGAACCATTTTGTGTGTAATACAATAAAATGTGAAGCACAGGTTTGGGACCTGTAATCCAGAATGCTCAGGACCTGTGGTTTTCTGGATAAGGGATCTTTCCATAATTTGGATCTCCATACCTTAAGTCTGCGAAAAATCATTTAAATATTAAATAAACCCAATAGGCATGTTTTGCATCCAATAAGGATTAATTATATCTTAGTTGGGATCAAGTACAAGGTACTGTTTTATTATTACAGAGGAAAAGGGAATCATTTTTAAAAATTAGAATTATTTGATTATAATGGAGTCTATGGGAGATAGCCTTTCCGTAATTCAGAACTTTCTGGATAACAGGTTTCCGGGTAAGGGATCCTATACCTAAATAAGCTATAACATCTTGTAACCATTAACAACCTATTAGCAGGTAGCATTTAGTGGCCACCTGTTTGAATGCTAGAAGCTCATTTGTTGCTATATGTTTCTGCAACTATGCAAACTTTGCACATGAGTCTATTAAAAAACAAAATAAACCTAATAGGATTGTTTTGCCCCCATGAAGTACATAGTACTTATATTACAGAGAAAAGGGAAAAAAATTAAAACTTAAAACTTGCTTAAAATCATTTGTGTAATTCTGAGCATTCCGGATACCAGGTTTCTGAATAAGAGATCCCATACCTATACACCATACTCATTCTATTTGATTCACCTGCAACAATTGACAAAGTTGATTACCCACTACATATCTTGTATTCTGTTGATATTCACAACACTGTTCTGTGTTATCTTTTTGACTGCTCCTTTAAATTTGCTTTTTCATATTTTCCCATAGCTCCCTTTCTCTGTGTGCATTTGTTCAAGGCCCTGTCTATGGTGCTCTTCTCCCTTTACAATATATTGCATCTTTGGGCAAATGGATTCAGACACTCATATCAACCTGTTAACTCCAAACCACTCTCCTTCTGTTTTATCCTGAATCAAAGATAGACTTACTGCTGTCTCCTGTTTGCTGTCACAGGGCTACCTATAAAATAACCTCAGTGTCAGCTGTTGCCCTTTGTAAATCCCTTAAATTCCTTTATCTTGAATTACATTCAGACTATAAACACTCATATTCAAGGCCCTTAAAGGACATGTAAAGCCTACATTTGCCTACAATGTATATCAGTTGGGCACATCTCCCCCACCCAAATGGCATCACTTGTACTGCATATATCCCCTCCGCTTGCCAGCACCATCACATTTTCCTAAAGCAAATTGCAGCTTTCACCCGGTGGCCATTTTCCCTCTGATACATAATCAGTTACATTTAAATCTGCAAACAGCCTACACACACAGACCCTTATTCAGCATACATTTCATCAAGAATACAGGCTCACACAGGCACAACTGTCTCTGATAAAAGTTCTGCTTTGTTTGAGCTCTGTAATGGTAAAGCTGAGCTCAGGAGAAAAAAATTGAAGCAGACAGCTAGAGCGAAGTTTCTATGGGAACCAGCAATACCATCTATTTACTGGCTGCTAGACTGGGGGCGTGTTTAGTAATCTGAGCTTAGAACAACTGAGCATGCCCACAAGCCAACAGCCAAAGTAAATTCCTGAGGGAGGAGGGTGAGTGGGTTACAGGAGGAGAAGGAAATCTAAGTGATTAAGGGGATGTTGCAGCCTTACTATTAACCTCTGGACAACCAATGTGGCAGGGATTGAAAGATTTCAAAGAGGCTGTTCACTGATTACATTTTTGTGTGTGGGGTTTACATGTCCTTTAAGGGTAAGGCCCCAAGAGGCCTGCGTCATAAGTGCAGGCTGACAATCTGCCTGTACGCTTGAAAAGCTTCTAATTGTACCTTTACCCAGAAGCACTGAATCCGCCCGGGTGAAGGCACACTCAGCCGATATCCAACAATCTGCCTTGAGGGGCCTTACCCTAAACAGTGAATCCCCTCCCCATATTGCAGCCCAAATTACGTGTAAAATGCTTGTCACACCATATGCTGTGCTTGTTACCTTCCCTTCATAACTTTATACATGTTTTAAAGGGAATCTAAACCCAAAATAATTCATGCATTTTTAGTCAGAGTGCTTCTCTGAGCACTTCTGCATTTTAGAAACATTTTTGTTTTTTTACTGGTTTCTGAAATATTTGCATTAGCAGGCTTTTAGCTCAATTGAAAGTCAGCTCAAGGAATAACTGAATCCAGGAAGTACATACAAACTGCATAGACAGTTGGTTTGCTGATTCTCTTGGCATTTAAAAAGCTGTTAAACTGAAGCCTGCCTAGCTGTATAAAGGCATCTAAAACTGCTAATATCTCAGAAACCACTTAAAGAATAAAGTAAACCTTTAAAACAAGTGAATATAAAATTGATGAGAGTGCTCTTAATAATACTTCTGCAATTTACGTTCATTTGTTTTGTTTAAGATTTCAAGATATTAAAGGGGTAGTTCACCTTCAACTTAAAGGAGAAGGAAAGGCTAGTAAAGAGTTAATCTCAAGCTGCAGGCATACCTTCAGTTGTCTCAATAGTGCCCTTAAGTCTCCCCATATTTCTCCCGTTCAGAAGATCTGAAGCCAAACAGGTATAAAAAATGCTGAGCTGGGTAGAGAAGATTCCCATAATGCCTCGCTCCTCCCCAGACTTGGCGACTTGGACTGTAGGCAGCGCATGTGCACCAGCAGGAGCACTCCCCCACCAGCGTCCGGTTGCCATAGTGTATGCAGCGGCAGCCTGGGTCAGAACAAGAAGAGACAGTGGTCGGCAGGTGCTGGTGATGGGAGAAGCAAGCGGACAGCGTGGGATGCTGACAGCAGGACAAGAGGTGCTGGTGGGGGGAGAGGCAAGCGGGGAGCGTGGGATGCTGGCAAGAGGACGCAGCGGAGGGCAGGGTTGGAGTTGTGCAGAGGAGACGACGCGAGCGAGCGAAGCACCGGGGGGGAGGGAAGAGAGGACGCAAGAGGAGCGGGCGAGTTGGATACACATAAGTATAAGGATGTTGGGGGCGCATGCGCAGTAGAGACAGTGAGGGAAAAAGATGGCGGCACCGTTCACTGAAACAAGTATGTAGTTTGTAGTAAGTGTATCTCTGTAAATCTTTCATTAGGCAAGCCAGAAATATAGCGTGTTTAAATAGCAATAGTAGTACTATTTCATAGTGTGCTTAATAGATTTTGACTTTCCTTGTGCTTTAACTTAACATGTGTTCACAGAATGGACAATTTCTATCAACTTTTCAATTGGTCTTCATTTATTTATAGTTTTTTAATTATTTGCCTGCTTCTTCTTACTGTTTCCAAATGGGGGGTCCATGATCCCAGTACCCATAAGCTATCGCTCTGTGAGTCTACAAGTTTACTGTTACTTCTTATTACAAAACTTTCTATTCAGGACCTCTCCTGTTCATACTGCAGTTTCTCATTCAAACCACTACCTGGGTACTAGGGTAATTTGAACCCTAGCAAGCAGATTCCAAACTGGAGAGCTGCTGAACAAAAAGCTAAACGATTCAAAAACATTAAAAAATAAAGACCAACTGCAAGTTGTCTTAGAATATCACTCTCTAAATAATACTAAAAGTTCATTTAAAGGTAAACAACCCCTTTAAGAAAAATATGTACTATTAATATGAATGAATTTTGGTACTACAGTGCCATCTGCTGATCAGTTTTTGACCATGATTTAATTGATTAACTTGGCAGAAGAAGTTAAGAGGTCTGTTGTGATGTTCATCTGTTGAAAAACACTGGAAAACTTCAGATTACTTTCTCACAATGTTCCTAAACAGGCTAACATCACAACAGCCCTATTTCTTTTTTCTGACTAGTTCCTTGCCATGATCTGAAACTGACCAGCAGGGTGGTGCTGTTATAACAAAATTCATTCATGTTAATAGTACATATTTAATATCTCTGATCTTGAAATAAATAATAAATGTAAATGACGTGTAAAATGAAGTGTTCAGACAATGACTGAAAATGAATATGTTTATGCCAATTTATTTTTTTGGAGTTTAGATCCCCAACTATTAATGAATTGAATCAGAGACACTCTCGTCTAATTATCCTAATCCTTTTTTTTTTTTAATTGGAGGAAAATATCATTATAATGTATAAATACGGTTTATAAGGAGACACACAATTTATTCACTAGTGTTTCTTTTTCTTTTCAAAGGAGAAAGGAGTTTTTAGCAGATATGGAAAGACTTCTTTTTCCAGTGAGAGTTGAGAACTCTCTCCTAATTGTGGTTGTACTAGCATATTAAATGCACAGTTGCAGGAAGGGGTTGAATGTCTTTTTAGCATTTGGAGGAAGAGGATACTACAAAGTTGATCTTGGGATTGGTCATTATTTGAGCAAATACATTGATACATTTATAAATGTGTTACATTTCGCTGCTTGATCTACCATCTAACCTTGTAAATTTTTTTCTAGTTATGGGAATCAGGATTTTAAAAAACTATATAGTTGGGAGACTTCCATTACTTGAGTATTCAAACACTGCAATCGGGTGAGTTTGAACTTGCACCAAAGGTACCTGCAACTTTGGTACTATGGATAGTTGGAAACTTGCCCATTCACACAGTTTGAATATAAACTTTAGCAGAAGTCAATGGATGTAAATTCTGCTTGTAAATTGTCCTTCTGCAAGTTCTTCCCATCCAGTTTGTTACAATGTCTGTGTGAACATATGTCGGGAATGATGCCCAGTTTAAAAAGGTGGTGTAGCAGGGAAGAGGAGGTTTAATACTTTAAAGTTAAGACTGTAAGGGGTTTAACAACAAGGAGCTAGTAGTTACATGATAATCTGATAATCTATTATATACTGTAACAAAAAAGCCGCTCCTGGTAACTTAAAAAGCCAAAAAAACTGATTCTTAAATCAGATAGCACTCTCTGCACTAATGATACAGCCCCCCCCCCCCCCCAACCCTTTCTGACTCGGAGAAACAAAGGGGAGGGGGGTGGGATTGACTTTGCTACCTCAGAGCAGAAAGGAGCCCTGGAATGGCACGTAACTAAGGTTAGTTGGTGTAGTCTGTTAAGGTTAGGGAGAATGGTTAGAGATGGTGTTGGTTCTGTAGAACAATTTCATTTATTCATTTGTGAAGTGTCCCTGCAGACTTATTAACATATGACTTATGTTCTCATAGTCGTCATTCTAGCTTAAGTTTGACAGCTTATTTATGAGCGGTGTGGCTGTTAGCCTTCAGGCAATGCAGGTTTTAATGACAATTTGGAATATTAAGGTGTGGTGAGTGACCTTCAGTGTCAGTGGAACAATATTTAAAACAGCACTTTAAGGCTGTGATGGTACCTTTGATGTTACTTGTTGAATAATAATAATAATAAGAAATATTTTCTTCTTGTTATTTTTGGTACCAGCAAGTTTTTCTTGCATTTCAATATGTTTGAGGTATCCAGATATCACTTTTTTTTATTAATTTCTACTTGACTCCAAATGGTCCCTGTATTTATAGTCAAGGTAACTTCCTGCTTTGTTCCACAGAAAAATCACCCTTTCCTATTAAGACTGATAGTTTAAACTTTTTAAATATGATCAGTCTGTTATATTGGTTTTTTTTTTACTTAGGGGGCATAGAATATCCCAGTGTGCTGAACAGCATGCCTGGCATGCAACAGTGCAATTGCCTTCTTTGCTGATCCTCGGCTCTTGTGGCATGTAAAACTTGTGGCAGGCAGCAACAGAGGACTACTATAGTGATAGCATGGAAGGAAAACACCCCATCTAGCATAAATATTTGCATAGCATATTTGCTTGTCCTAGCCATTACATGAATTAAAGGACAAGTCAACCCAAGATATATTTTTTGCCTAATAAAAGGAAACGATTCTAAGTAACTTTGCAATATACACTCATTACAATTTTACAGTTTTTGACTTATTCGTGTATATATAATTGCTAATAGAAGTAGTGTTCACCAGTTCTTTTCTATTCCCTGCCCTGGTGGCTCTGGCATTTGAAACAATGTAACACAAGGCAAGCAGATTGACAGACCTGACTTACTGGAAAGGCTGATCTTTGCAACATTGTTTAAAAAGTAACAACTAGGAGTTCAGCAAATGCTACTTCCAATAGCAATTACATGTCCTTTAAACAGCGGTTACCATTTGGGCAGGAGTTACTGTGGCCCTTTGGTGCTATGCACTTGTTGTTGCACACTGTACCCCTATGATAAATAAGCCACTAAGAAAATTGGTCTTTTTATTAATACACTATAAAGGTTTAAAGTTTTGGCATGCTTGTAATGTCATCAGACATTCTGTAGTATTACACCATGGCTTTGCTCTGAAGCTGTTATTTGTATCTATCCCTTATTGTAAGCAATTGTAGGTTGCCAGGTTCTGTTCTTACTCCCATTTATATAACTGATGATACCTTGAAGGAGATTTTATCTGTAGATCAGAATCAGACCTGAAGAAGTCTGTGGTAAGGAAATGCAGGGAGAATTACTTGCTGTGTTTACAAATAGGCAAGCCAATGCCTAGACAAGCAATGTAAAATGAAGAATACAACATACAGCATTTGAATTAAAATGATATCCCACTTAAAGGGATATTGACAAGTTTAAGAATGGTGTAAGTGCTCAGCTATTCAGTGTCCTCGGAATAGCATTTTTCAGTTTACACTATTAAAAGTTCAGATTAGATTAAAATAGTTATTAAAAAGCAGATGATTTTCACCTGGGTTCAGGACTGTTGTTTTTTTTTTTTTTATAAGGTTTGGCATCTAGAAATTAAATTCAACCTGCTCTTGCTGCACAGATGGAGAAAGGGGTATTGAAAATAAAATCTGATGGTATTGCAAATAGTTATTCCTGGAACCTCACTTTTAGCAGTATTTCAAGGCCCTACATAGAATGGAACATACAAGAGATCTCTTTTTATATACAGGTGTTAGACCTGTTATCGAGAATATTCAGGACCTTGTTTTTTTGAGATAAGAGTTATTTTTAATTTGAATCTTGATACCTTAAAAAATAATTTAAACATGAATTATACCCAATGGGGTTGTTTTGCCACCAATTATTTATATCTTAGTTGGGATCAAATACAAGGTACTGTTTTATTATTACAGATAAAAAGGAAATCAGTTTTAAACATTTGATTAAATGTCTGTGTGAGGTAGCATAACTCTTAATATGGTATTCTGCTTAATTTGGAATTCATACTCATCTGGGATATGGGGTGGTGCCAGTGAAAGTTAGACATGATTTGTGCAGTGTACATTTTGGCTGCCATTTTTTACATAGAGGAGAGGTCAGAGAGAGAAGTCATTACCATTTTTGTTTTCACATAGTAGAATAAATATAACAGATATATTATCTTGGGGTTTTAGAGTTAAATTGACAGTTGTACTTAAGAACCTGCTTCATTCTAGCTTAGGCACTGCCTTTTAAAGTTTCCCATTTGTTATTTATCAGGTACTGTCATCAATCTGAGATGAACCCAATGAGTTCACTTTGGGAAAAAAGCCTTTTTAGAATATTTGTAAAATACCTGGGGGACACAGAGAGTTGTACACAAAGAGACTTCATATTCATTGGAAATAGTCCTGCATGCTCAATTAAATTGAGGCTCTCTTACCCAGTAGCCCAATAGAGCACTGCTGGGAGCTACTAAACAGCATAAAACTGCTAATATCATCAGGGCCTCAATGGGGGGAATCATTGCCAAACTTAAAGTTGTATCTTGGATGTGTTACAGTTAAATGGTGGCAACCTAAAGAGCGAATGACAAACTTTCTCTTTCTATCTGACCTACTTAGACTCTTACCCCACCCTTATCCCTGTTATTTGATGTTTACCCCTCTATACTTCCCCCTTACTTTAAATTTTAAATCTTGAATGTTACAATTTCAACTGTAATGCAGGAAAAATTCAAATTAAAACAAAGTGAACAAAAAAAGAAAGTGCTTTTTCTTATGGGGCACTGTGGTGACTTTGAATGGTAAAAATATGCTCAATGCTCAAGTGTAGCAAAAGAGCTTTTTATCTTCCTTAAGGTATGAAAAATACATCAAGCCGCTAGTGGCAGATCCTTCATTTTAATAATCCAGATAAGCTCTACAACATACCTGATTTGAAATAATTGGATAAGAGGCCAAGACTTATTCAGCCAAACAGCTTTTATTTGTTGTCAGTTTCCATGTTCCTAGAGAGCTAGAATCTCTGTCAGTTCAAATGAAGTGTGGTTAATGGATTGCCAGCCATCATTACTGTGCTGTAATTTAATTGAAACCGGTTAATAACATATGAACTGCTTTATTAAGGTGCTTAGTATTTTAGAAACCTGCCATTGCTGTTTTGCGATCATATGGATTCAGAGATTACAGTTAAAGTGATACTGGCAGCCAATTAAAAAAAATTTTATTACCTGCTGTTGTGTTTTAATTTGTAACAGCTTTAAATTCCTTATAAACTAAAAAGTTTTTTCGCTTCATAATTATGGTAGCACAAATTACAGACCCACGGAGCAGCCATGTTTGTTCCCCTCTTCCGGGTTTTAATTTAAATGCCTCCCAAGTGAATAAATATGCCCAATCACAAACCTGCAACGCCCCATCTGCTTTCAGCCGGTATGTGACAAGCTCAGCTCCGTTGTCTATGTGTAATGGGGAGGGGTAAGGGAGAGCCCTTAGAAGCAGGCAGGCACGGGAAAGCTTAAGTGGCCTGCTATTTAAATTCTTCATGCGAAGAGCAGAAATGGAGGGCAGCCCTTTGAAGCAGGCAGGCAATGGAAAGATTTAGCCTGCCTGCTATCTAGTTCACAATGCGAGGAGCGAGGGAGGGAGGGGGAATTCTTTGAAGCAAACGGCAAGCTGAATCCTCCCAGTTTATGACGTAGTCCTTTTGACAGATTGAGAAGCTACAGTCGGGTTGCCAGACAGTCGGGTTCAGGATATTCAGTAAGATTTATGTAGAGAAGCAGGACTTTTAGGAAAAAAGAGTCAACATGACCTGTAAGTAGGTTTGGAAGTAGGTTCATATTTTTAAATATGGTGTCAGTATCACTTTAAGTGTATAAATACAGAATCTTGTTACACCGACTTCTAGTAATGTTATTGTTTAAAGATAGTAATCAACATTCTGGTATTTGTAAAAGCAGTTTTGTCATTTTCTTTTTCAGAAATGCCAAATAAAATAGGTTTAGAATACGGTAATTAGGCATTAATATTACATGGGAAACTGGTACCAAAGAAGATCCATGCTTTGATTTATTTGGCTTGTCAGCATTGGTGAAATAGACCTAACATATCTTTATAATATAATAGAATTCTGAGCATTTATCATGAAGATTGGAAAGCAGATGCAGCACCAGTGTAATAAGACAGTTGCTTAAGTCGCTTTAACTTACAGCTTGTAATGCTAGAGAATCCCAAGTACCCAGCTTGTTTTCTCATTACGCTATGTGAATTTATCTGGTTGTTTTGTTTGGCAAGAAGTAGAGGATGTTCCTCAAGTCTAAAAGGGCTGACTTCTAGTGCCTTTATAGTTTTATGGGGAGACTTGCTATCTGTCTATAATGCCCTCTAGTGTACTTGTAAAATCAATCATGTCCCCTTGCAAACACTTTTCTCCAGAGAAAACAACCCCAACCTTGACAGTTTTGATGCAGTCTTGATGCATGTCTCTGCACTCTCTCCAGCCCAAGGAAATTCTGTGTCTTGGCTTTTACAGATTGGTAGGGTAAAAACAATGAACGCAGCATGAGCTCATATCACACCATGTGTCAGGTACAGTGGCCCTGTGCACTTAAATATATGATCAAATTATTTATGCTATCCCTGAGATGGCAATGGCAGTTGTAATAAGGCAAGCCATTGAGGCTCCTCCATTTTTTGGATAGATTGTGTAGCTTTGTTTATGCCCCCATTGGTTCAGCATTGTATAAATCAGTGAGAGGTCTCTAGAGAGAGTGTTTAGCTTATTCAGCAACTCACCAGTTTGGAACAGAAAAATTATTCATAGAAACAAAAACCATAAAAATTGTAGCCTTAAAGGACAAGGAAAGGCAAAGTCACTTGGGGGTGCCAACATTTTAGGCACCCCCAAGTGACTTTAATCGCTTACCTTGTTCCCCGGCTGGTGCCCCTGTTAGGAGAATATTTCACCAGCCCGTGGTACCTGTAGCGAGCGCTTCCTCCTTCCATATTCACGCTGCCGGCAAAGTCCCGGGACAATCACATGTGCAGTAGAGTGAAAAGCCGACTTTATAGTTTAAGTTCAGCTTTTCACTCTACTGCGCATGCGCGCACACACGAAGCGGGAAGAAGGAAGCGCTGCAGCTACCCCGGGCTGGTGCTGTTCTCTCTGAACAGGGGCACCAGCCCGGGTTAAAAGGTAGGTGATTTAAGTCACTTGGGGGGTCCCTAACATTTTGGCACCCCCAAGTGACTTATCCTTTCCTTCTCCTTTAAAGAGCAATAGTTTTTTTGGCTGCCGGGGTCATTTGAGAGCTGGAAAGTGGAAAGCAAATAATAGAAAATGAAGATCAGCTGAAAATTTGCTAAGAATGGTCATTCTATAACATACCAAGTTTACATAAGGGTGAATCACCCATTTTATAGAAAGGGATGGTCAAGAGGCATCATCAAAGTTTTAAAAACTGACAGTTTCTCATACGCAAAAGGGCTACATAATGTGGCCATCTTGATCAGATAATGGTAAATGCCATATTATCCTCATCCCTTTGGTTAGATTATGTAAACATTATGTAACATGTGTCAGACTAAGGCTGCTACCCCAGAGAACCCTACATCCCCTCAGGGACCCCCATTCACCACTGCAAGCCCCTCCCCTTCATGCAAACTTATTCTTCACTGCTAGCGGTTCGCTAAAACGTTGATGTAACCTTCGCTCTACTCATGACCTCCTCTCCTCCTCACTCATCACCTCCTCTCACTCTCACATCCAAGACTTCACAAAACAAAACAAAAAAGGTATTTTGCCTGATGAAGGGGCCTTAGAGCTCTGAAAGCTTGCAATGTATTTTTATTGTTAGCCAATATAGGTATCATTTCTACAATACTCTTGTATTTGTATTTTGTTGTTTTTTTTATTATAATTTTATCCAAGACTTCACACACTCTGCACCCATCCTCTGGAACGCTTTTCCCCGTCCCATTAGGGCACTCCAAGCCTTTAAACAGTCTCTTAAAACTCACTTTTTTACTGAAGCCTATAACCTAAACCCCCAAACATTCACTAACCACTGGTTTTCACCACTCACTCCGCACTTACTGTCACTTTACACACCTACATGAACCTTTAACGCCATGCTAGTTACCCTGACCTTATGTCTCAGCCCTCCCTTTTAGAATGTAAGCTCTTGCAAGCAGGGCCCTCCCCCTAGTGTCTCCGATCCTCATCCAATGCAACTGCAAACCTTTTTTGTGAATTGTTTATATGTACACGTTAACTGTTCTGTCTTTTGTACCCCTCTATTCTGTAAAGTGCTGCGTAAATTGATGGCGCTATATAAATAATAATAATAGAAGTGAATATTTTTGGGTCTGGGTTAATGGGTTGCATGAGGGCCAGGGCCCACTGCGTTTTTTCCCAGTGTCCCACTGGCACAGTCTGGCCCTGTGTATAACTGGTATAAGTGTAAAACCATGACAAGCGCTGGAATGTATGGCTGTAACTTTACAATTAAATTAATCCCTTGTTTAAAAATCCTTAAATGCATTTTTTAGGACTATTTTAACAGCTAAAAACAACAAATAAGCCATTTATACAAAATCTCTGGGCTTTATTATGTGTTGATTCACCCAGCTTTGAAGCCATCTGGTTGCCAGTGATCTGTACAATATACTGCTCCTCTGTATTTAGATTGTTGGCTGTACTCTGCCCTATACTGTATAGTGACTGAGCCAATCTGTAATGTTATGAAAAAAATAAGCAACCACTCACAGTTCTTATGTGTCTAAAGCGAGCCTACCAAGCATTAAAATTGTTTGCTCCAAGATTTGCTATACTTTTCCCTTTAAAAACTGACATTATTGTTCAGGCAACAGAAACAGTACCTCCCCATATCCCTGTATCACATCAAAAGGTTATTTAAAGCTAAGCTTCAGACCATTTCCTACAGAATGTCCTGCTGAGATTTTGGGCCTGTATTGCCCCCCCACCTCCCAGCTACTTCTTTCAGACATCTCTATTGTACAAATATTTGCTGAGAGGTCAGAATGGAACAGTGGTAATGTGGCGTCCAAGAATAATACTTCAGAAAATCAGAAGCAGATGTTCCCTTGTAGGAATAGAAGTGCAGGGCCCAGCAGCACCTCCCGCAAACAGACTGCATCTTTGTTATCTGTCACTTGTATATTCAGATTCAATTTCTGCTATCGGGCTCTATTAGGATAAATGTTTATTTAATTTATTTATATTAAAGGGGTTGGTGTTGTGGGCCAAAGAAAGTTTATAGCATGTAAGGATCATTTTCAGAGAGCTCATATATATCTAACCACCAATATGCACAGGCCATCAGAGAGTTTTATGGGCCAACATATCTTATGTCTGTTATTGAATGGCAGTGTTGTGCGTTGTGTTTTATGAGATAACAGTATGAAAAGGTTCATGAAGGTAATAAGAAATGCAGTTGTATAAAAGCTGAATGGAAAATAATGCCTCTGTTATTATATGTGCTCATGGCTGTTTTTTTGTGAGTAAGTCCAGATGTACTTTTAAAGGAGTAAGGTAAATTAGTAAAATAGATAGACTGCGCAAAATAAAAAATGTTTTCAATATAGTTAGTTAGCTAAAAATGTAATCTGTAAAGGCTGGAGTGAAGAGATGCCTAACATAATGGCCAGAACACTACTTCCTGCTTTCAGCTCTCTAAGCTTTTAGGAGTCAGTAACCAATCAGTGACTTGAGGGGGGGGGGCATATGATTAATTGTTCAGTTAGTTTGCATTTGAATCTGAACTGCGAGCTCACAAAGTAACTAAACAGTTATGTCCCATGTGGCCCCCCTATATTCACTAACTAAGAGGCTAGAGAACTGAAAGTAGGAAGTAGTGCTCTGGCTATTACTTTAGACATCTGCTCGCTCCAGCCTTTATAGATTTTTTTACCTAACTAACTATATTACAATTTATTTTATTTTACACAGTCTATCTATTTTACCCAGTTTCATTTTTACACCAAACTGTTCCTTTAAGGTCTAATCTAGGTATTACTACTATTCACACATTTTGTATCAATTAAAAAAAGTTATGACCACTTGTTGTGGCCTGCATATTTGACTGTTTGATATTACTCATATTTTATTGGATAACTACATTACATACATATAAAACACTCTGTCCTTTGAAAACACTTGTATGTGATCACCCATAACCACGTATGGTAACTTCTTGTGGCCCTTCAGTTGATTTAGAGCTGCAGGTTCTATTGGGTGAATAGAAGAGCAGCAAATGGCATTCTTTGTAAAATAATTTTGTGCCCCTGCTGGTTTGTTTGATTTGCCATATCTATATTTCCTAGCCAGCAGTATTTCTCTTGTATTGAGACATGTATGTGTAAATGTGGCGGTTTTCATGGCTCTGTAATGGTTAAGAGGGCAAGCAGTCAGTCCTGTTTGTCGCTATAGAGGAGGTTGTGTAAACTGACCAGGAAGATTTAAAAAAAATAATACTTTTGTCACCTGAAAAACGGTTGAAAATGTTTCAGAATTACTGGAAAGCCATCTCCCATGAAGTCCATTTTAATCAAATAAGTCAAAGTTTTAAAAATGATTACCTTTTTTCTCTGTAATAATAAAACAAAACCTAGTACATGATCTTAACAAAGCTATAATTAGTCATTATTGGGTTTATTTAATGTTTAACTTTTTTGGTAGACTTAAAATATGGAGACCCAAATTATGGAAAGATCTCTTATCTAGAAAACCACAGGTCCTGGGCATTCTGGATAACAGGTCTCGTACCTGTTTATTATTCCACATACATATACTGGAGCGATCTCTTTAACCTTAGTTTGAATTACTTTTTTTTTTACTAGACATAAAATAGAGAAGCTGTTGTGCTGCCAGAGAGAAAGCCAGAACGAAACCTTTCAAGTTTCATCTGATAAAATCCTTTAATTTAACCTTCTTCTCCAATTTCACCAGAAGGGGGTGCTCTGGTAATATAATGAAAATACAAATGTATCCTAGATGCTGTAGTTTGTTCACTATCATATGATAAAACCTCATTAAGAACTTTAACAATCATAGAAATAGTCAGTATAACAGGGTGAAACAAACTGTAAGCTGTGCCGAACAGATACAGTGAGTATTTTGAAATAGATAGGCTGTTAGTGTAGTCATAGCATGGAAAACGCTGCAAAGATGCAGATGTATTAATGTGAAAAAGGAAAAGAGTATTCATTGTATGCATTCCATGGACACAGTATATCAATTAAGAATATATCACTTATAGACACACACATGTTATCTGTCCATTGGTCAATCCAAATTGACAATAGATAAAAAGTGTTAATTTGCAGTTTAGTAGTGTTAATTAAAAGACAAGAGGGCCGATTCACAAAAGTGCGTTAAAATGTGAGCTATTCATAGCATGCGTTATAAATGTTATCGCGTCTAATTTTTCGCGTCTTAACACACGATTCACTAAAAGCATACTTGCGTTAATTTGGACGCGATGCTGCTTGCGTTATTGCAAAGACTATTTTCATGTGGTATTTGACGGAACGCGCGCTAATCAACGCATTGCACACAAATAATCACTGCGTTCGAAAACACACACGCCATATTGGCCATACACGGCATTACTTTCGTAAAACTACTTTTATGAAAATGACCATTTCCCTGCAATATATTATAGTCATGTATATATACAATATATTAAAGTCATGGTTTCATCACAAATAGCATTATTTTTGGCTTGTTAAAAATGTACTTGCCACCCCCCCCCCCCCCGCAAGAACTTGCATAGAAACATGCTTAGCTTGTAGACGCAATGATACTAAGCAAGCTTTGCTTCAGTTTGTCATACACTTTGGTGGACTTCAACGGGTCTGTTGAAGTTTATCACTGAGGGGTGAATTCTGGATTATTCTGGTGTACTGACTTTTTTTTTATAAGCATAGGGCAGTGTAGGGTGCAGAATCACCCTTTCTGGTTCACCTGTCAGGTTTGGGTCTATGCAGGTCATTTAAAGGTGTAGGATATATTATATAAAAACCCTGTTATCCAAGATTCGGCAAAATATTTGCCACCTAGTGTCAGACTGCCCCTTCCACAAATATGGTATGTACTGGAGCTCTGTTTGGCTGCACTCTGATGCATATTTAGCATAGTATAAACAGCTCCAGTTAGGAAATACCATATACCACCCACATGTCCCCTGTCATTGCTGACCAGATTACATTCTTTCAATTCAATGAGAAGAGGTGCATTATTTTTAATATGTATGAAGGTTAAAATTCATACATTTAAATAGTTTATAATTACATTATCTATATCTGCAAACAACTAGACTTCCTTATATCTTTTACTTCCAATCCAGGTGCTAAGGGCAGGGCTGGCTTTCATCCACCATTGCTGCTCTTTGCACCTTGCACCAGAATTTTTAGAGATTTGTTTATAGTTTGTCTAGACTCAGGCTAGTAGTGCTTCCTGAGTACTAAGGGGGCACCACTTACACTTCTGCCCTGGGTCTATGTCCCCTAATATATCTTTTTCTAAACATCATGTGGCTATTATCTACACATGGCACTGGCTTGATGTCTATGAAGATTTTCATTCATCCAGGTCATGGTATATCTAGTATAAAGAAATTTAAAGCAACTGGACTTGTTTAGTAATCATTGAAGACGTTTCACTACTCATCCGAGCAGCTTCTTCAGTTCAACTGTTGTTGAGCTGTAATATTTTATTAATTCTTTATTATTATTTTTTTTAAAGCAGGAACTTACTTTGCTCTCCACTATTTGGAAGAATTTAGTATGAAAAAGTTGCCTTTGCTTACTAACTTTCTTACACTGATTAACACCATCAGGTAAAATGGAATGGGTAAGTGGCAATTTAGGAGTGCTTTATCCATTGCTGGGATAACTATGTTGTTTATAGATTTTGCAGTTCTCTAAAGAGCTGGGCAGTAGTAATGTCAGGATTATACCTAGCGTTGCCATCTGTTCTGTTTTGACCCATATACACTATAGTCAATATAGTCAGAAACCAGTTATTCTGCCTGTATGTTTTTGAAGTGTGGGAGCAAACCAGAGTACCTGGAGGAACCCACACAGACAGAGGGAGAACATACAAACCCCTTGCAGATAATGCCCTGGCTGGGATTGACTGACCTCAGCAATGTCTGCCATCTTTGATATAAGGAAGAGTGACTGAATGGCTATATCACGTCAGTTTCAGTAGTGGCAAAATTAATGTTAAAATTAAGTTAAAATGTTAATTGTTAAAAACTGTTTTTTTTCATTGCTTGCTGCTAGTGCTCTCATGCCAAAGCAGCTTTTTAAATATTGGGCATTTATAAAACACATTTGATTTCTATGTGAAAGTACTGTAGTATGAAGCTTGTAACTGAATTTCTTGCTTGGCCTTGATCAGCCATACAACATGTGCTTTATATTGTCATCTGTTTACAGTATAGGGATGTAACACTTGTTTGGCTAAATAGTGGTATTATTACCAGGCTAGTGGGACATTAGAGCATGTGTTACATGCAACCCCCTTTCCCAGGATGGGCCTCCGCTATATGGGAGCTATGTCAGGGACTAGAGGGTGTTGTTGAACTACAACCCACACTGCTGTTGTGCAATATAATAAGTGATAGGACGCCAGGAGCTCTTGCAGATATAACTGGATGATACTTTATTTGACAAGGCACACAATGGAATAGTGCAGCAGGGTTTA
The DNA here is from genome assembly GCF_000004195.4 of Xenopus tropicalis. Classification (NCBI taxonomy): domain Eukaryota; kingdom Metazoa; phylum Chordata; class Amphibia; order Anura; family Pipidae; genus Xenopus; species Xenopus tropicalis. The sequence goes on along the minus strand of NC_030679.2, from coordinate 93,737,834 downwards.
TACTCACAGATACAGCAGTACAGGATGTTAGTCACAAATGGAGAATGCATAGGTGACCTTTAGGAACAGAATACCCCTCTTGGAGGATGCACAGAGGATTAGCTGATACCCGAGATATAGACCTTTCAGAAGGGAGTGTTCCGGCCGACTGTGGTCCAGGGGAGAGCTCCTAACACTGGTACCTGGCGTCTAATAAAACCGGTCCCTAAAGAACGACTACAGAGCCGGGGTAGGCTAAACCCTTTTTACATCTCCTGGATGGGGCTATTAACTGCCCTTACTAAATAAGCTAACTGTTCTCACCACTTCTAGAGGGTGCTATAAATGGTGCTGACTGTTCTGGCTTTACCTCATTCACGTGGCCCTGTCCCCGACTTAGAAATAGGTGTTACTCTTTACTGGGGCCTTATGCCTCCAGGCTCAATGACGTGAAGCCTGAGACAACAGCAGCCAGAGAGAAAGACACTTCCTTGTGCAAGACACTATATAGTCTGCCAAGGGGAGTGGTCAACCTGAGCTAAACCTATAGGAGGTAGTCTAATAACTGTAATCTGAGTGTAGAGGGCTCTGCCCTATTACAGCACAGATAAGGAAAAGATAAGGGATAACACCATAGGGAGCTTAACCCTATGGGTCCCTACAGGGAATTCCCTGGTTGCCACTGGTGTAACTGGCTGAGGGTTCAACTGCTTCTGGGCCCACTTCCCCCATATAGATGTCAGGTGCTTTTTCTATGCTTTTGCGGAGTAAGCAAATAATTTGGGTGCAAATTACTAACAGGTGACTAGGCTGTTACTGTGAGTCAAATCAGACTTCTGAAAATTGTGAGTTGACATGTTTGTCTACAGTGTTCTAATTGTGTGGGTTTACTGGGGGAGTGGGGCATTCCTCTGTAAAAAAAAAAACCTTTGTTTTGGACTGGTTAGTAATTTTTAGCAAATTTGCCCTTTTAAATAGGATGTTCATTAAATAAATATAATGCTCAGCTGCATGGATCTCAGCATAACCCTGCTCCCTTCATCTGTTCTGTCTCCCTACTAAAGGTTAAGTTAGTTATTAAAGGAACAGTAACACCAAAAAATGAAAGAGCTTTAAAGTAATAAAAATATAATGTACTGTTGCCCTGCACTGGTAAAACTGGTGTGTTTGCTACAGTAACACTACTATAATTTATATAATAAGCTGCTGTGTAGCCATGGGGGCAGCCATTCAAGCTGGAAAAAAGGAGAAAAGGCACAGGTTACATTGCAGATAACGGATAAGCTCTGTAGAATACAATGGTGTTTTATCTCTTATCTGCTATGTGCCTGTGCCTTTTCTCCTTTGAATGGCTGCCTCCATGGCTACATAGCAGCTTATTTATATAAATTATAGTAGACTTTCTGAAGTAAACACACAACTTTTACCAGTGCAGGGCAGCAGCACATTATATTTTAGTTACTTGTATACACTTTCATTTTTTGGTGTTACTGTTCCTTTAATCCCAGAAACGCAATGCTAATTTTGTTGTACTTTTTTGCTTTTCTTTCTCAGTTGTTGGTATGAATTGATCAGTTGATTTAAGGCACACAAATACGAAAAGTACATTTATATGCATATATACTGAATGTCATTTAAATTGGGGTTGCTTGTGCCTTAGATGAAGTGTAGTCTAAAGTTTTTAAATCAATACTTTGCAGTGACCTTAATATCTTCGTAACTCTGATATTGAATCCAGATAACAATGCCCAGTTTTACACCTCAGATCTGGTTTGGAGGTGACATGTATCTGCTTAATTGGTCACTGGGTGAGGCTGAAAATTTCAGAGGGGCTGTCCTCCTCCATATACAAAACTTGGCTTGCTGACAGCCCTGCCACTGGGGAGCACGTCTCTTCTGCCGTACTGCTGTTGTCACCTTCAGAAAGAAATATACCAACTCACTTTGAGAACATGCCACATTTCTCTTCCTTGCTGGGAAAATACAAGCACAAGAAGGGATTGTTAAAAGACAGGACACAGAGCTACACATCATTATTTCCTTTCCTATTAATTCTTTTACTCTCACATTTGAACTTGTAAAATGTGCTCTGCATTACGCATCTTTGTAAGTTCCCAGATACTATTGGCTTTACCAAGTAAAAAAACATTGGTGTGGTTAGGAGTATGCATTTGACACTCAAACCACCCACAGTAAGTTTGTATAGAAACTGTGCGCCAGTCATAACCCTCCCTAGTACAGATGAAAAGCTTACATTCAGTGTTCTGCTTTAGTTATGGAGCAAATCAAAAGTATGTTTTGTATTAAAGGGACAGTAACACCAAAAAATGAAAGTGTATAAAAGTAATTACTATATAATGTAATGCTGCCCTGTACTGGTACAACTGGTGTGTTTTCCTTAGAAAGACTACTATAGTTTATATAATAAAGCTTCTGTGTAGCCACGGGGGCAGCCATTTACAGGAGAAAAGGCACAGGTTACTTAGCAGATAACAGATAAAACCCCATTATATTCTACAAAGCTTATCTGTTATCTGCTATGTGCCTGTGCCTTTTCTCCTTTTTCCCAGCTTCAATGGCTGCCCCCGTGTTGACATAGCAGCTCATTTATATAAACTATAGTAGCGTTTCTGTTGCAAACTTACCAGTTTTACCAGCGCAGGGCAACTGTACATTATATTTTAATTACTTTAAAACACTTTCATTTTTTGGTGTTACTGTTCCTTTAATACAAAAAATGTACTGGTAAACTATTATTTTATGTATTAACTCATTTCCCAGCTTTATAGGTAGACATTGACATAAAACTTAAATTAACAGTCTATTTATGAGCAGAGTCATATAATGACTCCTGAAAAATTTTGGTGGTGCACTGCTATTGTAGGGACGTGACTGTGGAATAAATCCATGCACTTTTACATTATGCCAAATAAAGTAGTGCTATTGCCTGCAAAATGTCAGGAGTGCTCTGGATAGGAGCGCTGTGCTTTGGGCACTCGTCTAAGATGCCGATGCCCAAAGGACATTGGTGCACTGTGTAGTGGCGCACTGGCGCATGGCATAATCGCACTCGGCGTGAAATTTGAAGTTAAAAGACCTGGGTTCAGTGCCTGTATATAGGGTTTCTTCCTTGAGCTCCTGGGTGCACTGTAATTTGCTTTTGTGGACGGATTTGGTGGTTACAAACACATTGGGCCAGATTCAGTTTGATGAGAAAAGCTTATCTCCTAATCCAGTTGCAGATTTTCCCACAGAGCCACATGCAATTCAGTGAGAAAAACTTCTCACTGTTAAATTCTATGGGAAAAAACTGGAACAGGAGAACAGTTTGATTTGTTTTTGATCATTTGGGTGCGAATCCGTCCTTGCATTTAAATACTCAAATATAAGGTGAGATATAGAATGATTACATAGAAGTATCATTTTTTTTGCATCCTTGGAAATACAAAAAAACTTTAGTTATTTGCACTGAGGGTTTCTTAGGGGATTGCTGATTTGTTTTTGATCATTTGGGTGTGAATCCATCCTTGCATTTAAATCAGTCTAATATAACGTGAGATATAGAATGATTGCGTGGTAGTATCCATTGTTGGCATTTTTGGAAATTAGAGAAATGTTAGTAATTTGCGAATGAATTTATATCATTTAGCTGAGTGAGAGCAAGACCAAACCTGTACAGGGGATGTAGCTTGAAGTAAAGCCACAGAGGGTATCAGTGTGAACAAAAAGGTTCTCAAACAGTAAACATTGTGATTGTTCTTAGAGTTTGTACGTTTTGTCCTCCTTCACTGGCTCACAGAAAGAAAGGTGTGTAGGTGTAGGAAATACCACAGTATGGAAAGGTTTGCATATTTAACATCAGTAACTCATACAGTATGCCATTGCAAATAAAAAAAGTTTATTTTCATTCTTTAAATTGTTTATAGTTCCAGTTATCTGATTTTTTTACATACCAAAAATAAATGGATTTGGTTTTGCCTGGAACCTAATGGTGTGTTTAGCTTAGTTAAAGAGAGTGATGCTGGAATAAAATTGATTTACGTTAATCATTCCCCTTTAGGCTTACAGTGCCAGATAGCTCTTGCATCACCTAGTTCCATCGTGCAGTGATGCATTCTGGGACTTGAAGTCCCTCTGGTTTCCAGAGAATCTGTGAAACACCGACTATGAAAAGCTCAAATGTTGAAAAGATAAAATATAGTTTATGCTGTTAATTAAATGCAGGACCAAGAAAACAGAGCCTGAATTATGCAGATCTTGTTGGATTCTCATTAGAAGATTCACTTGAAATCACTGGGTAGCCAGCATAGGCAAAAGGTGATTTTGGTTTTTTGGTGTTTTGGGAGGCTAATTAAAAACATTGTATATAGGGGTTCCTTTATAGTATCCCCTTTCATGCATACTACAAAACCAATGGCTTATTATTAAATAATGCATACATTATATATATATATATCCCTGACAAAGGTTTCAGTAGGAAACCGAAACGTAGGATCAATAAAAACCTCTGTTCACCGTATCTCTACATCTTTGTTATTTTGACTCAATTTTGAAAAACCCGTGAGTGCTGTCATTTTGGTTCCTGCATCTCACTTACTGCTCTGGCACCCGGGTATCGTCACTAATAAGGAGTGCTTCCAAACCTGGACTTTTCTATATATATATATATATATATATATAAAGAAGATACAATGGCTTGCAAAAGTATTCAGCCCCCTTGAACTTTTCCACATTTTGTCACATTACAGCCACAAACATGAATCAATTTTATTGGAATTCCACGTGAAAGACCAATACAAAGTGGTGTACACGTGAGAAGTGGAACGAAAATCATACATGATTCCAAACATTTTTTACAAATAAATAACTGCAAAGTGGGGTGTGCGTAATTATTCAGCCCCCTGAGTCAATACTTTGTAGAACCACCTTTTGCTGCAATTACAGCTGCCAGTCTTTTAGGGTATGTCTCTACCAGCTTTGCACATCTAGAGAATGAAATCCTTGCCCATTCTTCTTTGCAAAACAGCTCCAGCTCAGTCAGATTAGATGGACAGCGTTTGTGAACAGCAGTTTTCAGATCTTGCCACAGATTCTCGATTGGATTTAGATCTGGACTTTGCCTGGGCCATTCTAACACATGGATATGTTTTGTTTTAAATCATTCCATTGTTGCCCTGGCTTTATGTTTAGGGTCGTTGTCCTGCTGGAAGGTGAACCTCCGCCCCAGTCTCAAGTCTTTTGCAGACTCCAAGAGGTTTTCTTCCAAGATTTCCCTGTATTTGGCTCCATCCATCTTCCCATCAACTCTGACCAGCTTCCCTGTCCCTGCTGAAGAGAAGCACCCCCAGAGCATGATGCTGCCACCACCATATTTGACAGTGGGGATGGTGTGTTCAGAGTGATGTGCAGTGTTAGTTTTCCGCCACACATAGCGTTTTGTATTTTGGCCAAAAAGTTCCATTTTGGTCTCATCTGATCAGAGCACCTTCTTCCACATGTTTGCTGTGTCCCCCACATGGCTTGTGGCAAACTGCAAACAGGACTTCTTATGGTTTTCTGTTAACAATGGCTTTCTTCTTGCCACTCTTCCATAAAGGCCAACTTTGTGCAGTGCACGACTAATAGTTGTCCTATGGACAGATTCCCCCACCTGAGCTGTAGATCTCTGCAGCTCGTCCAGAGTCACCATGGGCCTCTTGGCTGCATTTCTGATCAGTGCTCTCCTTGTTCGGCCTGTGAGTTTAGGTGGACGGCCTTGTCTTGGTAGGTTTACAGTTGTGCCATACTCCTTCCATTTGTGAATGATCGCTTGAACAGTGCTCTGTGGGATGTTCAAGGCTTTGGAAATCTTTTTGTAGCCTAAGCCTGCTTTAAATTTCTCAATTACTTTATCCCTGACCTGTCTGGTGTGTTCTTTGGACTTCATGGTGTTGTTGCTCCCAATATTCTCTTAGACAACCTCTGAGGCCGTCACAGAGCAGCTGTATTTGTACTGACATTAGATTACACACAGGTGCACTCTATTTAGTCATTAGCACTCATCAGGCAATGTCTATGGGCAACTGACTGCACTCAGACCAAAGGGGGCTGAATAATTACACACACCCCACTTTGCAGTTATTTATTTGTAAAAAATGTTTGGAATCATGTATGATTTTCGTTCCACTTCTCACATGTACACCACTTTGTATTGGTCTTTCACGTGGAATTCCAATAAAATTGATTCATGTTTGTGGCTGTAATGTGACAAAATGTGGAAAAGTTCAAGGGGGCCGAATACTTTTGCAAGCCACTGTATTGGCAACGTATGCAGAATCTATTCCATGTGTGATATTTAGGGTTGCCACCTTCCAGGTACATGGCCAATGATGTTGGGGTTATGACTTGGTGACTGGCGGATCTTAGAGAGTCTTGTCTGGTTTTCCTAATTTGAAAAACTGGGCAGGGAGTTTTGACAAGGACAGCCATTCCAAAAACCGGGTTGTCTGGGTCAAAACCAGACAGATGGCAACCCTAATAATGCTGCCAGTACACATTGTGGGATAAATACAGAGCCAATTTCATGTATTATAGCACAAATCACATGCAGTGTAGATTCTATACTATAACCCTTGCATGCATGGCAGGATAAGTGCAGTACCAATTTTATCAATAACAACCCTGTTGAAACACTCACTTATGACGGGTAAGTTCGGCAATAAAGGGACACATAAAATCCCCCAGTGTCCCCTATAAAGACAACCCAAGGCAGGTGAGGTAGGAGATAAAGGTATAAAAAAGAATATAAAAGCCTAGTATACCATCTTATAAAATAACAAGGATTAGACATGATAGTGCTGACTAGTTAAGACCCTTCATGCACTTTGCTATTTGTACAGCTGTAACCACAGAGCACACAGACAGTTGTAAAAGGGGTATCATATACTTTTTAGATACGGTATGTCATCCTCTATAAAAGGCTAAGACTTTGAACACATTTTAAGTTAAATGCATTAAAAATGTTATGTATAATTCTGTCACACATGGCGCTTGATGTATACTATCTCTGTTTTGTACCTTGTAGAGCATTAATTAGTTTTGATTTGGAAAGGCTTAGCATGCCCAAGCCTTTTATTAAAGGAGAGGGAAAGGCTAATAAAGAGTTAATCTCAAGCTGCATTTATACCTTCAGTTCTCTGAATAGTACCCCTAAGTCTCCTAATATTTCTCCTGTTCAGATGATCAGAAGCCTCACAGGAAAAAAAAACGCTAAGCTCTGTAAAGAAAATTCCCATAATGCCACACTCCTGCACCAAGACCAAGACCAATGTATATGTGCAGTTTGTAAGACTATGAGGAAGCTTCCTGCTGATTGGCTCAGATCACAAATTCCTAAGGGGGGGAGTTCTTAGCATTCTTGTGGGTGGGGGGAGCAGGAGAGGGATGAGAGGAGAGAGCTACACAGATGCTGGCACAGGAAAACAAAGAGACAAGAAATCCTGTTTCTTTTGATAGAGGACTCAGTGCAGCATTTCTGTAAGTGCTTATGGTTGTATTTACATAGACCTTTCTGATAAAGCTTACTTAACTGTCTTTCTACATTTTACCTTTCCTTCTCCTTTAAAAGATGCTTATGGTAGCCAGTCCCGAAGGAGATTTTCCTGCGTGATGTTGCTTTAAGAACACAACACTGTAGTTGAGCAAAATGAGTGGAAGGGAGAGGAGGTCTGAATGTAGCAAGGCTCACTTGTTATGTGACCATACATATTGGAAAAATGTGCATAGATACCACCACAGGTTTCATGTGCTGTTTTGCAGCAAACTGATGGCTGCATTATTACAGTACAAGTTTTGTCCTTTTGCCTCTTATTGTCCCTTTCATGAAAAATGTCTTACACCTTCTGCTGTAAAGACTTTCATTTTACTGTATATAGGCATATGATACCAAATGTGTTATATGTCATAGATAAAGAATGATGTGGGAGTTTTCTTAAAAGGTACACTAAGTGAATTACTATCCTTATTATTGTTATAAGCCTGTATTTGTTCCTCAACATGTTCCTCTGTACAATAGGTGATCCCTACAATGGTGTTTGTACATTTAATATTCCAACTAAAGAGAAAGAAACCAAAGCGATTTAGTGAAGGAAGAAAAATTAATTTATGTACACATTGGTTTTGTAGCCTTTATGTGCCTGAGGGAGCAAAAGTCCATTGCCGTACAGGAGAAGGGTTGAGGGGAAATTGAGTTTTACAAGCTGTTACAGAACTACAGTGGAGACCAACCTTGCTAGGTCACACCGTCCTGTCTGTACGAGCCTGTTCTCTCCAGACGCAAAGATGCAGTAAGGAGACACCTTGTTCAGAACAAAGAGGCCGCGGTTGGGATATAATTAGAATATTCCGGGACACTGCAGAAGTGAATGAGCCAGACTAAGTAAGTTATCCGAAAGAGGAGATCACCTGCACCATTTCCATTACATATTCTGCAGTATATATAAATTATATACACATCAAGAATGAAGTTCAAGTAAAATGTACCTATATAAATTCTGTATATGCACATGTACATAATAATATTAATACATGCAAATGTAGTAATATAATTATAGAGCTATATATAAACAAATATATATTAAAGTACATGTCAAGTCTATTTCATTGGGGGAAGCCAAAATGTTAGGAAAGAATTGCACCAGCCTGTGGAAAAAAAAAATGTCTGAGCGCCATGCAGTCATCTCCTTACACTGGCACTTAGTTCCCTTAGCACTTGGTGTTCTGTACATGCACAGTAGAGTACAAATTTTGGGTATACTCAACTGCACATGTACAAACAGGAAATTGTGCAGGGGATGCCTGGGACACCGGGAGAAAAGCGGTGTGGTTCTCTCCTAACAAGAGCACCACCCTGGGGAAAAAATTTAGCGATCTATGTCACTGGGGGGTACCTAACATTTTGCCCCCCCCAGTAAAAGAAGTTGACCATACATAGTAAGAAGTTCACCTGATATGCCCACCTAAGGTTTACAATGGCAGGCATAGGCGCAGTTGAACAGAGGACTGCACAGTGTCAGACTGGGAACCCAGGGGCCCACCAGAAAACCTTAGACCCTAGGCTTGCTTTCCAAACCTTTCCTACTTTCCTCTCCTAGTCCCTTTTATTTACATGCTAGCATCTATTCTTCCATCTATTTCTTCTCTTTGTTCCCATTTAGAAATAAGTGAATGACCATGAAACAGGCCAAATGGTCAGGAGCAGGAGGGCCCACTGTTAACTGGGCCCACCAGGAGCTGGGCCCACATCAACAAGCCAATGTGGTCCCCAATCTGGCAGAAAATCAAACCTTCCCAATTGATTCCTGGACAATTTTAGGATTTTGGTTGGGTAGGTCTGTCGGGGTGCCCATACACGGGCAGATAAGCTGCTGAAATGGTCTGAAGGACCCAAATTGGCAGCTGAAATCTGCCCCAGTATGGCCACCTATAGACTTAACATGTCCTTAAATAAGCATAATAAGTTACAACAGTATAGGATATACATGCTGCTTTATGAAAGAATTTCTTGCCTTGGGTCAAAGAAAGATAACAATGAAATCCAACAAGAAAAACTTGTTGGAGCTGTTCTGATGGTAGATGGGTGACCAAGGCATCCCACCATGCAGTATCTCCAAAACTCAATATCTCTCTCATTTAAGTTGCTACTTTCTCCTCTACTATCACTTTCCCCTTCTCTTGTTCATCCACTCCCCATTTTTTTCTCATCATTCTCTTCTTTTTCCTCTTTCTCTCCCACTACCTCTGTGTCTCCTTTATCTCATTTCCCGCTACTCTGTCTACCGCAGAGTTCCCCAACCTTTTATACCCATGAGCCACATTCAAATGGAAAATGTTTTGGAGAGCAACACAGGCATGAAAAAAGTTCCTGGAGGTGCCAATGAGAGCTATAATTGGCTATTTGATAGCCCCTATGTTAAATGGAAGCTTAGAGAAGGCTCTTTTTGGCAATTACACTGGGTTTTTATGCAACCAAAACTTGCTTCCTAACCAGAATTTCGAACATAAGTACCTGCTTTGAGGACACTGGGAGCAATATCCAAGGGGTTGGAGAGCAACATGTTGCTAATGAGCCACTGGTTGGGCATCAGTGCTCTACCAATTTGTACTGCTTCTTTACCTTCCAAACTCTGTCTTCCTCTATCCTTCTCCTATCAACCCTCTGTACTTTTCCTGTTAAAACCCTACTGTCCTCTTTCCAGTCTCCCTTTATCTTTGAGTTTTCTCATTGCTGCAAAGTTTGATACTGAATCATAGCAAGTCAAAACCAGAATGTGGCAGATGCCCATTATGCCCCCAAAGTACATGTACACTGTACATTTCTCTCTCTTTACACCGGTTGATTTCTTCTATCCTCCTGGACCTTTCCTACAACTTCCATTCAGTTCCCACCAATTTCACCTTTTTTTAGCAAAACTGTAATAACACATAAAACAAGACCAGAAATGTGTTTAAACTTTAAATAACCTGTCACATTTTGCAAAATGGGAGTTGTATTTAGGGGGATGTGGTCGCAAAAATGGGCATGGTCAAAACATTTTCTCCGCGGTACACACCTCATTTCTATTTGTCTATCGTTGCATTTATTGTCTATCTTTTGCATTTGGGAGGTAAGTGTTTATACACCTTTTCTACATAAGCCCAACTGAAAGTGCTCATGTCAAAAGGAGGGTATATTTTTCCTTTAATGCAGGGTACAATAGTGTTTACAGTTACTCACTTGTGGAAACCAAGAAGGGTGAGCCTTGATTTATGCAGATCTTGTTGGATTCTCATTAGAGGATTCTCTCTGTAGCTGGAGGAAACTTACTAAGAAATGTTGATAAACACAACCCTACTGTTTTCAGATTTTTGACACTTGATAATATGTTGGAGTATGGGATTCAGATCCAGAACTAGGGGTAGGCACATGCCTGGGGCACAATGATGGTGTGGGGGGGGGGGGTGATAGGTAGGTACCTCTTCTGCCTATCCATCTCACACGGTGCACTCCCCCAACCCACATCATTATTGTGCATGCTCGTCTCCGTTTGCCCCCTGCCGGGGGTTGCAGTCCAGAAAAATTAGGGCAAAGGGTTTTAAAGCAACACTGTTTACAATCCTGTTAGCATTATTCTGATGCCCCCTCTAAAATGTTATCATGAATTGTTGTATTTTAAGGGCCATGTCTGCTTTCTCAACGAATATAATTTACTTGCAGCGATTGCAGTGTAAGCAAAGGGCAAGGAATTTTCAGGGGGGGTTGTTTCCTGTGGTAGTGAATTTATAACATGGGCGACATATCTACCTGTGTGCCATTGCCCTTATTTTTGGAAGTTCAGGTAGTGTTTATGCAGCTTTTCTACATAAGCCCAACTGAATGAATTCATGTCAAAAAGGGGGATGCAAACCTGTCCAATCGATATTTCATAGTAACAATAGTTACATAGGGTTGAAAAAAGACCATCAAGTCCATCAAGTTTAACCCTTCCAAGTAAACCCAGCACACACAAACCCATACTGACCTATCTATACACTCACATACATTTATTTAATTAAGTCTGAGAAACATTGGGGCCGATTCACTAAAGGTTGTTAATGCTTAACACATAGGGGCCGATTCACTAAAGGTCGATAAAATGAGCGCTATTTATAGCATGCGTTAAAAATTTTATCACTAAAATTTCCTGTTGCGTTCGATATTTAGCGCACAATATTACGCATGTAACCATTACTTTCAGAAAACTACTGATCAGAAAATGACCATTTCCCTGAAAACTGGAGGATGCATCACTCTAGGGCCAACACATACTTGAAAAAATCTGACTGCAAACTCCATGTTGTGTTGCCAAAAGCTCACGAACCGCAATTTTCTTTAAGTACCGCCTGCCCCAAGTAGGTGTTAATATTTGCACAGATTAATGCGATATTTTGTGCATTTAACGCTTCATATGCTTTTGTGAATCATGAGTTAGTACTATTTCTATTTGCTAATTAACGCAATGCGTTAGAAATCTAACCCGTGTATGGCCCGTGTATGGCCACCTTAACTCCCATCCCTCTCCCTTATATTCTGTATAACTGTGCTGTGAAGTTCCTCACTTTCCAGCTTCACTTGCTTCCTCTGGATGATAATCTTTATATGTACTTTCAATGTCACACAATTGTGGGCTGCTAATGTAGCCAGGCCTCTCATCCTCACTGTTGGCCAAATGTGAAGGTGCACATATGTTGTTTTTTTTTGTTTTTGTGTTGAGTTTGTGTTGTGTCATATTTACTAACATCTGAACTGGCACTGCTGTCATTAACATGAATAGGTATTTCAATTTTCAATTAACATTTACTAACACTTGAATGTTTGGTGGTTTGGGCTAAATCTTTGATCTAGAAGTTGCTTTGTTCCTTTCTGTTTTCAGTTGTGTGTGTTTTTTTTACTGTGTTGTTTGGTTTTTGGCATCTGTGAGCACTCATGCCTCCTTCATGTTATTCACTTGTTTATTACCGCCACTACTATGTACAATATTGCTGTATATTTGGTTGCTCCACAGGTGCCAATTGCGCATCTGCACACAGCGGAACTACACAAAGTGGCATCTGTGAGCACTCATGCCTCCTTCATGTTATTCACTTGTTTATTACCGCCACTACTATGTACAATATTGCTGTTTATTTGGTCTGTCCACAGGTGCCAATTGCGCATCTGCACACAGCGGAACTACACAAAGTGGCGGAAGTCATGTGGTATACGATGCGTAACGCTTACTTGCGGAATATCGCGCGGTAATATCGCATGCGAAATATATCGCACACGGCGGAAAATACCGCTTGAAAATGTGTTGTCACCAGGTAAATAACGACAATAAAATCTCTTCTTAATTATGATGCGTGTCCTTTTAGTGAATCGAGCAGTAAGTTGCAAAAAATAAGAAGCAATAACATTTTTAACGCATGCTATAAATAGTACTCGTTTTATCGACCTTTAGTGAATCGGCCCCTATGGGAGATGGCGTTTCTGTAATTCAGAACTTCCTGGATAATGGGTTTCCAGATAACGAATCCCATACCTGTACTAAAATCCAACAGTCCTGGGGAACATACTGAATATCAGCTGTGGCCCATCGACCCTTGCCCCTGGCGCACTCAGATTTACATTTACACAATTTTTATAATAATTTTATAAAAAATTATTAATAATAAGTTTGAGAAAAATAACCTTATTCTTGCACACCCTTTTCCAAAAATATTTTTTCAAAACCAGGTCACCTGATACCATTTGAACTACTCACACACAGACAAAATTAGATGTACAGGTATGGGATTCTTTATCCAGAAAACTCTGAATTAAGGAAAGGCAATCTCCCATAGGCTTCTTTAACAATTGATTTCCATTTTCTCTGTAATAATAAAACAGTACCTTGTACTTGATCCCAACTAAGATATAATTAATTAATTAATTTATTGGAGGCAAAACAAACCTATTTGGTTTATTTAATGTTTAAATGATTTAGTAGGCCTAAAGTATGGAGATCTAAATTACAGAAAGATCTCTTATCTTGAAAACCCCAGGTCCCATGCATTCTGGATAACAGGTCCCATACCTGTACCAGATTTAAAATAGTGTTTGGGTTTTAACTACTATAACAAAACCATTCTTGGTTGCCTGTTTCAGAGAAGGTATTGATAGGATAGGGTGTGCAAGAATAAAGTAATTTTTTTTCTACATTTTGTAAAGTTCTGGTTTCCTAACCTCTGTTTGAGAAGGTCTGGCTCTCTGTAATCATTTATCTCTGACTGTTCATTACACCAGTACAATGTCATGCACAGGTGGATAAAAGAAGCCCATTGGATTTGTTACATATGTCATTTCTTGTTTGGCTGACCTGGAAGCCTCCACAAACGCCTATGCACGATTCCCGAAATTGTCCTCAAATACAGTCCCTTAGGATGTTAATGCCCACAGCTCTGATACTTACAAATCTTCTCTCTAGTTAACTGCTTGGCTACCAAGAGTAGTGAAGTATAATTTGAGCTCTGTACATTGTACAATGAAAAGTGATGCTCAATAACTATATTTATATTAATGAGGCTCTTCAGTGCACTACATACACTAGCACCTCAGCCGCTAGTTAAGAACAGTATGCATAGATTTTTGCTTAACTTATTACTTGTTCCAAAAATCTTTACTTCATTATTCACTTCCTAAACAGTGCATAGAACTACATATATTTTTCACCCTCTGTTTTCTCAAATAACATGTCATTGTAACCTCTATAAATTCCCAGTGTAATGTTTCACAGAAGTTTGCTATGAACATTCTTCGTAGTAAATAGCATCATTTAACCAGTCTCACAACTCCTATCTCTGCACTTAATCTCACCTGGATGACCTCGCTTTAGAAAAAAAGGACTATTTCTTTTGTTAGCCATACTGAGAGGAACATGTTCAAGTCTAATGGAATCACACGGGAACCAGCCAGATAATTACGCTGAGTGTCATTCAACACCTTCAGCTTTGGGACTACAAACCTTTATCTTTTCCCCCTTCTCCTTCTCTATGGGGATAGCCAATTACTTCTTCACCAAGCTGACAGCATGCACTAGAGCAACATAAAGCTACAGAAAGAATCCCACAGTGATATTCTGCTGCTTGTGTATATTATAAGCACGCATTATTTATTGCGGCACCAAAGCCACAATCAGCTGTGGTTTACCTGCATAAAGAAAGTTGAATAGACAGGTGGTGTAATGTTAACTAGAATAAAGCCAAATCTTCATGTTTATCTAAATGTACAATTAGTTTAGTCATTGTCCAATGATATATTACTTCTGGTTTTGATTCATCTACTATGCTTATGTTTGCATGTGGGTCCAGATCATCTGCAATTTTCCCAAAGTGGCGCAAGCAAGATTTAAATCAGGATATTCAAGCTTTTGTCCCCTATCCCCAGCATCATATCATCTTTATAGCAACCCCTATAAAGTGTCTGCGATATATTTACATTTTTTTTGCCGACCCTGAGGCCAAAATGGCAAATGAACATATACCACCCCAGGGCGTGACTACATAGGAAGGGGGCCCAGGAGTATAGAGGCCCTATATAATGAGCAATTTTAATATATGTTGGCAAAATATGTCAACTTACCAATGTTTTGGGGCCCTTACTCGAATTTGTTGTGGGGCCCTGTAACATCTAGTTACCCCACATTCAAATGGAAAAAGTTTTGGGGAGCAACACTAACAAGAAAAAAGTTCCTAGAGGAGCCAATGAGAGTTGGCTAGCAGAATTATTGAATTGAATTACTTTTGCTCCATATGGAGCACCAACTATCCCATATCATTATAGATACCCCATAGTCATGTATATGATCCATAATCAACTAATGTACAACTATTCTTTTCTGTTGCTATTAATGTTTAAAATGGATCCACTTAACTTCTACCAGAGTGGGGAGGGTAGAATGTTCTATCCGTACCCAAGACCACCACAATGTGATGATCATGTTTCTTAATGCAAACATTCATCACACCAATCAACAAGTAATCCAGTGTCTAACACATTTTATATTATTTAATTATTTTCATTTATATCATTTCTGGATTTACCTCAAGATTTTTCCTAACCCAAACTTGTGCCAAGATACAAATTCATACCCTTCTCATTTCATGCCCTACGATACTGCTTTACTTCTCTCTATACAGATTATGGCTGGTTCTTACATTGGCTCCTTTATATCTTTTATAATTACATAAAATATACAAACAATTCTCAGAACAGCAGACCCATGTATACTGTACCTTACGCTTGTTTTCAAAACAATGCAAAGAATTTTTACCCATTATCTCCTATTTTTGACTTCCTTATATCCTCGTCATTGTTCCCGGAGCTGTAGGTAATCTCCACTATTATACTGCACCAGATGTTTCCCAAAAGAGTTTACTTCAGTAGTACATCAAGCCTACTTTAAGTACATGAAGCCCATCCCTTCCAAAATATTTTTTCAGATTGGCTAGCAGTTTACATTTCTTGGTTCGCTTGAACCATATTATGAACCTTTCCAAATAAAGTTATTACATCTATAACTCTCAATTTTAATATTGGCTTACTTTTCTGGCAAGCCATACAATGTATGTAGCTTGTTTTCTAGTCACTCTAGATTGCAAGCTATTAAGAGCAGGTGTTTGACAAATTGCTATTGCCAATACGACTTATTAACTCTCATTTACCTTGCATAGGCTTGAACTGAGTGGATAGGTTTAAAAGTCTTCCTATTATTCAATGTCATATTGATCATTTATATTGTAAATAGATTTTGGCCTCATTTCTAACTGATACAAGCAAATATTTAGTGCTCAAGCCTGAAAATCCAGTGCCATGGATCACCTTGTCATAGGTCTTCACCTTGTGGATTGAATAATTGTGTATATTAAATTATTTCCCAAGGATCATGTCATCAAAACTGCAGAGAAAAAGACAACTGAGCCTAAAGTGAATTGTGCATTAATAATGCAAATTCATTTGTTGTTTCTTAATCAGTGCTGGAAATATATCTGATACCCCATTGCAGTGTAGCCCATTTATTGCAGAGATAAATTGGAGGCTGGTGTCAGTGTTTGAAAAATGTTGTTTTATTGGCTGTAATTTGTCATGTTACCTGCTGGGTTCAGCTGACAGGTATCCCACTACTTTAGAAAAAAGGGCTTTTTTTAGAGCCATTGTCAAGGGAATATCCTAAACATGATTTATACATCCCTGCACTATGACAGCTCCAGGCCGCAGGGACATAAGAAAGGACTGATGTTGACACGGACGCTTACAATAGAGATATGTTTTATTTTATGCACATAAAATGTGAAAAGTAAGATTTAAAAGCAGATAACAGCTGCTCAGCCCACCCAGTCTGTTTAGGTACTGTGCAAATGCAAACCCTTAGAATGCCGGAAAGATCAAATTAAGTCTTACATTTCGCACTCACCAACTAGCCCCATATAAAAACAAATATAAACAACTGAAATTTATTACAGCAGAATGTTTCTACCCATACAAAATAAATTGGACATTGCTCATCAGAAGATAAGGTATGATCTGTCTTCACAAAGGTCTTGCAGAGGACAGAAACGTTGATCCTCGCGCCGGTGTAATGATGTAACTTGATAGATAACCTGCACATTGTTATCCTTTACTGCCCAGTTACACAGAGTGAGTGGAAAACCAAAAGCCACATAGGATGAGAACTGAAATAGGATGAGTAACTGAAATAAGGGCTTAGGAACCTTACAAGGTGAGGTTCGGATTTTATGGTAGAGAGTCCTTTCAAGTGTTATTATTTAAAATGGCAGTGCAGCATTTCTTCCTGAAATATATATACTGATGTAGGATTAAGCCCTCCCTAATCTGTGAGATGCTACTTAGAAAAGTGATCAGAATGCCTAGTGTTCTGGAGCTCTTTATGCAGGACTGCCTTGTTGAAGCCACATAACTTGTGGCTGGTAGTACAGGCATGGGATCTGTTAACTCGCTATCCAGAAAGCTCACAATTATGGGAAGGACATCTCCCATAGAGATCACAACTAAAGCTGGCCATACACGCACCGATAATATCGTACGAAACCTCGTTTCGTACGATATTCGGTGCGTGTATGGCATGTCGGCGAGTCGACCGATATCGCAGGAAGCTGCTGATATCGGTCGACTCGCCGATCGGCCAGGTTAGAAAATTTTGATCGGGCGCCATAGAAGGCGCCTGACCAAAATCTGCCGTCAGGGCTGAATCGGCAGAAGGAGGTAGAAATCCTATTGTTTCTACCTCCTTATCTGCTGTTTCAGCCCTGAACAGTGTGTGGCGGATCTGACAATGTTTTGTGCGACGATGGTCGCACGAAACATCGTCAGATCGCCACGTGTGTGGCCACCTTAATATATAATTATTTCTTACTGGAGGCAAAACAAACCAAATGGACTTATTTCATGTTTAAATTATTTTTTAGTTAACTTAAAATATGGTGATCCAAATTACAGAAACATAATTTTTTTCGGAAAGCCCAGGTCCTGAGTATTCTGGATAACAGGTCCTATAAAATATGTATAGACAAATCACACCATAGCTTGGGCAGAACTGGGTGCAATGTGTGTAGACAAGGGCCATATCCAAAAAGGATAGTACATATAGAGCTACTGCTATACAGGGCATAAAGACAAGAAAGCTTCACTCCTGGTTGTGCAGGGTACATACTGGGAAACCTGGTGTAGAAGGAGAATTATTATGAGATTTATTTTGTTTTCATTTTGTCAGGCCCACTGAGTGGGTAGGTTGCTTTTTTTGTTTATTTTTGTAGAAAAATTCTCCCTGTTGTAGTCAGTAGGAAATGTAGCTATATGCTGTTATTGTGCATTTAAAAACATGAAAGTTTTACAGAGTGTGGCTTAGTGAGCCATAGAATGGGGTAACATTTGTGTCAAAAATTTCCCACTGATGAATGTGCCCCTTTCTTGATAACAATTCTGGGTGGACTATTTTGTAATGCTGGATAACCTTCTGAGTATACTAAAGGGAAAATATGGCCTATTTATCAGTAGGGTTTGCCTCAATTTATATTTCAATAAAAAAAGAGCAAAGATCAGTCTATTTCATATATAAAAAGGCAGAAATCCAGAAGGTTATCATTTTCTCTTATCTTTGGTTAGTAATTATTTTATTACACGGGGAGTTACAAGATCCTTGGAGGAAGAAGAAATTAAGACATGAACCAGAAATGATTCTGCCCGCTTTTTCTCCCTTAAAGGGCCAGTTCACCTCAACAAAACATAATTTTCATCTGCTAAAAATTACTTTTTTGGTTGCTTTCTATCTTCTCTTACAAGATTTCTTAAAATTTACATTTGAATATTTGTTTTATTTTTCCTCATTTTGTTTTTTTTTTTTTTTTTTGAGTTGCTCAGTCAAGAATGTAGTTGTCTCTCTAAAACAGGCTTTTTTAGTTCAAACCCTCTTTTTTGAGGTCCAACATTTTGCCAGGATAGTCTTTGCTTATAACAAGGATATACACATATAGAAATATACATGTGTAAGCCATTCAGAAAGCTGTTTATTTTTTATTAATATTCAGGACATTAAATAAGTGTTCACTCCCAAATGTCATTCTAAAGGTGGCCATACTATGTATATGTAATACAGTCCTTTTCTATTCCCTGCCCTGGTGGCTCTGGCATTTGAAACAATATAACGCAAGGCAGCAAACTGACAGACCTGTCTTGCCGGAGGAGAATGACTTTTGCAACATTGCTTAAAAAATAACAACCAAGGGTTCAGCAAATGCTGCTTTCAAAAGCAATTAATTTACAAAAAAAAACTTTTAAAGCACTTAAAATTTCAATAAATTCACATTGGAAAGTTGCTTAGAATTATGTTTTTTTATTAGGCAAAACATTTTTGGGGATTGACGTACTTTAAGCTATGTTTTACTGTGGATCTAGAGAACAAATAGGTATTCCCCCTAAGCTTTCTCTAGCTGGAATTCAGATCAGGCCCTGTAGCAGTTCCAGCACCATAATTTGGAGCCACTACTCTAAACTGTTAAGATTTGATACATTGCTGACATTTTTCTTAAAATACACCTTTGTATGCCTTTACTAAAAATGCACTAAATACATATTTTCTGCCTAGTCTTTTAATCAAAAACCCATAGTTTTCTATTCTTTCGCCATTACAAAAAACTAAAAGAAATTTGTTGTGTGTTTTGCTGAACTCATTTCCTCCTCTTCCATTGTAAACAAATATATTTTTCATGATGATAGGTGATAATAAGCTTTGTATAAACAAACAAGTTACAGCCTTTGTTAGACTTGAGCTGCCCATACACGCACCGATGTATGGGAAGTCGGCGAGTCGACCGATATTGCAGGAGGCTGCTCGACTACAGTCGGTCAACTCGCCGATCGGCCAGGTTAAAAGATTTTGATCGGGCGCCATAGAAGGCGCCTGAGCAAAATCTGCCGTCAGGGTTGAATCAGCAGAAGGAGGTAGAAATCCTATTGTTTCTACCTCCTTATCTGCCATTTTAGCCCTGAAGGTTAGTGGTTGATTTAAATCGCCACGTGTGTGGCCACCTTTAGAGATAAGTGCAGCTCATTATACAGAGAGTTTTTCTATGGAACAGAAATTTGTTACCCACCTCTACCCTGCAAAAAGTGAATTGACAGAACCAGAAAGTACCAAAGTAACAGTAGTTTCAAATTTCTTGTTAAAAAACATAACTTTTACAATTTGATGTAAGAGTTGCTTCATAGGGGCCAAAACTGTTGCTTCTTGAATGAACAAAAAATGAACTAAATGAACAAAATGAACTAATGCCTTAAGGTGGCCATGAACGGCCTCCCTGGCTTTTTTCTACTTTACTTTATTGTTAATGCCAGTGCTTGGATAGGAGCTGACACAATACTACACAGGTCATTATATTTAATTCCCCTGCTTTACATGGATGTTAAAGGGAATATTATAACTACAAACAACTTTCCAATATGCATTGTTGGTGCTTTTAAATGTATTTTCCAATATAATGGCTATTACCTTGTAGAAGCTCTTTAGGGCAGGGCTCTCTTCACCTCTTGTATCAGTTTTTGATTGCTTTATATGTTACTCATTATGTCCAATGTATGTAACCCACTTATTGTACAGCGCTGCGGAATATGTTGGCGCTTTATAAATAAATGTTAATAATAATAATATTGATAAATCTAAAGCACCTGATTGAACATCAGGGGGCTGATTTACTAAGACACGAATTCCAACCGAATTGGAAAAATTCCGATTGGAAAGCGAACATTTTGCGACTTTTTCGTATTTTTTGCGATTTTTTTTCGGCGACTTTACGACTTTTCGGAAATTATCGCGACTTTTTCATTACCAATACGATTTTGCGAAAAAACATTTTTCGTAGCCATTCCGAAAGTTGCGCAAAATCTGGCGATTTTTTCTGTAGCGTTAAAACTTAAAAGGCGCGATGTTTCGCGCAAGTTTTAACGCTACAAAAATATTGCGACTTTTCGCGCAAGTTTTAACACTACGAAAAAATCGCCAGATTTTGCGCAACTTTCGAAATGGCTATGAAAAACTCGCGTTTTTTCTCGCAAATCGTATTGGTAACGAAAAAGTCACGTCAATTTTCCGAAAAAATCGCAAAATACCGATCATTACGAAAAAAACGCAATCGGACGCATTCAGCCCGTTCGTGGGTTAGTAAATGTGCCCCCAGGTGTAGAACTTTAGTCGTATTGCACTAGATACTGTGTATTTTAACCTGGATGAATAAAAACCTTCTTTGACATAGGGGCACATTTACAAAAGCACGAACGCTGGATCGGTCATGCGAACGCCCCAAGTGTGTTTTCGCTGATTTTTTCGGGCGTCTGCATGACTTTTTCGTACGGCGCATGACTTTTTCGTACGGCGCATGACTTTTTCGTACGACGCAAGACTTTTTTGTACGACGCACGACTTTTTCGGATGTTTGCACGAAATAATCGGAAAGGTTTTACCGCTGTTTACAATTGTTCGGTACGAAAATTTTGCAACTTTCGGATCGCCAATACGATATTATCATGACTAATACGATTTTTTCGTAAGCATTTTCGTGATATTTGCGATCTTACGAAATTTTCGTTTCCAATGCGATTTTTTCCCATTCGTGATTTGGATTCGTGGATTAGTAAATGTGCCCCATAGTGTGATGTAATTGCAATTAAAAGCATTGCTTGTCCATACCTTTTGGTTCTTACTCTTGTTACAGTGTATCACGTCAGTACTCCTGCAGGTCTGTTTTTCAGCTAGCTACATTGTTTCATGAATCAGAACCACAGCCTGACAGAAATATACCAGCAGGAGCTTCCCATGCAATTTTTCTATCTGGGTGGGCCCTATTACAGTCATTTTGCAACTTTAAAATCAGTTTGTGATGTGGTATAATTCCAGTAAGGAATCAGCTCAGGATGTACATTGAATTAAAGCAAGGGCTGTGGAAGGATGAAGGGCACATGACGGTTATAACAGTATCAACAGACATGGTGGGTTATTAAGGCTTAAATGTAGAGCTTTAAGAATAGTTTATCCATTGCTTGAATTGGGGCAAACAAAATAGAAGGATGCTATGTGCACCACACATACCGTGGCGTGCCAAAAAATAAGCCCCTCACATAATTACAAACCATTCTGTTATAATGAGCCTCGTACAACAAAACTTTTTTTGATTTCCAGCTATTGAACAGTTTGCTCAGTATGCATAGATTTACCAAAGTACATGATTTGTCAGGACCCCAAACTAAAAATTGTGTGTGACATTTTTTTTGGCTGGCAATTCAGCCTCTGTAAACAAAGCCCTCTGTGTGCATATTAGGAACTGTAAAACAGCACAACCCAGCATATATTACACCTCTAATATACAGTGGAGGAAATAATTATTTGACCCCTCACTGATTTTGTAAGTTTGTCCAATGACAAAGAAATGAAAAGTCTCAGAACAGTATCATTTCAATGGTAGGTTTATTTTAACAGTGGCAGATAGCACATCAAAAGGAAAATCGAAAAAATAACTTTAAATAAAAGATAGCAACTGATTTGCATTTCATTGAGTGAAATAAGTTTTTGAACCCCTACCAACCATTAAGAGTTCTGGCTCCCACAGAGTGGTTAGACACTTCTACTCAATTAGTCAACCTCATTAAGGACACCTGTCTTAACTAGTCACCTGTATAAAAGACACCTGTCCACAGAATCAATCAATCAAGCAGACTCCAAACTCTCCAACATGGGAAAGACCAAAGAGCTGTCCAAGGATGTCAGAGACAAAATTGTAGACCTGCACAAGGCTGGAATGGGCTACAAAACCATTAGCAAGAAGCTGGGAGAGAAGGTGACAACTGTTGGTGCGATTGTTTGAAAATGGAAGGAGCACAAAATGACCATCAATCGACCTCGCTCTGGGGCTCCACGCAAGATCTCACCTCGTGGGGTGTCAATGATTCTGAGAAAGGTGAAAAAGCATCCTAGAACTACACGGGAGGAGTTAGTTAATGACCTCAATTTATCAGGGACCACAGTCACCAAGAAAACCATTGGAAACACATTACACCGCAATGGATTAAAATCCTGCAGGGCTCGCAAGGTCCCCCTGCTCAAGAAGGCACATGTGCAGGCCCGTCTGAAGTTTGCCAATGAACACCTGAATGATTCTGTGAGTGACTGGGAGAAGGTGCTGTGGTCTGATGAGACCAAAATAGAGCTCTTTGGCATTAACTCAACTCGCTGTGTTTGGAGGAAGAAAAATGCTGCCTATGACCCCCAAAACACCGTCCCCACCGTCAAGCATGGGGGTGGAAACATTTTGCTTTGGGGGTGTTTTTCTGCTAAGGGCACAGGACAACTTATTCGCATTAACGGGAAAATGGACGGAGCCATGTATCGTGAAATCCTGAACGACAACCTCCTTCCCTCTGCCAGGAAACTGAAAATGGGTCGTGGATGGGTGTTCCAGCACGACAATGACCCAAAACATACAGCAAAGGCAACAAAGGAGTGGCTCAAGAAGAAGCACATTAAGGTCATGGAGTGGCCTAGTCAGTCTCCGGACCTTAATCCAATAGAAAACCTATGGAGGGAGCTCAAGCTCAGAGTTGCACAGAGACAGCCTCGAAACCTTAGGGATTTAGAGATGATCTGCAAAGAGGAGTGGACCAACATTCCTCCTAAAATGTGCGCAAACTTGGTCATCAATTACAAGAAACGTTTGACCTCTGTGCTTGCAAACAAGGGTTTTTCCACTAAGTATTAAGTCTTTTTTTGTTAGAGGGTTCAAAAACTTATTTCACTCAATGAAATGCAAATCAGTTGCTATCTTTTATTTAAAGTTATTTTTTCGATTTTCCTTTTGATGTGCTATCTGCCACTTTTAAAATAAACCTACCATTGAAATGATACTGTTCTGAGACTTTTCATTTCTTTGTCATTGGACAAACTTACAAAATCAGTGAGGGGTCAAATAATTATTTCCTCCACTGTATATATATATATATATATATATATATATATATGATCCTCTCACAATCCTTAGTCTGCTAACATTCTCTATAATTTATCTTTGTTTCCCCTATTTTCTTCTTCTTCTCCCCTGTTCTCTACAATCATCTCTTCTTATTTAATCTTCTGTATGTTCTTTTTCCTTGTGTTTTTTAACCTCACCATTTTTTTGCATGCAGAAGAGGAAAGGAGCTAAAGAAAGCTCTGGTATCACAATAAAAAAAGTTCCGGGATTCAAAATACTTGAAGTGGAGGGATGGCACCCTTGTGCATTCCTCCCCAATTCCTGCACTGAGTTTATTACATACAGTAGGCAAATGTCTAATTCCTTGTAGAGCTGCTTTTAAATGTATTATTAATGTGTTATTCATTTTTACTGGAGCCTTTAGTCGTTTATTAAGATTTCCTTGTTCTGCAGTATGCCAGTCCTTATACGCTTACTGTACTTTTATTGACTTTTTCCCCCACTTCATTTTTCTTGGTGTCTCGCCTCATCATCTATTTCTGTTTCTTCAGTTTTAGCTTATCATTGTTTCTCACCCTCCTCTGTCTCCCTCCCTCTTTATCATTCCTCCTCACTGTCATTTCTCTGTCCCTTTCCAGTGTTATGTCTGTCCTGCTCCTGTTTCTCTTTTTCAGTACTTACTTTCATGTGTCCTTCATACTACTGTTTTTTTCCTTCATGGTTTCCTTTATAAGCTGGGTGTCAGAATATTATACATATATATGCACACACACACACAATCTAGTGGTGGGACATCAGCCCTGCTAACTGGATTCCCATTTAAATGATGATATTGATTTACCTCATTATAAAGTGTACCAACACTAGGGGGCATATTTATTTTGGATGCATTGAAACTATTTTCAGATTTGTCCAATCCCCGAACTTTCCGAATACCGAACTGAATCCTAATTTATTATTATTAACATTTATTTATAGCGCCGACATATTCCTCAGTGCTGTACAATAAGTGGGTTTCATACATTGCACATACAGAGTAACATATAAAGCAACCAATAACCGATGCAAGAGTTGAAGAGAGCCCTGCCCAAAAGAGCTTACAGTCTACAAGGAGAAAGGGTTGAGACACAAGGTGTGGGAATGGGCAAGATCAGAGTTAAGCAATGTGAGAGGTGTGGCACGGGTTATGGCTTTTAGGGTAAGCTTCTCTAAATTAATGCATTTTAGAGATCTTTTGAAGGCAGAGAGATTGGGAGAAAGTCTGGGGGTGAATTTCAGAGAAGGGGGGTAGCCCTTCAAAGTCTTGAATACGAGTGTGTGAGGAGGGAATGATAGTTGAGAAGTAGGTCAGTAAAGGAGCGTAACAAGCGGGTTGGTTGGTATATAGAGATAAGTTCAGAGATGTAGGGTGGGGCAGAGTTATAGACTGCTTTGAATGTGAGAGTCATTAGTTTGAATTTTATCCTGGATAGTAGGGGAAGCCAGTGCAGGGATTGGCAGAGTGGCATGGCAGAGGAGGAGCAGTTGGAAAGGTGTATGAGCCTGGCAGCAGTATTCATTATGGACTGGAAAGGGGACAGTCTCTGAAAGTAAAGGCCAATTAGCAGAGAGTTACAGTAGTTCAGGTGAGATATGATAAGAGAGTGAATTAGAATTTTTGCAGCATCTTGACTGGATATGAGGAGTGAAGGATAGGGCAGAATCGAGGATAACCCCCAAGGCACCTAGCCTGGGAAGATGGGGTGATAATAGAATTCTTGAATAATGTGAGAGTTGGATGGGAGAAAGAGAACCAATTCCGTCTTAGAGAGGTTTAATTTAAGGTAATGTTGGGACATCCAGGTAGAGATAACAGACAGGCAGGAAGAGTTAGGATATGGAAGGGCTAAAGAGAACTGTGTGAGCAGCACACAGTGTGCTGTGTTTGTGACAAAAAGTCTCAGAATTTTATAACGATTCAGTTCGGGCAGGAGCATGAATTTGGCTGAATCCAAATCCTGGTAAAAAACAGCCAAATCTTGGCCAAATCCCAAACTGAATCCTGGATTCGGTGCATCCCTAATATTTATTTTAGTGTGTAAGCCACATCACCAGTGCCCATAGCAACCAATGAGCAATTAGATTTGAACGGTCACCTACAAATTAGAGAACAAAAGCAGAGATCTAATTGGTTGCTATGGGCTATGGGTGAAAAATTGGGGATGCAACTCTTTCAGATCTTAGTCTATGCACCAAGTATGCTCCTGGATGACTAACAGGAAAAAAAATGTATCCAAGCTAAGGTCCTGGGGGGAAGCCACAAAAGAAACATTAAACTGAAAATGCAGTTATAGTGGAGTAAAATGCTTGGTTATGCCAAAAAAATCATCAAAATATCTGAATACACAAATGTCACAGTTTCATATTTTTTAAACCACCTTTATTTGTAAAAGTAGAATGAGCCCAACTTATTATGACATTTGTAAGACTGTATTCTAGTCTATATAAAGATGGAACAAGGTATTTAATGTTCCAGACTGGATAATTATCTACCTGATGACATACAATTAGTTGAAATTTCTATCTGCACCTTCTCATTCTCTATCCACTTCCTTTCTACTGGGCTTTTCAGAACCTTGTTCAGAGAATGCTTAGAAACAACTACCCCTATACCTTTAAAAACCTAATGCATACATATGCATACAGCATGGCTGCATCCATGTCTTTTCAGTTATACACTGCTAATATTATAAATGGGTAATAGGAGCTGTTCTGTCTGGGCAAGGCTATATCTGCAAAAGCTTACTTAACTAATGCAGAAAAACTCTTCTCACACTTCTGTCATCTGTTAATTGCCCCCCCGTAACTGAGCAGAGAAGCATTCAAAGATTCTTCCTGAATCAGTAAATGAAGCTTTTGCTGTTCTGTCCAACCCCTGCCCAGACTGAATAGCAGAGGGCGATCCTGTCACTCATTCCTGAAATTAGCAGCATTAAAATATTTAATATAATGAAAAAATTAAACAACTGCTCTTTATGCTCCACTTACTGACTGTGAGATTTCTATCATCAGTTTGTGGTGTATATCTAACATCAGAGACTTAAAAATAGCAAGCAGTCATTATTAGTATGTTAAAATAACAAGCTCAAACTAAAGCTCTTACTGCTTAATGTGCTACTTAAATCATTTGCTTTTTGCAGTGCTTAGTATGCCTGGAAAAGGGATTGTCATGAATTATTTATTCTTTCATAATGACTGGGGAATCCATGGGAAATCGAGTCAAAAACAGCGAAGCAGTGCATGAGAAATTGTGGGTGGGGACTTACAGAACTGTTTTATAATTAGGCTTAATAAGCAAATAGGAAGTGCCTTCTAGCATATTCTGAATTTAGTGATTAAAAAATAAAATGATGAATGTTATTGAATTAAAAACTTTTGGAGCCTCCCTTATGAAAAAGAATATTCCTATTAACATTTCATATTGACGTGTTGTTATACACATTACCTACATTAATATACATAACCTACACCACACTTTCACTAGGTACAAGTGTCCTTTGTTCCCATCTAATGTACTTGTGCCCATGGATTTGCAAAATACTAACTTATGTTTTGGGAAATGTTAGTTATCACACATGTTTAGGACTGGCCATGTGTTTACCACTTTTCTGATCATAGCTTCCAACTGTCCCGATATTCAAGGGACAGTCCCTCTTTTGCCTCCAGAAATGTGTTCAAACTTTAAATAACCTGCCATATTTAGTCAAATGGGAGAGGTATTTTGGGGGATTGGTAACAAAAATGGGCGTGGTCAAAACATTTCACCACACTGCGCACAGCATTTCTTTTTGTCCCTCTTTCCATTTTCAAAATGCTGGGAGGTACGGAATTTGGAATATGTTTTGTGAATCATGCCAAATTAGTCTGGGCAGACTGAAAATGGCATAAGGTTTATGTAGCTATTAAAACCAATATTCCTTTCTTTAATTATGTAATATTTGAAAAAAAATAGTTAAATAGACAGAAACAAAAAAAAAATCTTATTTGGAGAAACCAGCCAAAAAAGTCAGAAACTGGAGTTAAATGGTTTTAAATGCATCAATAGATATTGTTCTAACATAAAACTAAATTTTACACAGCTGCAATTTCCTAGTAAAGCTACTTTTATTAAATTGTGTGCTATGGCGACCATACCACTTTGTTAATAGAAACTTAAGATAAATAATGATTTTAGGGAAGTGCTGGCAGTAATACTGTGGAGACTTTGGGTAGAGTAAAGTAAAATTGGACATTAATTCAGTAAAATTCTCAAAAAAAAAATCACAATTTACAAAAAAGTCTCATCAGATTTGTGCATAAGATGGTTTTTATCCTTTCATGCCACCTGTTTTATCTTTTAATACATTTAGAACAAAGTTTCTATTATGACAAAAGTTTCTACTTATGACAATATGAAGTTGTTGTTTTTTTTGGTGCCATTTTGTTTGCATTGATAACATCAGATTCAGAAACACAAAAAAGGAAACATATATATATATATATAATCGATCAAAAGATGGGCCCATCTTTTGATCGATTGTCTACATATTGAGGACTGCACCCAGGCGTTCATTTTTGCATTATCGTGAGTGCCGACCTACTCTACACTTTATACAGTATATATATATATATATATATATATATATACAGTTTATGTGCAGTTCTATGTAATAATTGTTTGCCTTCCTTTTAAGAACATTACCAAACTGATCTCTGAATGGTCGGGGATGCTTTTACAAAACCCAGCTAGGTGGGCTGAATTTATTACATTTCAATAAAAGTGCAGTGCAATGAAGGTCAGATAGTGTGGCAACTGGCAAGGTGGAATAAGACAACATTGAAGATTCAGTAAAAAGTGACAATGACATGTAATGAGGAGGTGGAGATCAATGCATTGAGATGCTGTAAAAAAATAGATACAATGAGAAGGAAAAAGGATAAAGGGATACTGAGATTCAATGAAAAGGGGGAGTGACAAGGTGAAAAGGCAAAGAATAGTTTAGTGTGAAAAGACAGTAAGAGGCACCACCTAGTTTACAGTACAATTGTCAGTCTGGGCCTGTCAGGAGTCTTTGCCAGCTCCAGGGTTGCCCTGTGTCAATAGGTGCAGCAGCGCCCAATATGGAAAAGAAGGCAGAAAGAATTTAGTGGCCCTGAGTGAAACAATAGGGAGGAGCAAGGAGCTTTAATGCAAGTACTGAATCCTTTTGTGTTTTACACACAACTGACCGAACAGAAATTACACGGATTGCAATTGCGGCAAAAAGCCGCCTCAGGTAACTTTAAGAGACAAATTTTAATTTATTAAAATGGAAATTCGCCTCTGCACTAGCGATACAGCCTCTCTGGACCCACTCTGAATCTAAAGTTGTAAGCACGAAGCGGGAGAGAGGGGACGGCAGCAGCCCCAGAATCGCCGCTGCTTACTACAGGGTTATACCTGCACTGGCATAGATTTATCTCTGTACTAGTTATCAAAACCTAGGGAATTTTCCCTGCTACTAAGAGTGCATTTTTCATCCTTGTGCATTTGACCATAGCTCCAGTAATGACATACCATGTCTTTATTGTGTTTTTGGTGGAGTTGCAACACAACAGGAGGCCTGTGAGAAGTGATAATGAAGCTAGGGCCTGTCTGCCCTACAGACTAACTATGGATTTGTAGGCTAGGCTAAAATTGCAGGCTAAGCCATTAACAGACAGAAGCTTGGCAAAATAAAGCAAAAAGAAAAAAGATATGCTCAGTTCTTAATATTGCTGTTATAAAAATCCATAGAGATATTAAAAAATTATGTTATAGAAAAGCTTTAATTCTCAAAGCAATTTGCTCTCCTCTTATTGCTGCGGCTCTCTCGCTCCAGTTCACTACAGCTCCAGGGGTGGTCCTCCTAGTTTTCTGCCTGAGGGAGAATTGGCAGGCCACCTACTCTTTCCTTTCCCATGGGCATCATGGGAGTTTCCCCACTGACTGCATAAGTTATTACTGGCGACAAACCTTTTGTTTAAATTCAGACGATTTTAACATTTCATTAATTGCTCTGGAATTTTATAATATTCTGCTATCTAAGGTCATTAATGATTCTATGAATAAATAAAAGAAGGCATTCAAAGTTATTGGTCCAGGAAGAAATCTAATAGCCATATTAGAATAAGGATATGTCCTGCTTTTCTATGCATCTGTGATGCCTTTAAATAAAAAGTTCACCTTTAGGACCTGTACAATTTTGTTGGTAAAAAGTATTTTGAGAAACTTTTTGTCTGATTTGTATGGAACACCCTTGTGCTCAGGGTCCAATGCTATCTGAAAGTCAGTTCCAGATAACTATCAATTATATAACTGGTTAGTATGATTAAAAATGAATAGTTCATATGTGATTTTGGTAATGAATCAGTATACCACTGTCTGCGCTACTGCTTCATTATCATGCTTTTGGCAAAGACATATGTGCTCACCCATTTGATTTCAATTAGGGATACTTATGTTAATGCCACCTGTCTGGCACATACCATTTAAGTACACTTTGCAAACCTTCTAAAAATAATAATAATAGTGACCATAAAAGGGCTTGTCTGCTTAGCGTATTCTATCTGTTCCTATGTTTATAAGCTGCTGCCTTATCAGTGTAATTAGGTCCTTGTCAACATGTCTTGTTTTCTGTATTTCCCATCAATATATCTTTCGTTCATTCTCTCCCTGCAAATTGCTGCTTCCC
The DNA here is from genome assembly GCF_000004195.4 of Xenopus tropicalis. Classification (NCBI taxonomy): domain Eukaryota; kingdom Metazoa; phylum Chordata; class Amphibia; order Anura; family Pipidae; genus Xenopus; species Xenopus tropicalis. The sequence continues at coordinate 93,707,082 of NC_030679.2, read as the reverse complement.
TCCTCCCTGTTTATGGCCATCTCATTCTTCTCTACACGTGAGTCTCATGCTCACAGAGCCTGGAACTCCAACAGATTTATTTCTGGACAGTCCGAGGAGCTGTACTTTCTTCTCTAGAGATGGCACGCCTCAGGTTATAGATAGTTTGGATACTGCTCCTCGCTCCTTGCTGAGAGGTTCATCAATATTAGGAGATGCTAGGTGCGAGAGGCCCTTACACCTCGTCTAAATCTTCACCCACATTACAGCTGCCAAAGATTATTCTTCCAAAGGGCGGCATTCTTTGGTATAATATAAATCAGCAGAGGCGAAGGGGGAAGGGCAAAGCCATTTTTACACACTCCCCTGGGGGATTCAGGGTAGGGATGCTCTCTGTATAGGCTTTGTAATGATGTACACTGCGAGCTTGGGACACTTCCTCTAATCCATCTCTGTTGGGCTGGAAATATCCAACAGAACGAGGGGGCTGCCTCACTAACAAAGACAGAAATATTCCTGTACTTTTTCCCCCCTTTTTAACTAATTAGCTGTATTTTATTCCTTCATCATATTCCTCGCAGCGGATCCCTCCAGCGTGTTCTGCTTTGGAATGTAATTGATGGAAGGAAACAATTTGTGTGCTTGTTAAAAAAATGGCCGCCGTCATTAGAATTTCCTTTTAAAGAGAGAGAGCTGCAGTGCAATTTAACCCTTTTAATGGAAAAGGCTAATAGATGATTTGTAACCATCAACTATTGTCGGAATCTATTGTCTTGTAAGCTGACTACCCAGTGCACTACCCAGTGCCTGCATCATGCTTATAAATTTGTTGAACTTGATATTGGGGAACAGTAATAACAGAACTAAATACTTTCTTTGAACAATTTTCCATGGTTTTGAATAACACCAGGGAGATTCTCATTTGGTAAATAAGGAATGTGAAGCGCAAACACCTTTCAGTGCTCTGGCTCAGTAGTGTAACTACTGTTAACTGGGCCGTCCCATCCCCTCTGCAAGTACACCCAATTTCCTCCCCCTGCACACCTAGTAGTTGCCCTATTGGCATGGTTGGTATGTAACCCAGCAGGACCCCAGTGCTGCAAGGCAGCTATATAAGCTATATATGACCTAGTCAGTAGCATATTGACCCATGTATAGAGCCCCTTAAAGTGCTTCTCAACCAATATCTGGCTAAAAATCAGCCAAATATGAATCAGTTAGGCTAAAAAATCCTGTTGAACAAGTGGACATGGACCACATTGGCATATTGATATAGTTCTCATCCAGCGGGCCTCTGTATGATCATAATGTATAATCCCTGCACGTGAGTGGCCAAATAGGGCTCAAATCTGATGGTTTGGTAACCTCACCAAACAAGCAGATATGGAAGCGTATGGCCATCCTTACACATGAATTGTTAGACCCTGATTATTATACCTTTATAAGTGAACAATACAGTGGTAAAGGCAAGGTAACTATAACATCCATGTAACTTTAGTATCATTGGTTTTGGCACATAAAGGGGTAAAACTTCCTCTAAGTTCTAGTTAATGTACTTATTCCAAGGCCAGATTCACACATGGCAGATCATCCGCTACTCTCAGTCTGCATATCCTACATGGAGCAGAATACAGGATGAACATTTTTTGCCCGAATAACCATAACAGACTTTGGCTTGCCCTGTCAAAAAGCTGTGAGAATATAGTTGCCAGCTCAACCCATCTAAACTGACCACACAGCATTTTATCTATACAAAATTAAAATATATTTTCAATAGTATACCATATATAATGATTTTTGTTTCAATTACTTTCTATTGTTTACCACTGTAGGGTTTGCAAATTAATGAGTTGCCTAGCCCTGCCATCCCACCGGCGAACATGTAAGTCGCCGGCGGGATGGCAGACGCGGCGGCGCGATTTCCCGCAAATCGCCGAAAAAGACTCGCGAGTCTTTTTCGGCGACTTCCGGAAATCGCCCCGCCGCGTCTGCCATCCCGCCGGCGACTTACATGTTCGCCGGTGGGATGGCAGGGCTAGGCAACTCGGGGAGATTAGTCGCCCGCGAACAGGGAGTTAATCGCGGGCGACTAATCTTCCCCGTGTGCCAGAGCCCTTAGGCCTTAAGTTAGATAAGGCAACCTCAAAATTAGCTGGCTTAAGCATAGCCTACAGATTTGAGGACAAAGGTGAAATATTATATTTTATATAATATCAAATGTCGGGCAAATCTCCCCCATCCAAACCACACCATCGGTATTGCATATATCACCAGCACCTTCACATTTTCCTTAAACAAAAAGCAGCTTTCACCTGTCGCCCATTTTCCCTCTCACACAGTGACATTTACATCTGCAAACTAGTTTGTGCAATGAAATATGCAGGCTTACCAGGCAAAACTTTTCACCTCTGCTGGCTTTCTTAGCCTGGGCTGGGGTGACGTTTTTGGGGGGGAGGGGGAGAATAGGCGGGGCCATGATGTTGCAAGGAAGAGGCGGTCCATGACATCACAGGGTGGGGCTATCGAAATCGCTGCATCAATGTAAGTGAGTCCTGCCTAGTTTTCCTAATTTTGCAAACTTTGCAGGAGGTTTTGACCGGGACAACCCTTCTGAAAACCAGTTTTTTTTTTGGAAACCAGCAGTGCCATCTATTGATTGACTGCTAAATTGGATGGTGTTGTGAAGGACTGAGCATGCTCAGTTAGCCAAGAGCCAAAGAAAATTCCTAAGGAAGGAAGTGAGTTACAGGAGGAGATGGAATCCTAAGTGATTAAGGGGATGCTCTAGCCTTAGGGCAAAGATACACATGACAATTAGTAGCCACGAATAATCCGTTGCAGTGCAAACTGCGTGCAACTAATCAACATGATTTGTATAGTGATCTATGGTAGGTAAGTTATCGCCACTGACTTTTTAAAAAGTCATGGCATATAATTAATCCATCTGTCTTCTCCCTTGCTATTAACCTCTGAACAACAGGAGTGGCAGGTATTAAAACATTTCAAAGAGGATGTTCACAAATTTTTTTGGGGGGGTTTACATGTCCTTTAATTGTTTTTGTAATTCTTTGGAAGAACGCCAGGGCTTTTTTTTGTATAGAGCCTTCATTGGACAATTAATCAGTTACTGCATCTCTATGCTGATGAAGCTCAGATATTGTGCACCCCTCCTCATTTGAGCCCATGTCTCATAACTCTGGTTTCTTCTTGCTTCTCAGCATAGGTAGAGAATAATGATTCTCCTCCCCCTGTTTGCAAACATTGTGCGAACGAGCACACAGGGACGCGCACACACGGCGATTGGGAGGAGCCCAGCGGGTTGCTGGCGCTGCTGAAGACAGAGGAGGGACGTAGCCCACATGTGGATGTTGGGGGGACATGGGCCCAAAACTAGGGGTAGCAAAAGAAAAGGTATGTGCCCAGCGCTCCCTCACCATTGTGCCCTAGGCACATTCCTCTTCTGCCTACCCCAAGTTCCAGCCATGGCTTTAACTTAAAGGATGAAAACATAATTTTGCCTTTTTATAGGTCTCTGGTAAGGCCTCATCTTGAGTATGCATTGCAGTTTTGGGCTCTAGTCCTTAAGAAGGATTGGCTTGGATGATTTCTTAAACAAACATAATTTCCAAGGCTATTGCGAAACTAAAATCTACAGTTAGTATTGATGTTGGTATATATAGTTTATGTATGTGAATGTATAGTTAGGTTGGTATGGGTCTATGTGTGTGCGTTGAGGTTCACCTGGAAGGGTTGAGCTTGGTGAACTTTGGTATTTTTTTAACCCAGCTTAACTATATGTACTATATTAACTGTATGTATAATGTAAGCTAGTAGCACTGATGTTCAAATTAGGCTTACAATGAAGGATCACCCCTATATCTGTGAACATATCTCCATGTAATCACCAAATCTCATCACATTCATTACTTATATGTATTTAAGACTTCTCTAGAGCAGCACCCCTTTTCCCATGAATTCCCCTCCATGTTTCATTAAGTTTTCTCCCAATTTTTGAGGTGTCAAAGGATCTCCCATTTTTGTATAAAGGCTTATCCTTATTTATCCTAGCTGTCTTCTTCCTGATACGCCATAAGCCACTACCCCCTGCTATATTGTAATTTACATCTCTCTTTTTCTTGTATCCCAATTTTGTGTGACTCCAGAGCTCGTGTCTCTTGTGCTTGTTCATTTTTTTGATCGTATGCTCTTATATCAGGATCTACTGTACAGCGATGCGTACATAAGTAACGCTTTATAGATAAAGAAATACATACATACATATATGTGTGAAATCTGTATGTCTTGATGTATGTACTGTCTCCTGTTAGTCAGAATAGCTTGCCTCTTGTTTAACACTTGATTGTAATATTAATCTTAGCCCTTAATAATAATCCTAACAACAATAATAATAATCTTAACTCATGCAGCTAAAGTAAAAGGGAAAAAAAAATAAATCACAGATGTCCGACCAGTGAACTCCACTACCCGTACCGAAAGTTCCAAACCGCCTCTGCAGAGATAGGCTGGACATTCCTGACATAAATACAGCAAATATCTAACAAATATTATGCAATTTTAATAAGTAATATATGTGAGCCCAGCCTCAGCCCGGGGCTGAGGGTAAATACCATTTCTGCCCCACCCTAAAAATGACCCTGATGAAAATATTGACTGTGAAAGGAAATAGGAACTAAATGTATATCAATCACCACCACAGGCAAAAATGTAGCAGTTCTAACAACTTGAAAAGATTTACATCAAAGTGAAAAGATTCCTGTAGTCATCAATGTCACTTTTGCATCAAGTTCTGTAATGAGCAAGTGGGTTAGAGTGACATTGACTTGACTACCCTAATAGTTTCTTAAAAAATTGCATATTACAGGAACTGATATTAGTGATGTTATTTGGGTGTATTGCATATTACAGGTCTTAGGTTAGGTTATTTAGAAACTAGAGAATCCCATTGGAAGGAAGAGGCAGTCCACTTGTCTTGTCTTGTCTACTTTTGACTTCCTAGCAATCTATTTGTGTAGGATGAGCTTACTTTAAAAGGGAACAGAATTCCCTTATGGTTTCAAAGGTAAGCGCATAAAACAAATAAGCATAGAGCTTAAATTGGTTTCCTCTGATTGGTTATACAGATCAGTTGAATCACTTCCTAAATTTCTATGCATACGTATAGAAAACACTATTATTACACTTGGCAGATTTGTGTAATTAAACTACAGGTATGGGATCCATTATCCTGAAAATTCCAAACTATGGAAAGGCTATCTGCCATAGACTTCATTTTATTAAAATAACTTAAATTTATAAAAAAAATATTATTTTTTTTTCCTGTGATATTAAAACAGTACCTTGTACTTGATTCCAACTAAAATGAATCCTTAGTGGATGCAAAACAATCTTATTATGTTTAATTAATTTTTGAGTTATTTTTTAGTAGACTTAAGGTGGCCTTACATGCACCAATTTTATCATACAAAACAAAGTTTTGGTGCTTGTATGGTGGGAGACAAGGTGACCGATATGAGTAAAAGCCTTGGATGTTGTTTGGGCAGGACTGAAAATTTTGATTGGGTGCCTTTATATGTGCCCAGACATCATAAGGTTAATGCTAAATCGCCAGATAGGGGTAAAGAATTCCTTTGTTTTTACCTGCATATCTGACAATTCAGCTCCAGTCCATGAACATACCAAATGTTTAATTGGCTTCTGATAAAGTTAGTCCTATTGTGTACATGATTGTTGCATTAGGAAAATGAAATTGTAAGCTTTTTGTACGTTTGTGCAATAAAGATGCTTAATAAATAAAGCACAATATACAGTGTGACACAAACATTTATTTTTTAAAAGCAGCCAAAACATTGCCACTAAAATAGCCATGTGACACATGCATGGTTTGTAAAACATGGAGCTTGAAACTATAAGTAATGTAGTGCTCAGCATCAGGAATACATGGTTGATGGTAACCAGCCAATATAACGGCAGCAGTTTTTTTTTTATTATTATGCTCTTAATTTCCCAGTGGCACATGAGCTGGAGGGTGCAGTTCAGCAATAACACTGAAGCTTCTAAGCCTTGAACATTTTTATCATTACTGGTAAATCAGTATGTCTTTTATCCAGCAACCAACAGAATCAACGGTTCAAAAGGGAACCTTGTGAAAAGATGTTTGAGAATACACTGCGCAGCACTTGTTTTCTTGAGTTAATGCTGTCATTGCTCTGCCTCTTACATCATAGACACACCCCCTCACAGACCTGCCCTGGATGGTAATGTAGATGCTGACAACACTAGCGGGGACAAATGTACAATCCTTGTAAGGCACTGCAGAATATATATGCGCTATATAAATAATAATTCCAAATGGCACATAAACATAATTATAGTCTGCTCTATAAAGTTTGCTCCAGTTGGAAATCTGTAGCAACCAATAAGCAGGAGGTGTTTCCAGTTGTTGGAGAGAAAATGTTTTCATGCTTACTAAGTTGCTATGTGTTAGTAGACTTGGAACAAGCTCCATAAGTGTTTGCATACCTCCCAACATTTTGAAAATGGAAAGAGGGACAAAAAGAAATGCAGCAAAAAATGTTTTGAAAAACAATGTTTCTAAGTGCAGGTGAAACTCCTTAAAGTGATACTGACACTAAAAAAACGACTCCTCAAAATATGAATGTACATAAAAAGTTGCCTATAGGTCACGTTGATTAATTTTCGCTGAGAGATTTGCTTTTGTAAATAATTGTTACTTGAAGTCCCTAAACCTGACTGTTTTGCCAGCCTGACTGTCTCTTCTCAGCCTGTCAGTTACAGCTTCTAATGCTAATGGACTCCTGCTGCACAAATATGGCAGCCCCCTTATAGGGGAACATGGGGGATCAGACAGGTAATATAAAAGCATTGGGCAAATATTTTTATGGCAAAAATAAAGCTCATGCAAAGACAGTGTTATGATAGATGTAAAAAAAGGTTTAATTTCTGGTGTCAGTATCTCTTTAAGATTTCTGGGCTCTCTGCCAATAGCTACTTATTTAATAAAATGTGAGAAACAATGTATCTAAGTGCAGGTATAGCTTGTTTAACTTTCTGGTCTCTATACCAAAAGCTACTTTTTAATTAACTTTGTATATTTTTTAACATTCAGTGCAGGAGATCAAAGGGAAATGAGGGACTTTTCAGTAAGAATCCAGGACTGCGGGTTGAGCTGTCAAAAGAGGGACTGTCCCGCGAAAATTGGGACAGTTGGGAGCTATGTGTTTATAATAATAATTTCTCTGCTGTGTATAATAATACATTGCCTCTGTTACATAACAAGGAGGTAAGTAAGGGCCCAGGGCAGATGTAACCTACAAAGAATTTCACCTCTAATATTTCATTGCCTCTAACATGCATGCGTAAGTCAAATATTTCTGTTTGAAACACACTTCTGACCTGTGGATTGCAAGAGTGAACTCAATATACAGTAAGGCACATTTGCTTACTTAGACATAGGGGCACATTTACAAAAGCACGAACGCTCGAGCGTTCATGCGAACACTGCGATCGTATTTTCGCCGATTTTTTCGGGCGTCCGCACGACTTTTTCGTACGGCGCATGACTTTTTCGTACGGCGCACGACTTTTTCGGACGTTTGCACAAAAAAATCGGAAAGGTTTTACCACTGTTTACAATTGTTCGGTACGAAAATTTCGTGACTTTCGAATCGCTAATACGATATTATCGTGACTAATACGATTTTTTCGTAAGCATTTTCGTGATATTTGCGATCTTACGAAATTTTCGTTTCCAATACGATTTTTTCCCATTCGTGATTCGGATTCGTGGATTAGTAAATGTGCCCCATAGTGTGTACAGTGCAATCATTGTGGACACAAACGGCCAATTCTCTTGACACAATTGCGCTGTACATACCACAGTTGTGTCTGATTCTCCAAAATGGATGCAACTGTGCGTGCGCTTTGCCACTAAATAAGTCTGCCTGGTATAACTTCTGAAGTCACCTTGCAACTGATGTGTGCATCTTTTTCTTTCATCAGAATTGTGCTGCGCCTTTTGACACAGGGCACTGAGGAAACCCTGGAACTGGAAGTGGTGGGGACTCCAGGGTTCCTGGGCATCTATAGCTGCTGCAGCACCTAATTGAGAGTGAAAGGCAGGAAGGACTGAGAGCCAATTGCAATTATATAGAAGTACGAAGAGCGCATGTTGGGCAAGTACCTTGCACTTGCAGACATAAACGAGCCCTAGAGTCTGTTATATAAAAACCACATGTGCTGAGAACAAGTTTATATATATAAAAAATGCTGTGGTAATGAATATGCTGACATATAGCATGTAACACAGTTAAGTGTACACGGGCCTTAATATTTTAGGAGAACTTAAGTGGCTGAATTACCTCTGGAGTCTCTTTCTTTCCATATTCTGCCAGAACTAATTTCACAGTCTTGAAACAACTCAGGCAACAAAAGGAATTGGTAATGAACTGCCACAAGATACCATTGTTCCATCTACTGAGGGAAAGATGTTAACACTCCAGCCTTATTAAAATTATTTCTCAATCAGTAGTTAGTTGTACAAGTTAACCTTTGGTGAGATGGAACAAACTGTAGAAACCTGAGACCCACAGTTAATTTTTTTTTAGGTTGTATCATGAGTTTTCAGAATGGAACCTTATATAATAGAAATTTGTCACTGTAACAAGGGGAAATGAGAAGAAGAGGGTGAGTAGGAACTGAACTACTGAGAATTGCCTCTGCTAAAACACACATAGAGGCAATTATCAGTAAATGATCAGCATTGTCTATTTTTGTTGCCTTGATAAGTAGCTACTACTAGTAGCTCTGTTTGTCTTCATCCTAAGGGCGAAACACTTGGGATAATTAGGTGCCGCAAAAAGTTGATCGCGGCGACTAATAGCATCAACTTTCCCACTATAGGGTACTGTAAAACTAATAGCACACATTTTTTGGATGCGTGGACTAATCACTGTGTGTGTCATCACCCTAAAGCTGGCCATACACGTGGCGATCTCACGATGTTTCGTACGACCGTCGGTCGCACGAAACATCGTCAGATCCGCCACACACCATTCAGGGCTGAATCGGCAGGTAAGGAGGTAGAAACAATAGGATTTCTACCTCCTTCTGCCGATTCAGCTCTGAAGGGAGAATTTTGGTCAGGCGCCTTCTATGGCGCCCGATCAAAATTTTCTAACCTGGCCGATCGGCGAGTCGACCGATATCAGCAGCTTCCTGCGATATCGGTCGGCTCGCTGACATGCCATACACGCACCAATTATCGTACGAAACGAGGTTTCGTACGATAATATCGGTGCGTGTATGGCCACCTTAAGGGAGCATGGATGCATGAGCTGCTTGCTTCTTCTCCCAGCAGCCAGCTACTAATGCAACCAGACCCAGGCAGCAGCTGCACAAAAAAAAATATGTATTAAAACAAGAAGACAAATTCAAAATAGTTACTGAATGGGTCCCTGGTCACACTGGACCCCTAGGCTATAACCAACTGCACCATATTCATGAATCTGTCCCTGGAGAGAGATATGTCTTTCTGGGGGCCTTTTAGGGATTTTAAAATTAAAATGCTTACTTACCCTTTAATTAATTATCTGCCAAATCTTGTACCTTTAGTCAAAAATTGAAAATATGGGTTTTATTTATTATCTTGGACTGCAAGATATATAAATGGGGTAAGGGTGTGGCAGCCAATGCCTTTGGCCTTGGGCCTGAAAGTTCAAGTTATACAGTCACAAACAAGGCTTGTTAGAAGCTATGCTTTGTAAAAAGGTAAAAAATGTATCAGGTGCAGTTTTGTGCCTTAAGCACCCTAGACATTATGTTCTTAAAGTTAGCTACACATGCAGCATATTACATTGTTATTCTCTGTGATGCATCTGTGATATATGTCCTACAAATATTCACTTGCCTGGGTGCAAGTCCAAAGTACCAGAAGAACTTGACAAAAATCAGGGCAGCACCACTCATCTTAGATAATCAAAGCACACTTGGCAAAGGTGCCAGGAGCAACCAAATGTTGATCAGCTCAAAATATAAATGTCCTTTTCCTTTTGAAGAAAAAATTAATAAATGAACGAATAAACAAATGTATCTTTACATACAAAAACTGATCAATGGGGACTAATCAATGCAGATTACCTGGTCCCCTGTTTCATAAACAATTTAGCATCTATGCACATCAAGTTAAACCCCATGTGACCAGAGGTAAATACCGTATTTTTCTCCGTATAAGACTTTTTCTTCCCCAAAACTGGGGGGGGAAAAGTTGGTGCGTCTTATACGACGAATACTCACCTCACGCCAAGTCATCGCCGGAGGCTCCTTCTCTCTTATGCGTCAGCGTCAGGCCTTTTTATAAGGTTGCGCCCGTGCGTATGACGTCACACGTCAGCGACGAGGCGCAACCTTATAGAAGTGCCTGTTGCAGCGGCATAAGAGAGAAGGAGCCTCCGGCGATGACTTGGTCTGTTGGGGGTACTTTCTATGGGGGCAATTGGGGGCACTGTGTGTGGGGGCTACTGTCTATGGAGGGTACTGTGTATGGGGGCAATTGGGGGCACTGTGTATGGGGGCAATTGGGGCACTGTGTATGGGGGAAATTGGGGCACTGTGTATGGGGGAAATTGAGGCACTGTGTATGGGGGCACTTTCTATTGGGGGCACTGTGTGTGGGGGCTACTGTCTATGGGGCAATTGGGGCACTGTGTATGGGGGCACTGTTTATGGGGGCAATTGGGGTACTGTGTATGGGGGCACTTTCTATTGGGGCACTGTGTGTGGGGGCTACTGTCTATGGGGCAATTGGGGCACTGTGTATGAGGGCACTTTTGTAATATTTGGGGGGATATTACCCCCCCCGTGGACGTCCGTACCATGCGTCCTCTTCCCCTTGCAGTGCCGATCGGCGCGCACTGACACTGCTGACATTGGCGCGCGCACCTCTAGTCATGCAAAGCTCACAGCAGGATGCCAAGTACTTGATAATTAGAATATTATATAGTTCAGAATCTTTTTTTTCTAGATTTTTCTCCTTTAAAATTGGGTGCGTCTTATATTCCGGAGCGTCTTATACAGCGAAAAATACGGTAGTTAGGGCCACTATATGGGGTTTTCCTTGGTGTGGTATGGTGGCTTGTCAATTTTATGATCGTAACTTTGTAACTGAAACCCCTGTTTTTGTAAATGCATGCACTTGCATGGGTGCTAAATTACTTGAAACAGGGAATGTGCAATTCCCTCTCTTTTGGATGCTTGTAGCTAATTTGGCGAGATCAGTCGCACTCCCATTGTACATATATATATGGTGCACCATGGATCATATATGTGCATATGGATGGCACTCAGCACTTTGCCAATCTTGAAACCAGGCATATCTCACAGGCAACTGCAGTTTATCTTACCCTTGTGAAGTCAGAGCAGTAATTGGTTACCAGCATTCTACTGGATCTATAGTGCGCGCCATAAACGGGACATTTATAAAGGTAGTAATCCTTTTTTGCCAAAATTTAAACCAGATACAATATATTATTTATCATTGCCTACATAATGATTAGTGATTTTTAAAGATTCAGGGTTTCCCTTTTAACAGTCTGTTGTTGCTTATCTTGGATAAACACTGCCTTGCCCCCAGTAGATTAAAAATATATCAGCTCTATTAATATGGCTTGCCTAGAAAAGTTACATTGCTTATTGTCCCTGGGTCACCTATTACCTAGCATCATGGTACTAAATCTATTTACTAAGAAAGGTTTAGAATGCATTTAGGTTTAGGCACCATTGATTTAATGTCACCTTTTACAGAAGTGAGGAAGCTAATGGTTTAGGCAATAAAGGTATTGTGGGGACTAAATGTAAGTCCTTGCTTGAGCTTAACACATTGGGGCTTTACACACTGATGGTGCCAAGGGCATTTGTCCTGGATAATGGGTGATATAGGTTTGTGAAGAATATAAAAGAAAGAGAAAGTCAATACTTGGGTCGTTGTCAAATATTCCGTACAATTCATTTTTATAGAGTATATGCAAAGATGAATCACTACTTATATTATCCCACCCCCCGCCACATAACTTTTCATTTTGTATGTACCAGAATACCCTAAGGTAGTTAGTGCTGGGGTAATGATCTAGTTCTCTTCCTGGACTGTGTCCAGCGCCGGATTTGTGTTCCGGGCGCCCCAAGGCCTCGCCACAAATCCGGGCCTGACTGTGTCATTCTCTTTTTCTTTTTTCTTGTAACTCCAGTCTTTAATTAATACATCTGTGGATTAGTTATCCATAGAATTGGTTATTTTTTTGTACATTCTTTTAGGTACCAAACTATTCGGTTTAGGATCCGAACAAAGCACCTCTGCAAATATATGTGTATCATTATCCCTGTTGATCATTTGCACTGTGTCAGATTCCCACATGAAAAGAGAATGAAACGAATGTAACAACCCAAGAACATACAAAATGGATACACTCACTGAACCGGATTGTATCGTATCTGCACAATCCGTTTTGTATGTTCTTGGGTAAGACCTGAAGTGTCTTTAGTCGGTAAGAAGATGTCAGTGAGAAAATGTCAGTGAGAAACGCGGCTGCGCTTCTCTGCATTTTTAGCCAGAGTTTAGCGATAGGGACAGAGTGTAAGCTTAAAAACTATGTGATAAGGGAGAGGTGAGGGGGGTCTAGGCAATGATAATAAGGGTGCTTTTTGCACCTGGGGGTATAGTTCTCCTTTAATGAGAGTGCCCTTTTGCTATATTTATCTTATACATTTAACCTTAAGGTCAACCTGTCTACATTAATTAAAGGACAATGAAAAGTTAATATAAATTAAAAGTAAGTCTAAAGGCATTCTTTTAAAGTACTTACTGCATATCTAAATTCCCAGATCCTTGCTTGCTTCTCTGAGATATGGTGCTGGCAGCCTACAGCAGTGTGAAGACTACAGTGACATCACTGAAATCTCTTTCCCCTTCCTGTAGCTGCCAGCGGCAGCCTTCCTATTCTCTGAGCATGTGTGTAACTTGATCCTGTCTCCTGTTCTGAGCTACACATGCCCACCAGCCAATCAGAAGCGGATCTGGAGGGGAGGGGGGGAGGGAATGAAACACATGTGCAGTATGAAGCAAGGAGGGAAAGGAAGGGAGAATACCTTTTTAGAGAAGGCTGCCTGTTCTAGAAAATGTGAAGTAAGTGTGACTGAGTAAATATTTGATTAGGTGAGCCAAAAGTGTGGCGTTTTTACTAAACAATAGGAGGACTATTGGGCAGTATGCTTTTTAAATTTTCTCCTTTAAGATACAGTATGTTTTGGATTCAAATTGAAGAAAATAATTATGAAATAATTTCTTGCTGATGGTTGTGCTTTACTGGAATTTTACTGCATTTACAGAACAGATTCAGATGTCAGTAGGTGCCCTCTGGATATAAGGTAGGCATACAAAATCAGAGGCATTCCATCTTGTAGAATCACCCCAGGTATCTTACTGAAGATTTAGGTGGCAAATGGGGGGGGGGGGGAACTTACGGGAATGACAGAAACACTTACTAGCTTGGTTACATGCACTTTACTTAAAGAAACAGTACCACCAAAAATGAAACTGTATCAAAGTTATTAAAATATAATGTACTGCTGCCCTGCACTGGTAAAAGCTGTGTGTTTGCTTCAGAAACACTACTATAGTTTATATAAATAAGCTGCTGTGTAGCCACGGGGGCAGCCACTCAAGCTGGAAAAAAGGAAAAGGCACAGGTTACATAGCAGATAACATATGTGCTGTGTATATTTTCATTGTATTCTACAGAGCTTATCTGTTATCTGCTAAGTAACCTGTGCCTGAGTGGCTGCCCCAGTGGATACACAGCAGCTTATTTATATAAACTATAGTAGTTTTTCTGCAGCAAACACACCAGTTTTACCAGAGCAGAGCAATAGTAAGTTATATATTAATTACTTTAAAACACTTTCCTGTTACTGTTCCTTTATTACCAGTACCCAAAAGCTTCCACTTTTATTCTTTAAACAGGATACTGGCAGTTCATGCAGATGGCCTAGATATATACTACTAGATAGAAACCACTAGATATAAATTGTCATCACATGATAGTTGGTAGGTTCTGTATGTTTTAAAGCTTAGACAATTCTATACCAGCACAGTGTACTGTAGGTATCATACTAGTTTCTTTACTGTCTGGCATTTGAAGGGTTTACTGTAGTGACTATGTGACAGACACAGGGACTTCTCTCTGTTAACCCCTTCTGTCCCAGGGCAGGTAAGGTATGACCAATCTACTGACTCATCTCTGGCCTTAGGAAAGTTTGAAGTATTTAGCTAACGTCATTGTAAATTCACTCAAACCCACCCACTTATTTCACAGAGGATTTGGTTTTATTACTTCCTAAAGGGGTAAACCAAAGGAAGAGTTACACTGAAGGTTATTGGTATGAATAGTAGATATCTTTGTTATTAGGGAAATTCATTTTTATAATCTGTTTGATCAATGGTAAAGTGTAGCACCCACATTATACAGACAAGAGAGAATGTCTGCCTGGAGAACCCACAGTCACCGGAGACAAAAGAGACAGGAAATTTAACCCTGCTTATGCACAAGCTGAATTTAAAGGGTCGCTGACATGAATATGTTTTGTTGCACAAGTAATCATTCTCATTTTAAAGGAAGAATGTTGGAAAGAAGTGTAGGTTTATCAAATGTAAACAAAGTTTGGTTTTGTACCTGGAAATAATATGTGTAAAATAGTGAAGATTTGGGAAATATAAATTCATAAATGTTACGTGTATCTGTCACACCTTGAGCAATGGCACACAGAGCCTTTTGTCACAGCTGCAAACTAGACAATACCAATAATTGTCTCTACATGTGTTTTAGCAGAGACAATTCTCAATATTGTCTATGGCAGAGTATTTTCTGCCGTTTTGTAGCTGCAACAAGTAGCTGACTACAACCAGGGGCGGGCTGAACCCCGCGAGCGAACATGTGAGGTGCTGTATTGGTGGCAGGAGCAAGACAGCCTGGACTAGGGGTAGGCAGGGGAGGTACCTAGGCAAGTACATGTATGGGACTTGTTATCCAGAATGCCAGAGACCTGGGGTTTTCTGGAAAAGGTATTTTTCTGTAATTTGGATCTCTGTAACTTAAGTCTGCTAAAAATAATTAAAATATTGAATAAACCCAATAGGCTTGTTTTGCCTTCCAATAAGGATTAATTATATCTTAGTTGGGATCAAGTACAAGGTACTGTTTTTATTAGTACAGAGAAAAGGGAAATCATTTTTCAAAATTAGAATTATTTGCTCATTATAGAGTCTATAAGAGATGGCCTTTTCGTAATTTGACATTTTCTGGATAACGGGTTTCCGGATAAGGGATGCCATACCAGTACTTCTTCTTCCTACCCCTAGTTCTGGCTCTAGCCACCCTTATAAAAGAGCTTTGAGGACTCGTTAATGTGTCATTCTATATAAACTCACTTTGTCTTATGGATTTTGAGTCCTTACATAAGTTAATATAGAAACTGGTTGAGTAGTTTTCAAATACTGTATGTTATTTTGCAAAAAACAAAATTGGGATAGTATTCCTTAAGCAGAACTGTGGGTTGTTGCCTAAACACCAGAAATATAAGGGTGGAAGAAATTTAAGAAATGACAATACACAATGTATGCCATAGGCAGTGATCGTACATCATATATTATATAATCACATGTGAGTTCACTGTCAAGAGTTGCGGGAAAGCTTGCTTGAAATAGGTTATTAATATGTATGTGGAAAGACACCATACATCTCATTCTAAATCACCCTGTGGGTTTGATACATTTTTCTTGTCAGTTCATTAATGTGGGACCTATATTTAGAGTTCAGAATGGGTACAAATGGCATTTATTAAGGGCGGGCCAGATAGAAATCAAGAAATAAAATGCAAAAGTGAAAATTAAGCAAAGACAAATAAAATACATTATGTAACATATTTTTTGGGTTGCCACTTTTTCTGGGTAAAAATAAGGGACATGTTATATTTTTTTTTTTATCTTCCTTCCTGGTTAATAATATTGGCATAAGCGACATTTAATATTTTCCAGTAAAATAGCCTCAGGATGGCAACCCTACATGTTGTAACTGTTTTAGTGAGTGTATGATTAAGGGGATTTCATTTGATTCACTGTTTGATCTAACGGCAATGTCAGAAACGTCATTTTTTTCTGTCCAAAATTGAGTTTGGGTGAAAAAATAGTTGCTGCCCAGTGAAATTTAATGCAGGCAACAAAATGGATGGAAACAAGTGTACAACAGGTCTTTAATTTGGCTCCCTGTGCCTTTTTTAGGAGGCATTTGTATAGTGAGGGAAGGCACCCTATGTATAATTTAGTGTTCACAAGCAGGAGTTATTTTTTGGTATTGTGGCTGATTTTGGCTTGTCAAAAATGTCTGACAAAATCCTGTGACTGTAAAATAAAGAAAAGATCTGGTTGGTGCCTCTGTGTATTCCTGCTATAAAAGCTAAACCCCCACTATATAAATATATGTAATATATTTACAGAATGCCGTTTAAGACCTGGGAGTGATGCCATTGGTCCTATTTACATATTGTATTCCATTTTTTTATTTCCTGTAATTTGTTTTGTTTGTTTATTAAAACCAGTTTTTTCCTTAACTTTCAATGCAGTCTGTTTTTTGTACATGGCATTACTGACATCCAGGCATGCTGTATTTTTGTTCCTCCATTCTCTTCCTCTCTCTCTCTCTCTCTCTCTCTCTCTCTCTCTCTCTCTCTCTCTCATATATATATATATATATATATATATATATATATATATATATATATATATATATATATATATATAATTAACAGAAATGAGCAAATAATGATATATCAAATATCTTTGGTCAAATAGTTCTGTCCCCTTTTGTTCCTATAGATGGTCAATTATTTACCTATAAATTATATCAGTGATGGCTCGTGGGCAACATGTTGCTCACCAACCCCTTGGATGTTGCTCTCAGTGCCCCAAACCAGGTAGTTACTTGGGGCACTGACTTGGTGGCATGTTTTGGTTAATTTAAAACAAAATTTAGTACCAAATAAAGCCTCCTGTAAGCTGATAGTGTGCATAGAGGCTACCTAATACCCAGTCTTAGCCCTTGTTTTGCACCTCCATGAACTTTTATGATGCTTGTGTTGCTTTCCAAGTCTTTTTAAATTTGACTGTGGCTCACAAGTAAGAAAGTTTGGGGACCCCTGAATTATATAATTCTGCTCATATTTTAAACCTGCTGTATATATTTTTATATCTTACTCAGTCACCCAAACAAAGGTCCAGGACCGGATGGGATTCATCCCAGGGTATTAAATGTGATTGCCAAGCCATAATTTTTCAGGATACGTTGTGGTCTGGCATGGTGCAGAGAGACTGGCGAATTGCAAATGTGGTGCCGTTATTTAAAAAGGGTTCCTGTTCTCAGCCTGAAAACGATAGGCCTGTTAGTCTGACATCAGTAGTAGGAAAGATTTTGGAAGGGGTAATAAGGGATAGGGTACTTGAATACATTGCAGTTCACAATACTATAAGTTTGTGCCAGCATGGTTTTATGCGTAACAGATCTTGATACAGTACCTCACAGAAGGTTAATGATCAAATTGAGGACTATTGGCCTAGAACATAATATTTGTAATTGGATAGAGAACTGGCTGAAGGATAGATTACAAAGAGTGGTGGTAAATGGAACATTTTCTAATTGGACCAGTGTTGTTAGTGGAGTACCGCAGGGGTCAGTCCTTGGTCCTTTGCTTTTTAACTTGTTTATTAATGACCTGGAGGTTGGCATAGAGAGTAACATAGTAACATAGTAACATAGTAAGTTGGGTTGAAAAAAGACATACGTCCATCAAGTTCAACCATAATGCCTATATATAACCTGCCTAACTACTAGTTGATCCAGAGGAAGGCAAAAAACCCCATCTGAAGCCTCTCTAATTTGCCGCAGAGGGGAAAAAATTCCTTCCTGACTCCAAGATGGCAATCGGACCAGTCCCTGGATCAACTTGTACTAAGAGCTATCTCCCATAACCCTGTATTCCCTCACTTGCTAAGAATCCATCCAGCCCCTTCTTAAAGTTATATAATGTATCAGCCAGCACGACTGATTCGGGGAGGGAATTCCAGAACCTCACAGCTCTCACTGTAAAAAATCCTTTCCGAATGTTTAAATGGAACCTCCCTTCTTCTAAACGGAGTGGGTGCCCTCGTGTCCGTTGGAAGGACCTACTGGTAAATAAAACATTAGAAAGGTTATTATATGATCCCTTTATATATTTACTGTATACATAGTTATCATGTCACCTCTTAAGCGCCTCTTCTCCAGTGTAAACAGACCCAACTTGGCCAGTCTTTCTTCATAACTGAGACTTTCCATACCCTTTACCAGCTTAGTTGCCCTTCTCTGGACCCTATCTAACTCAATAATGTCCCGTTTGTGCAGTGGAGACCAAAACTGAACAGCATATTCTAGATGGGGCCTTACCAGCACTCTGTAAAGGGGAAGAATAACCCCCTCCTCCCGTGAATCTATACCCCTTTTAATACAGCTCAAAACCTTGTTTGCCCTTGCAGCTGCTGCCTGGCATTGCTTGCTACAGCCAAGTTTATTATCTACAAGGACTCCAAGGTCCTTCTCCATTATGGATTTGCCTAGTGCAGTCCCATTAAGGGTATACGGGGCTTGCATATTTTTACATCCCAGGTGCATGACCTTACATTTATCCACATTAAATCTCATCTGCCACTTAGCCGCCCAGATTGCCAGTTGGTCAAGATCCTGCTGCAGGGATGTCACATCCTGGATAGAATTGACTGGTCTGCTGAGTTTTTGCAAACACTGATACATTACTCATAATACCCTCCCCTAAGTCATTTATGAACAAATTAAACAAAAGTGGACCCAGTACAGAACCCTGAGGGACCCCACTGAGGACCTTATTCCAAGTAGAGAATGTGCCATTAACAACCACCCTCTGTACCCGATCCTGTAGCCAGTTTTCTATCCATGTGCAAACGACCTCACTAAGACCAATAGACCTTAGCTTAGAAAGCAGTCGTTTGTGGGGAACGGTATCAAATGCTTTGGCAAAATCCAAATAGATTATATCTACTGCATCCCCACTGTCCAGCTTCTTACTTACCTCATCATAAAAAGCAATTAAATTGGTCTGACATGACCTGTCCTTCATAAAGCCATGCTGATTACTGCTCATAATGGCATTCTCCACTACATAATTTTGAATGTGATCCCTTAACAAGCCTTCAAATAACTTGCCCACCCAGTACTTTATTCATTTTTGCTGATGACACTAAATTGTGCAAAACTATAAATTCCATGCAGGATGCTGCCACTTTGCAGAGCGATTTGACAAAATTGGAAAACTGGGCAGCAAACTGAAAAATTAGGTGTTATGCACTTTGGTAGAAATAATATAAATGCAAACTATCTACTGAATGGTAGTGTGTTGGGGGTATCCTTAATGGAGAAGGATCTAGGGGTTTTTGTAGAGATAACAAGTTGTCTAATTCCAGGCAGTGTCATTCTGTGGCTACTAAAGCAAATAAAGTGCTGTCTTGTATAAAAAAGGGCATTGACTCAAGGGATGAGAACATAATTTTGCCCCTTTATAGGTCCCTGGTAAGGCCTCACCTTGAGTATGCAGTGCAGTTTTGGGCTCCAGTCCTTAAGAAGGATATTAATGAGCTGGAGAGAGTGCAGAGATGTGCAACTAAACTGGTAAAGGGGATGGAAGATTTAAACTATGAGGTTAGACTGTCGAGGTTGGGGTTGTTTTCTCTGGAAAAGAGGCGCTTGCGAGGGGACATGATTACTCTGTACAAGTACATTAGAGGGGATTATAGGCAGATGGGGGATGTTCTTTTTTCCCATAAAAACAATCAACGCACCAGAGGTCACCCCTTTAGATTAGAGGAAAGGAGCTTCTATTTGAAGCAGCGTAGGTGCTTTTTCACGGTGAGGGCAGTGAGGTTGGGGAATGCCCTTCCTAGAGATGTGGTAATGGCAGATTCTGTTAATGCCTTTAAGAGGGGCCTGGATACGTTTTTGAACAAGCAGAATATCCAAGGCTATTGTGATACTAATATCTACAGTTAGTATTACTGGTTGTATATATATAGTTTATGTGAGTGTATGGATTGGTAAGTATAGGTTGTGTGTGCTGGGTTTACTTGGATGGGTTGAACTTTATGGACTCTGGTCTTTTTTCAACCCTATGTAACTATGTAACATGTTTGTGTGATGTATCGTTTTTCTGAGGCAATGGCAGACCCTAAAAAGATTTTGCCACTGATGTTAACATCATCAATAGCTTTGCATATCATAAAATATCTATGTGGCAGGTTAGAGTGTATCTGGAAAACATAAATCAGGAAGTTGGTGGTCGATCAAAATATTTTCTGGAAATTATAACTTTGAAATGTTAGTACATAAAGCAGTTATTGGTTGCAATTCCAAAGTGTTCTCAGTGTCAGAAGATTTCATCTCTTGACAGTATATCAGGCAGTTATCACCTCATACGAAAAGAGGAATCTATACTAAAATGGATATATTTCTCTCAGAAAACCAGTATAAACAGAACAGCCAGGGCCGGAACTAGGGGTAGGCAGAAGAGGCAGCTGCCTAGGGCACAACGATTAGGGGGCGCCAGGCAGGAGCCTCTCCTGCCTACCCCTAGTCCTCCTTCTTTGTCATTGGCGAGGTGGCCGACCGGGTTGCCTAGGGCATTCGTTTGGCTGGGCCCGCCCCTGAGAACAGCTATAATGCAATGGTTTTATAGCAATAGAAAAGAAAATTGGGAAATGGGAAATGAGGGACTTTTCAGTAAGAAAAAGTGACTGTGACAGAGTAAGTAACTGTAGCCTGAGCTGTCAAAATCAGGACTGTGCCACAAAAATCGGGAGAGTTGGGAGGTATGATTAAGGTCACTCATGTTTCACCAGATCTGCAGGCATAACTACTGCTAGCCTCACATGGCTATAGTGGCAGACTGATTGGAGTTGGTGGAGCAAGTACAGGAGTTGTACTTGAATAAAAGGGTCCATATATAATGCAGTTCATTACAGTGGGGTTGAAGGCTGGGGTACAGTTGGAAAAGAGATTTTAAAATAGGCAGCAAATAATCACTTGGGCTTCAAAGATAGAGAATCAGTTATAAAGAAAAGAGAAGGGGATGCCATCCATATGTCAAATGTCCCAGCACAGATTGAATTTTAAATAGGAAATATACAACTTCATTACATCAGCAACAATTGCAGACTTCAGCGGACAGTGAATACTCAAATACAAAAATCCTTCTAGTTCAAATGTTGAGTAGAATGACTGAAAAACAAATTTGTTTTTTTAGTTGACAATAGAGTTTTCCCTGTACCAAAACATTGTATTACTTAGTATAGACTTTAATATATGATAAATGGCTCTACAAGTGCCTTATGACAGGTTAACTGCTCTGTTTCACTTGCGGCCACTTGGCTTTAATACTTCCCACTTAATTCCATTATTATTTCTTTTCTTTATAATTTTTACCAAACTTTTGAACAATTTAAGTGATCGGTGGTCTAACATTTCTCTTCACTCTTGGCATAATCTCTTTTTCCATAGTAGAATAAACTACCACCAGCTGCTCATCTCATCAGTCTATAGTTTCAAATGTGTACAGCATGCAGCACTTGTCCTGTACAGCACCTCATAAGCATTCTGTTGATAGGTTGGCTTAAATATTTTTAAAGTGCAGGGCTAGTGTTCAAGGGTGCATGGTGTGGAAAAAGGCATCTGTCAAAGCGCAGAGTAGGTACAGTGATCCCTGTGGTCCTAAAGCTGTACGTAATGTACTAATCCTTTATTTTATCTGTTAACAACTATCACTTTTTGTTTCTCTCCTACACATTATTTTTTTTTTATCTGCTCCATTTCATATTTTTCTCTCATGAATTTTTCTTCTAATGGTAAAAAACAAGCAAAGAGTGGCAATATAATCCCAAAAAGGGAATTGTAATTATATGTTAAGTATAATTGTGTAGGTGGGAAAACTCACAAAACACCCCAGTCTGTGGGTATGTAGTATAGCACTCAAAGGGAAAATATGTGGGTTCCCTAAAAAATAAAAGACTAATAAAGGTGAAGTTCAAAGTTCATTAACTTAGGACAAGAAAAAAGCCTAATGCGTTTGGTGCCTGTTGGGGGCACTTATTCATAGGATTATGAATTTTTTTGCTTTGGGTGCTTTTTCTTCTAGTTCCTCTCCTCCCGCTCTGCATCACAGCTTTTCACTCTTCATGCTCTTCTCCTTCTTTTTGTTTCTATGCTTCATCTCTTCTCTCTTTCTCTTATTTCTGTCTAACATATGCTGATCCACCTATTACATAGAGATTCTCAGCAACCTTTTTTTAGACCCCCACGTGCAACCCCAGCTATGCAGTTTTGTTAAATTAGAATGGGAATATGATGCATGGGCTCTGGCCACCATCTGCAGAGTTCTATAGCCTGCTGTAAAGGTGGTAGGGTTTTTTTTCCCCTTTTTATGTATCCTTTAAGTACAAACCACCATGCTGATAGGAAATCTCTACCAGGTAACATAGGATTGGTCAGTAATGCTCAGTGATCTAACACAAGAGCACCTTTGCTCTGTACATAGTATAATAAATGTATGGTGCCGCAAGTGACATAACATTAAAATTGTCAGTGCCATTCTGTAAGAAACAATATTGTGAGAGTGGATAACCTGTAGTATGTAGTCAATATGTAAAATGCTGTTTTCATCTAATTTCTGTTGCTAATCATATGCATAAACTCACCCGATGCATTAGTTGTAAATGTACAGACTGCATGTTATGGTGCATACCTTTCATCAGCAGTAGGAATTTCCTGGGTCCCATGTAATAAATTTACAGAGAGAGAGATGAAAGCGAAATGAGGTTTGACTAAGGGGGAGGATGGAAACGTGTGGTTGTAAAACTGATATGTTATAATGGGGAGTCATTGAGGTCATTCAGGTTCTGGTCCCAGGGGCCAACATTTCTCTTGTTGACACACGTTTCTGTTGTTTTCTGTTGGGCCTGAACTCTACAACCCTAACAATTTTACATAATGTATTAACTGGAAAAAATGGGGGAATTTTATGGGTAAGTCAATTTTTTTCCCTTTCAAACCTTTGGGGCAATAGTATTTTTTTTTTTTTGTTTTCCTGCAAATATACAATTACAAATGTAGGTTGGCATGCTGATTGGTTAACTCCTGTCAGGTTCAGCTACAAAAAGTAACTTAGCATCTTGGTTTTTTTAAAGAGCCCTATAATATTTTGATTCCAATGAAACTGGCACAGATATTTTAGTAATAATACTTCTTTGCATTAGAATTATACTCTGCAATGACTGTGTCCTCCTACATGCAAGCAGCATTCTGTTTAGTTTTATGCATTGACAGTTTAATCAATGCTATTAATGTTAAGTTGTGTTTAATGTGTAGCTCATGGGTAAATGCTGCTATTAAGGTTGTAAATGAACTCTTTACTTCTTGAATGTAATCTGCATGTTCAGTGTATACATATAGTGCAGAATAGGTTGGGGCTTTATAAATATGTTTTAATGATAATATTAATAATAACTTGCAGGTGTGTTTTTTTAAGTTTTTATTTGTGCATTTTAACTTTTACAAACAATGGTAAGGAAAGTTAAGAGAAAACAGAAAGGAAAGTTAGAGTGGAGTGAAAAGAGAGATACTCTCTGGAACTAGTGAGTCATATTGCATTTAGAGTTGTACAGTTAGCACTACGGGTGCCTCATGAAAAGCTAGCCAAGGACCTCACACAGACAAGGTGCAACCCTTTTGCTAGAGTGAAGTTTTTGGTCAGAGATAGCGATGGGGCTGTGGATTTCCAGTGGAGTAAGATGACCTTTTTGGCATAGTCAATATCAAACTGGGGCACCTGGGGACCAACAGAGGACCTGACTCCGAGGGCCCCCTGTATACTCACGCAAGTCTACTTGGCTGCTCTGTAATGCTGCAGCAGAATTTGGATTATGAGGTGCAGTGTGTAATGGCTGGTCAAGGGTGCTGCTACCATGAGGCGAGTTGAGAAACTCCCCTCCACCCCTGACATTACCAAGGGTGGCAAAAAGCTGCTTCTGATCAATAAAGGTTTTCATTCATCCAACTCATGATAAATAGTATTTAGCACAGGGGTGGGCAAACTTTTTGGCTCAGGGGCCACATTAACTAACAGACGGGCCGGGACAGCGTTACGCCCGGGGCTGCCATCAAAAATTATGGGGCCTCTCAGCTCCCCCCCAGCGACCCGCTGCTTCCTCCGTCCCGTCCTTCTGTTCCCCGGCTCCCCAGTGCATTCTTTTATATGGTTGCGCCCCGTGCATGCTGACGCTGTGCGCACGCACGGGGCGCAACCAATCAGGGCCCATCATTCTTTTAAGGGGGCCGGAGACGGCGGGCCGGATTGAAAGGGCTGACGGGCTGGATGTGGCCCGCGGGCCGTAGTTTGCCCACCCCTGATTTAGCAGTTATAAGACTGCACTGCAAACATTTCTTCACAAGCCCCTACACAAGTTACTGGGCCCTATAGGAGAATTAATTGACTAAGACAAATTTCAGTTAAAGAGATACTGACACCAGAAATTAAACTTTTTTTTTTTACATCTGTCATAACATTGTCTTTGCATGACCTTCATTTTTGCCATAAAAGTATTTGCCCAATGCTTTTATATTACCCGTCTGATCCCCCATGTTCCCCTATAAGGGGGCTGCCATATTTGTGCAGCAGGAGGCCGTTAGCATTAGAAGCTGTAACTGACAGGCTGAGAAGGGACAGTCAGGTTGGAAAAACAGTCAGGTTTAGGAACTTCAAGTAACAATTATTTACAAAAGCAAATCTCTCAGTGAAAATCAATCAACATGACCTTTAGGCAACTTTTTATGTACATTCATATTTTGAGGAGTCATTTTTTAGTGTCAGTATCACTTTAACATACCTCCATGTCATAATTATGCCAGGCTTAATTAATCGATTCACCAGGTCCAGCCGGCAAATTACCATTATAAAGATACAGCAGGCATTTTAGCATCTTGTTAGCTACATCATGTCTTCTATGTTTATATACCACACACATTATTGCTTTATGGCATTAATTTGCCAGCATTTTCATTACAGGTGTATAACGAAAATACAATGATGTAATTACTCATTAAATTCAACAGACTTGCCATATTACACTTGAAATGGTGTAATTACAGCAGGTCTTTTAGCTGAAAGACTTTACCCATCAACATGAATCACAATTGGCCTGCTTCTTAATTTGCAGCCTTAGAAATGTACCAATAAGTAAAATGAAAAGTCTAGCCTTTAGACCCCTTTGCACTGGTCATTTTATTATTATATTATATTTCCCTTATTGGAGGAGAATAGTGAAACTCTAGGGAGGCTGCTATATATTCATATAGAATTCCAAGTTTTCCAATGCAACACTATCAGTAGCCTCCCCAAATAAAGATGTCTCTGCTCCCCGGATTTTCTTGGGTTTTATTCATTCCTTCTCATTACATAATTTCTCATCCTGTCTATTGCCATTCTTTCTCTCGCTCCTTCACACATCCAGAAATTTCACACTGCTTACCAAGATTATATCTCTCCCTGCTAATTTGCTTATTACTATATATACACACACACAAGCAGTTATTTTTCTGCTATATACGCAGTTTCACATCTTTTTTCCATTTCCAGCCAAAACATCAATAGAAAAAGGTTTGGCAATAACTTCTCTACATTGTTGCTTTGTTATTCAAATACTTTGAGTTATATACTGCAAAGCTGGCACCAGCACATCATTTACCAATTTTGTTGTAAAAATACCTTTTGACAAATTTCAAAATCTGGACATCTCAGGGGCCAAAAAAATCTATTGGAGGGACATATGCAGATATATATATATATATATATATTGTACATAATTGTACAATAATTGTACACTCACAGGTTTTCCACAAAAATTCAAAGACAGTTTATCATTAAATGGCTGTAATTATGTGATCACTGAATAAACTACACTTCATGTTTAATGCAGACCTGTGAGTGCAGCATTTTTTTTTATCTGATTTATAGCTGGAATGTGTCATTTCTTCATTATCATGTTACACCATGATGGGCATACCTGTAATATGATTGACAGTTAATAAATCAGAGGCAGATAGCGCTACATTTTTAACGTGTATTTATGCACACTGTGACTTGGCATTCCAGCACAGGAGGCAAAAACAAGAAATACTATGTGCTTTGACCTGCTGTAAAAATGGGTTTAATAAGGCTCATTTATACACTTCATATGTATGAGTGTGCATCTTTCATTAATGAATTAAAGTAGTTTGAATTTGTCAAGAATTTGTTTTAATCAGCAGTGTAACTTGGTTACTCTGGGCCCTCCTTCCCCTGCCCCCACCCAGCCCTTGGCTGCACCTCCTGGCCCCAACCTTGCCGCTATATTTAAAGGTAGAAGAAGGCTCAGGGAGGGGGACTATGGTACAGCATACCCCGCAGTCCGCTCCCTTTCCCCTCATGTAACTGCGCAGATTTGCACCTGGGCAGTAACCCATAGCAACCAATCAGTGATTAGCTTTTTTGAACCAGTTGCAAGTTAAGGCAATATATATATCTATATATATATAATATTTCATCTATTTGCTGGTTCTGCACCAGCTATATTAACCTCATTTTGATTTTTGACAGAAATGATTACTAAGCAAGAACCCTTCAAGTTGCTGCTGCCCTCTTTTTTACTTTTTGCAGATTTTTGAAATACCAGGAAAGGACTGTATCTAAAGACTTGCTCTGAGCATATTGTGAAATATCTGTCAGGTTAATCCTGTTATTCATGATACCTGAAACAAATTTAAAACCTAACAGCAATAAATTAAGCTCAGTGTTTTCATTATCATAACCAGAAAGGAAAATGTGCAATTTACTTCAGAAATAAAGTAATTATGTAATAAAGGTCTAAGCAAACTGACACCGTTCACGTAGATTATGTAGTACAGTCTGTCATACAGTACTTGACAGAGGATAATGTAAACTACAGAAACGTGAGTAAGGGCTCTGGCACACGCGGAGATTAGTCACCCGCGCCCCGCTAGAGCCCTAAAGCAACTGGGCAAATTAGTCAGTAATGATTAAATCTGACTGATATAAACGTGGACTCATTGGCCATAGTGCTAGACATAAGTCTGGGTAATTAGACCTATGCACTTTGGGTGAACCAATAAATCAATATGAACCCTGAAATAGGTTTCCTGTCATCTTGGGTTGGGTGGAATTGCATCAGAGTTTGATTAGATAAATTGATTGTTATTAAGGGGCCAAACACGCACAGACAGCCTTGCAATTAATTTTGATATCGGTTGAACTGCGTGTGTGGTCAGCATTACATGGTAGTTTCCCCCAAGAGCATATGTGGTTATTGTTCTGTAGCACACTGTGCTTATGTGTCAGGACACTCTTGTTTTCTCTTCACACTTCAAAAAGTGATTCTCAATAATACTTTCACTTTAAGCTTCTTTCTTCTAATTTCTTGCCTGTTATGGACAATTGTTTTTTGGTTTATGCACAGACTCCTTTAATGTGGGATTTTTTCTTAATGAGTATCAATTACCAGCAAGATTTCACAATACAAAGTTAACTGAATATATGTATATATTTAGAGAGAGAGAGATAAAGAGAACAATACAAAATAAATACGTGTGAATATCAAGATTTGTTTGTATCTATACAGATATATTGTTCTGAGTAAGTGGGACTCTACACATCTAAATATACCACTATATTATGCAATTGCCGTGTTTACTGGTAAAGATAGGACAGCAATGTGTGTTAACCAGAGGAAACCGGCCCAGCGGGGGATGATGAGTTGTGTGTGCCTAACGGGAGGTGTTTGTGGTCTTGCGCTTTGGTAATGAGGGGCTTCCAGAATTCAGAAGTCAGCAGAAAATTATGATGCAGCTCAGAAGAGACTTAAATATACCTTAAAAACAGGTTGGTATATTTATATATCATATATGAATTCTTTTGGGATAAAACTCCTGTAGGGTTTTGCTTTTTCTTTATTTTTTTCTTTATTTTCATCAAGGTATAAAAAGGGAGAATTAACCCTGTGGGCACTTGCCTGGCTCTCACTTTACTAAAAC
Source organism: Xenopus tropicalis (assembly GCF_000004195.4). Classification (NCBI taxonomy): domain Eukaryota; kingdom Metazoa; phylum Chordata; class Amphibia; order Anura; family Pipidae; genus Xenopus; species Xenopus tropicalis. Next base: position 93,678,829 of record NC_030679.2, on the reverse strand, counting down.
TTGATACTGTGAAGCTGAGAATCTTGATTTTGGTACCCATGCCAGTCCCTTATGTACTTGGCCAGGTCATTTCATATTTTAATGCGCTGGGCACAATAAATTAGATGAGTCATTTCCTTGTGTTTTCTAGTAAATGCTGCTTTATTTTTAATAAGTTATCCAGCATCAACATGTGATTATACACATGTTTTCCTTTGAGATTATGCTGCAGAGGCAACTCTGTAAGGGAGTAGAAACTAACTACTACTATTGTAAGTGCATCTCTGTGCTATATTAACTGGGAACAAATTCACACAGGGTTAAACAAAGAAGGAAAATGGAATGTCTCTAAAATGTTGCTTAATAAATATACATCAGTATATTCCCCTTGGAGGCAAGGAAAGACACAGCAAAGCAAAACCTGTGTTTTTAAGGCATTCAGGTTAGCTGGGACAGCTGAAACTTTTATCAAAAAGTTTAAATAAACAGGGGAAAGGGAATTGCAATAGCAATGTATCCAAAATCATGGTGTAGATATGTAAATAGTTAAAAATATGAAGAAAGAAGGGGTACTAAACAAGCTTAGTCTGTGATTGTCAAACTTCTTTGCTTAATTTTTCAGGATTCATTGAGGTCCGGCATGGTACCGAGAGACTGGCAAATTGCTAATGCGGTGCCCCTATTCAAAAAGTGATCCTGTTCTCAGAAAAAAACTATAGGCCTGTTAGTCTGACCTCAGTGGTAGAATAAGCTTTTCAAAGGGGTAGTAAGAGATAAGATACTTGAACACATTGAAAATCACAGTACTGTGAGTTTGTGCAAAAACAGTTTTAGGGCTCTGGCACACGGGGGAGATTAGTCACCCGCGATAAAACTCCCTGTTCGCGGGCGACTAATCTCCCCGAGTTGCCTACCCCTGCCATCCCACCGGTGAACATGTAAGTCGCCGGCGGGATGGCAGACGCGGCGGGGCAATTTCAGGGAATCGCCGAAAAAGACTCGCGAGTCTTTTTCGGCGATTTGCGCGAAATCGCGCCGCCGCGTCTGCCATCCTGCCGGCGACTTACATGTTCGCCGGTGGGATGGCAGGGGTAGGCAACTCGGGGAGATTAGTCGCCCGCGAACAGGGAGTTTTATCGCGGGCGACTAATCTCCCCCGTGTGCCAGAGCCCTTATGCATAACAGATCTTGCCAATTGCACAGATGTAGCCAATTTAATTGCCTTTTATGAGGAGGTGAGCAGGACTTTAGTTGACTTGAGATGGCAGTTGATGTGATCTACTTATACTTTGCTAAAGCATTTAATACAGTACAACACAGAAGTTACTAGTTAAATTAAGGAATATTGGCCAGAGAACTGGCTGAAAGAAAGATGACAAAAAGTGGTGGTAAATGGGAAATTTTCTACATTATAAGTCATTATTTGACAGATAGTGGGGGATCTTTTTCCATAAAAACGAGAGGCCACCCCTTTAGATTAGAGAAAAATAAAATTTATTTGAAGCAGTGTAGGCTTTTTTTTTTTTACAGTGAGGGCAGTGAGGTTGTGGAATGCACTTCCGAGTGATGGCAGATTCTATTAAAGGAACAGTAAAACTGTTTGTTTGCTTCAGAAAGGCTTCTATAGTTAATATAAATAAGCTCCTGTGTAGGCACAGGGGCAGCCATTCAAGATGGAAAGGTTACATAGCAGATAAGCTTTGTAGAATACAATGGGACCCTCATGGCTACACAGTAGTTTTGTTTATATAGACTATCGTAGTGTTTCTAAAGCAAACTTACAACTTTTATCAGTGTAGGACAATAGTATGTAATACAGTATATTACTTTGATACACTTTTTTGCTGTTACTGGTTCTTTAGAAATGGCTTGGATGATTTCTTGAGCAAGCATAATATGAAGGACTATTGTAGTGATGTGCACCTGACCCCAACCCACCCACTCCCAACCTGAACCCTACCCGGCTTCCTCCCTCCATTTATAGACCTGCGCCTGCCCCGCCCCACAATTACATCACAAAAGGGGCAGGGTTTCTAGGGCATGCCTATAAGTAGAGAAGCCGGCAGTGTAAGGTTGCAGGCGGGGAGGGCCTGCAACCCGCAGGTGATGTGCCAAAGTCGGCCCAAACCCGCCCGACCCCATGATCCCACGGGTATCGGGCCAGCCTGAACATCACTAGTGCATTGGGGTACATTTGGAGGGCTTCAACTTTTTAACCCAACTTAACTATGTTACTATTTAACTATGTTAGGCTGATCCAGATAGAGCATGTTGTATCTAAAAGGTGTGCTATAGGTGAAAAAGACTGCTGTTTTGACGTTTAGTTATAGAATAAACATACCGAATACACCAAGATTTGACCTTTTTCAGCAGGATTCCAAACCAGCAGGAACCAAATCTGAATAATTAAAATCACAGGACATTTTGTCACATAAAGCTGGAAATTGAAAAAAATGTGCAATATGCATATGCAAATTCGGTACGGTATTTGGCCAAATCTTTCTCTAGGAATTCAGGGTTCGCCAGATCCTAAAATAGTGGATTTGGTGCATCCCTTAAACATGCAGACAGGGAACATAAGACCTGACATTTGTTTCATACAATAGGGGATCTAAACCCAAAAAATGAATTCACAGTGTTCCTCTGAGCACTTTATGCAGTTTACAATCTTCTTCCTATTTTTAGTGGTTTCTGAGATATTAGCAGTTACCAGGCTTTCAGCTCAAAAGCTCTCTTTGAAGTTCTGAGTGTCAGTGACCCTTACTACATATGCACTTTCAATGCACTTCCTCTGTTGTCAGTAAACTGTAGGCCTGCTGACTCTATTCTGAGCTAAAAGCTGGGAATTAGCAGTCTAAAAATATAAATATCTCAGAAACCTCTAAAAACTTCTTAAAAAAGCACTCTGAGTAAATTTATATCAATTCTTTTTTTGGGATTCTCATTAAGGCGACGTGTGAAGATCACCTTCACCTTTATACAGTATGATGGCCCAAGAGACATACTGAACTGAGATTGTGTTGCCCACATACAAACTGGGTAGTGCTCATGGAATTTTTAACCATATGGCTTGTGAGGTGTCCCAGAAGGGTTGCCACTTTACCTGTATCTTACTGGTCTGACCAGTAAAAACTATGCTTGATTCCAATGTTATTTATAGGGATGAAATATAATAAATATGTTAAAGTGGACCTGTCACCTAGACATAAAAAACTGTGTAATAAAAGTCCTTTTCAAATTAAACATGAAACCCAGATTCCTTTTTTAAATAACGCATCCATAGCCAGTATAAAGACATTCAACAATCCCAGCTGTCAATCATATATTGCTTGCCCCACCTCTATGCATGCGGGGCAGACAATAACTTTAACTTTCCATTCAGCACTACCTAGATGTCACTGCACTCCTCACTCTCCCCCTCCCTCCTTACCTTCTAATTGTGTAACAAGTGCAAGGGTTTGAGCATCTGGCCCCCAATTTAATCACATGAACAAGATTTTGGCATGATGCAAAGCTTCTCTAATTAACACTGTCCACAAAATGCGGCCTGCCTGCTTGCTGGAATTGTGTAATTCCAACACTGAAGGAAACAAGATTTAGATTATATAGTGTAAGTGAAGTTTATTTTGCTCAACTAACATGGTAGAACTAAATTTGGAATTATTTCTCAAGGTGACAGGTCCTCCTTAAGGCCAGTATTTATTTTCTATAACGGGGCAACCCTATGTCCAAAGCAGGAGAAGTGCCAGTAGTGCAAAGACTGTACTCTCACACTGAAGTGTATAACTTTATAGGAATAATTCATTATTAATATCTGTATCTGAATTATTATTATTTATATTATTATTTATTATCTCAGACACCTTGCTTGCCTTTCAATAACTTTTGTTATGTTTAATAACTTGTGTTATGTTATTATTCACCTGTTATCTTCTTCCAACTCCTTATAATAACTGTGCATAGTTACCTTTGACATACATACCTTTTAAAGATGAACTGACATCATGGATATAATGGATATACCTATTTTAAAATGATTTGTTATCATTTTTATTTATTATAATTATGATATCATTTATGCTATTGATTTTTCATGAGCTTTGGCATTTATGATTTTATTATGATGTCTGAAGTTCTAAACCCCCCCCCTACAAACCATTTTCCTTAAAGGACATGTAAACCCCACACACAATAATTTGATCAGTGAACAGCCTCTTTGAAATCTTTCAATACCTGCCACCCTGGTTTGGTTTTTGTGTACTAGTTTGCACTTTGTGAGAACACTGTTTAACTATCCTTGTTAAACCATGCTACCCATGTTCCTAGTGCTATTTCTACAATGGTCCCCTCCCTTTAGAAATGACAGTTCACTGCTGGTCCCTGAGGCTCAAGCAGTTCAAGCGACCTGTCTAATTGGGATTAGGGAAAGTTCTCTGCTTCAGGCTAAGGCATTATGATAGAAGGAGGAAGACATTTTTGCCTGTTTATTACACTTTGTGTCACTTGTGTGTATGTCCAGTAGCACCTTTCATTGTTATCTAAAGCAGAAACATTCATCCCTTGTGAATGTACAGTCTTAGCTTCTGTTAATGCATGCCATCATGCCATGGTGCCAATATATAGTGTCTGTTGTGTCTAGCCCATATATCAGTAGAAGTTATGAAAAGTGAATACAATTTAGTTTGCAGAAGTTAAGCACTGAATAGGCAATAGAAAACTGGGTCACACATATTCATCTTAATATAGTGCTGAAATATTTCATTGTAATAATTAGTTGTTCAAGAGCTACAGAGAGAAGGTAAATAAACTATTAACTGTTGCTAAAAATGAGTACTTCTGATCCACTACAAAGACTTGCTAAGGAAAGGGGCGGGGTGAAACACGGGGTGTGTCTTCCTCAGGGATAGTATAAAAATAAATGTAAGGCAAGTAAGAGAAAACACCCAGATTGTGAATCTAACAGTAACCACTTATTGAGCACATCGATGCTTGGAAACATCTTTTTAAAAAAGATGTCCTTGCATGTGCTTCATGTCAGGGAGCAAGAAGTCAGGCTGGTGATAGTGCTGAGCACTGTTACTCCATAGGTCAGTGGCTTTTTGAATTGACACAGATATTAAGTTTGCTAAATGTTTTAATTTGACAAGTATGTTATGATTAACAGAAATAATATCTACTGATGGGGATCCTTCTTCCATAATTCAGCACCTTGGGATTCATATTATAAAAGCTCTGGTGTTTTTTTCAATCTCGAATCATCATCATCACCTTAGTTCTCCTTTAAAATGTATCTACTAAATATCATCTCTTCTGATGTGACAGTAGCGCACTCAATGGGTCTTATGTTGGAATGGCCTCAGTCACTGATACCAAGGTCATCCCACAATGAGATATTCTAGTTCAAGGCTCGGAAACATATGAAAAGGCCTCTAGTGGGCAGAGAAGAGAACTCTCTGGATATTGACAGCTCAGACTTGAACGCTAATTCTAAAAACAATTATATATTATTAGAAATAGTTCTTATGTTCAGTTATGGAAATTTATTGTGAGCAATTATTACAGTAGTCATAAGGAATACCTAAAAGGGAACTCTGAACCAAAATTTGTTAAAGAGCCCCAAACAACACAGAAACCCCTTATATACTTATCACTGTAAGCTATTCCTTCAAAAAGGAATAATGCAAGATAATTACACATTACATGAAAACCCTGCATATTTTTTAATAATTTAAAGTAAATCATGTTTACTTTTCAAAAAGCTTAAGTTGTGTTTGGGCGGAGTTCCCCTTTAAAGGCATGCTGCCATCAAATAAACACTGTTTACTATTTATTGGAAATGATGCACAGTATTGTAATGTTATTGTTCAAACAGAAGTACTTCCTGTGATCTCTAGATCATAGCCAATGGCCCTCAAGAGTAGGAATAATTACCCTTTATCTGAAAGGATGCACCGAATCCAGGATTGGGTTCAGGATTCAGACAAGATTCAACCTTTTTTAGCAGGATTCGAATTTGGGTGAATAATTCAAAAACTACAAAGCAGTTACACATTGTCCTAGAATATCTCTAAAACTTTATTGGAAGGTGAACTACATAAAAGAAAGTAAAAGGAGAGATAAAAGAGTTCAGGATGGGAAGACCCTTCCTTGTCTTAATTTGCATATGCACATTAGGATTCGGATTTGGTTCGTTATTTGGACGAATCTTTCACGAAGGATTCGGGGTTTGGCCAAATCCCAAAATAGTGGATTCGGTTTATCCCTACTAATTCTAATTTATTTAATTCATTTAATTTACAGTGCTGTTTGGAGACCTCTAAGGTAGATTTAAGGTATTTGTATTTTACAAAAAAATGTTTTTAAAAATGTATTTGTTCAGGATTATTATTATAACCAATTGTATCATACAGCATTATAAACATATTTTCTTTAATTATTTTTTTGTTTTGTTGAGGATGGATAAACAGAAACAAACTTGAAATGTAAAAAAATAATCATGGTGTAATTGGTCTTATCAATGAGAATAAAAGTTATTCAAAAGCTTCACTGAGTAAACAGAAGCTTAATGTTTTAAAGACACATGAAATCTGAGCCACAGAAAGTAACACAATGCTGTTAATTTCTATTTCTAATAAGTTCTATTCTAATAAAAGAGGGTGCTTTTAGGATGACAATATACATTTAAGTGTTCTATGAAGGAATTACTGTGTATATAGTTATAGTTTTAGGTTTTTATTAATAGAAAATCACACAAACAAGCAAAAGAGGTAAATAACTGTACCATGAGAGCCCTGCTGAAAAGCTGGCCATACACCTGCAATACTCTCATTCTATCCTTAGAATCATTTATGTCTGCAAGCACAATGACCATAATAATATTTTATTTATAAGGAATTTCTGTCAGAACCTGAGGTTATTATCAGTCACTGGCATGTAGATATGCAGAAAAGCAGAGCGAACAAAGCATTTTCCTTGGCCCCATAAACTAGTGTATTATTGACACATGTAGCCATGAGTACGAAAAGCCTTCTGGCACTTTATGTGTTGAGAACAAAAGGTTACCCCTTGAAGGACAAATAAAGCTAAAGTATGTGTGGCTCTTAGGTCAGATTGTTTGGTGACATCTATAAATATTAAAGCATTTTTCTGCGTTTGCAGAATAGGATATTTTACATTCATTTGCACTTTTTAACTTGTTAAACCAGAACAGGCACTTCTTCACTGGTAACTGTCTATCTTTCAGGGCAGGATAGTCCAGTTCCACCTAGCAGGGGTTTTATAGGAGAGGCATTAATGTTACCTTCAGTGAAATGGGAGGCTTGTATTATTATCAGATCACATTATTATTAACCATGTGTTTAATGTTTTTAATAAATAGAAATAATACAAATCAAAAATACAAGAACCATGTGTACCAGGTCCCATCATTACTTAGTTCAAATTATTTTGATTATTGCAGTGGCAATCTACAGCTGGCTTTTATTTATGCTGTTTGTGGTTTTTAAATTATTCAGCTTTTTTTGTAACTTTCCATTTTAAGTTGCTTTGGCATCCATCCAGGCTATGGTTTGAATTAAAAAGAAACAAGAGAGGTAGGTGTACATTCTATCCATTCATTGGTTGTTAGGGTTATTGTTCCCAGCAACAATAAAATAAGTAAAATGTATGGTTAACATAGAAAAAAAAGAGAAATTCCTAAAAGCAAAAGATGAACTTTAGTTAAGACCTCATAACATTGTAGGTCACCAATGTAAAATATGTTTAGGTATGGGACCTGTTATCCAGCATGCTTAGGACCTGAGCATTCTAGAAAAAGGATCTTTCTGTAATTTGGATCTCCATACCTTAAGTCTACTAAAAAATAATTTAAACATGAAATAAACCCTATAGGATTGTTTTGCCTCCAATAAGGATTAATTATATCTTAGTTGGGATCAAAAAGGAAATCAGTTTTTAAGTTAAAATTAAGTCTATGAGAGATGGCCTTCCTGTAATTTGGAGCTTTCTGGATAATGGGTTTCTAGATAATACCGTACTGGCAATACATTAGGGAAACTGGACCTGATGTAACACACATTAGTCAAGATACCACTTGGTCCCTGACCAAGATACAAAAGCATCCTATTTGATTTTTGAATCAATTTTGTTTAGAGATGAGGAAAAGTCTCTGGGGCTATTGGGAGTAAGAGAGACTGTTTAGAAATCACAGTTGAATCAGTGCTCTGAAGGGGTTAAAACTCTTTGATACTAAAGCCTAAGAAGTTTCCTTTTTATGGTTTCGGCCTGCTTACTGCCTATAATTCATGGCTGCTGCTGATCTCCAGTGCACATGAAGTGAGAGAGAGATAGTGAATGTGTGCTTGTATTTGGCACAGCTCAGGAAACCAGGGGCAGGTAGACACATTTCTTTTGAGGTTTTTCTTTGCAACAGGAAACCTTCAGTTGTTACTCATACAGAGAAAGTATAGGATTGTTTTCTGTTGTGTTCCTGCCTGTGAACGCAGGGTTTCTTGTAACAGATGTCTCACCCCTGTACATGAGCATATACTGATATCTAATGCTTAAGTAGGCCAGTGAGTGCTCCCATTGATGTCCCAAATATTCTGAAAGCAACTCTCCAAAACCTCTGACTTCCCCTGATACCTTTTATGCTGAAATAAGCAGTACAACAAGGTACAGGTGTCACAAAGGATCTAAGTGAGGCCATATCATCGCTATTATTCCTCTGGGTCACTGGCAGCAAAAAAGAATAGGGTGCATGGATATTAAAGGTGCCAGATCATTTTTATTCTAAGCGAGCAGCTGTCACCTGAAATACAATAATCATGACAACTTCCATTATCTACAGTGAAAAGCCATTCCACAGGCTTTGTGTCATGTGCCATTGCATTTACTTATTGTTTATTGTTGTGTTCTGCAATTCACAATACACTTGTCTAGTGCTTCTGAAAGGTGGAGCTGACCTTTCAGTTAGTGTCTATGGTTGGATATGTCCCTCCAATGCATTTAATGCCATCTCATTGAAAAATAAAGGGTACATTTAGTGTTTGAGATATTCAATAACTAGCATAAAATGAAGAAAATTAACTATTATCAGAACCATCCATGTAGCAATTGTGTAAACAGCTGCATGGATCTGAGTTCAACATGCAGCTATTTACATGTTTGCAATGTGATGTTTCTGACAATACTTAATTCGATATTTATACAGTGGTGACCCATTCTGTAATGCTTTGCAGAAATTATGTATCATTGACATCAGTACCTGCCACAAAGAGAAAATGATCCTGCCTTTTTGTGTGGGAAATCATACAGAGAAGGGAGAGAAGAGAAGCAGCAAAAGTTTAAGCTGTACAAAGAAGGCAATCTAGCAATAGTGGCACATAAAAGAATCCTAATTATATGTCAGTCCTAACTCTGCAACAAAAAAAAGACAATACCATACTTTTGTGTGACTTACCAGGTCTGCACAGTGACAATAGGTCTACACTAGCACAGTTCCATGCTCAAAAGACTCCCAGGCATCCTCCTCTTCACTCCTGTGCAACCCATGGCTTCTACATACTGGCCCCATTATATCAAGGTATCCTTTCTACCATCTACCTTTCTCCTCCAGACTATAGTGGCAGCATTTTATATATGCTTTCTTTTACTACTAGTAGTCAAGACCTTTTTACTAAAAGGGAACAAAGAATTATACATTATTTATACATACAGAAGTTGTTAATCATTCATATCAGCCCCTGCAAAGTGTGGATTTTGTCTTTGTCTAAAGTTCACCTCAGATGTTTTACACATCTCATAGTTATTAAAAATCATAAGTATGCTGTTGTAAGAATTTTCTCTTGGTGTAAGATTGTAGTTTGGAAAATTCCTTGAAAGGAAACTAGATGCAAAAATGGCTGTTGTATCTTTTTAATGGTAGTTTGTGGTCCAACCCTGAAGATGTATCTCCAAAACCTTGGTGTACTTTCCTTTTAGGAAACTGGTAATGTTGTGGTAATTTTTATTTTTGGTCAAAATGCTTAAAATTTTAATTTTCAACATCAACTCTTTTCAGATGGTGTCCAGGTCAGAATCAAACTCCAGACCCCAGTGTCATATGGCAGCAGTGCCATGTCAAACTTGCTGTCAGAATTGCACACTGAATTACTGTATCAGACAGGAGCCAATGTGCTGAGTAATTACAAGACACAAGTCTAAAGGCAAAGGTCTGGGCAGACAGCAAACAAATACACTCCAAGAAACAGGCAGAGAGTCAGGGGCGGGTGGCAAACAAACACGAATCCAGGTAAAAGGCCAAGGTCAGACTGTGAAGTAGGAACCAGAGGGTCAAGGACAGGGCAAAAAACAGACTTACAGAACAACAGGAACTGACACAGGAACTCAGCAATAACTCAGGCATAGGAACACAAAGCTTGGACAAGGCAGATTAGGCCAGTGATCCAGCGCAGGTTATACATAGTTACATAGTTACATAGTTACATAGGGTTGAAAAAAGACCAGTGTCCATCAAGTTCAACCCATCCAAGTAAACCCAGCACACCCAACCCACACCTACCAATCTATACACTCACATACATAAACTATAAATACAACCACTAGTACTAACTGTAGATATTAGTATCACAATAGCCTTGGATATTCTGATTGATCAAGAACTCATCCAGGCCCCTCTTAAAGGCATTAACAGAATCTGCCATTACCACATCACTAGGAAGGGCATTCCATAACCTCACTGCCCTCACCGTGAAAAACCACCTACGCTGCTTCAAATGGAAGCTCCTTTCCTCTAATCTAAAGGGGTGACCTCTGGTGCGCTGATTGTTTTTATGGGAAAAAAGAACATCCCCCAACTGCCTATAATCCCCTCTAATGTACTTGTACAGAGTAATCATGTCCCCTCGCAAGCGCCTCTTTTCCAGAGAAAACAACCCCAACCTCGACAGTCTCACCTCATAGCTTAAATCTTCCATCCCCTTAACCAGTTTAGTTGCACGTCTTTGCACTTTCTCCAGCTCATTAATATCCTTCTTAAGGACTGGAGCCCAAAACTGCACTGCATACTCAAGGTGAGGCCTTACCAGGGACCTATAAAGGGGCAAAATTATGTTCTCATCCCTTGAGTCAATGCCCTTTTTTATACAAGACAGCACTTTATTTACTTTAGTAGCCACAGAATGACACTGCCTGGCATTAGACAACTTGTTATCAACAAAAACCCCTAGATCCTTCTCCATTAAGGATACCCCCAACACACTACCATTCAGTAGATAGTTTGCGTTTATATTATTTCTGCCAAAGTGCATAACTTTGCACTTATCAACATTGAACCTCATTTTCCAGTTTGCTGCCCAGTTATCTAATTTTGTCAAATCGCTCTGCAAAGCAGCAGCATCCTGCATGGAACTTATAGTTTTGCACAATTTAGTGTCATCAGCAAAAATAGAAACAGTACTGTCTATGCCCACCACCAGGTCATTAATAAACAAGTTAAAAAGCAAAGGCCCAAGGACTGACCCCTGCGGTACTCCACTAACCACACTGGTCCAATTAGAAAATGTTCCATTTACAACCACTCTTTGTACTCTATCCTTCAGCCAGTTCTCTATCCAATTACAAATATTATGTTCTAGGCCAATATTCCTTAATTTGATCATTAACCTTCTGTGAGGTACTGTATCAAACGCTTTAGCAAAGTCCAAGTAGATGACATCAACTGCCATTCCAGCATCAAGGTTCCTGCTCACCTCCTCATAAAAGGCGACTAAATTAGTCTGGCAAGATCTGTTACGCATAAAACCATGCTGGCACAAACTAATAGTATTGTGAACTGCAATGTATTCAAGTACCCTATCCCTTATTACCCCTTCCAAAAGTTTTCCTACTACTGATGTCAGACTAACAGGCCTATAGTTTTCAGGCTGAGAACGGCATCCCTTTTTAAATAACGGCACCACATTAGCAATCCGCCAGTCTCTTGGCACCATGCCAGACCTCAATGAATCCTGAAAAATTATGTGAAGAGGTTTGGCAATCACAGCGCTCAGCTCATATAATACCCTGGGATGAATCCCATCCGGTCCTGGACCTTTGTTTACCTTTACATGTTCAAGTTTCTTTTGAATTTCCTCCCGAGTGACCCATGCGCCAGTAGCTAAATTACTAGAACTGGGCATATTACAAGGGAAGCCTTCATTATCTGGCTCCTCAGATGTATAGACAGATGAAAAATAAGAGTTCAAAATTTCAGCTTTTTCCCCGTTCTCATCAACCAACTTACCCCCCCGTGATAATAAGGTTCCCACCCCTTCTTGCTTCATTTTTTTACTATTCACATAATTAAAAAATAATTTAGGATTCTTTTTACTCCTAGCAGCAATATCCCTTTCCATTTCTATTTTAGCTTGCTTGATAGCTTTTTTGCATGCTTTATTTGCTTCCTTGTACCTGATGAAAGTTTCTGCTGTCCCAGCTAACTTGAATGCCCTAAAAGCACGTTTTTTCTTACCAACCTCTACAATAACACTTTTATTCAGCCATAAAGGTTTTGCTTTGCGATGCCTCTCCTTGCTTACAAGGGGGATATACTGTTGTCTATACCTACAAAGCAATGTTTTAAAGATGTTCCATTTTCCTTCTGTGTCTAACCCCATGAAAAGCCTTTCCCAGTTGACACATTGCAGAGATGCCCTTATACTGGCAAAGTCTGCACATCTAAAATTAAGCGTATTAGTTACTCCCTTATAGCGCTGTCTCTGCAGCATTATCTCAAAGGAGACCATGTTGTGATCACTGTTCCCCAAATGCTCACCCACACAAATGTTAGAGATGAGTTCATTATTATTAGAAATCACCAGGTCCAAAATAGAGTCATTCCTAGTAGGTTCTTGAACCGCCTGAAATAAAAAGTTGTCATTTAGCATATTTACAAACCTACTAGCTTTTTCTGACTTAGCCACCCCATTACTCCAGTCAATGTCCGGATAATTAAAGTCCCCCATAACAACAACTTGACCCAGTTTTGAAGCCTCCTCCATTTGCAACAATAGCTGGGCCTCATCCCCCTCATCTATACGGGGTGGTTTATAGCATACACCAATGATCATTTTCTTTGTGACCTTCAGCCCTACTGAAATTTCTACCCAAAGAGATTCAACGTTTTCATTGGTAATGTCTTTATTACATGGCTTTAAGTCTGACTGTACGTAAAGACAAACCCCTCCACCCTTTTTAATCTCTCTGTCCCTCCTAAAAAGTGTATAACCATTTAAATTCGCAGCCCAGTCGCATTTATCATCCCACCAGGTCTCAGTGATACCTATTAAATCATAATTTTCAATACATGCAATAGCTTGCAGCTCCCCTAATTTACCCGACAAGCTACGCGCATTAGCCAGCATGCAGCGGAGATTATTACTTCTCCCTCTGATGTTTACATTAGCTAAGGGAGAATTAGAGCTAAGGCAATTATGAGACTGCTTTCCTTGTAACGGAAGCTCCTTATCTGATAAACTATATGCCCCCCTCACTCCTCCCCCACAACCCTTTGCTAGTCCCCCTACCCCGTCTACACTAATTTTCCCATGGAATTCTAGCTCACCCACCCCCCCCCTTGTCTAGTTTAAACACTCCTCCAACCTCTTAACCATTCTCTCCCCTAGCACAGCAGACCCCCTTCCATTGAGGTGCAATCCGTCAGGGCTGTATAGATTGTACCCCAAGGAAAAGTCAGCCCAGTGCTCTAGGAACCCAAACCCTTCCTTCCTACACCAAGACTTTAGCCACGCATTTAGCTCCCTAAGCTCCCGCTGTCTCCCTAAACTTGCACGCGGCACCGGCAAAATTTCCGAAAAAATTACATTGGAGGACCTTTGCCTAATCTTAGAGCCTAGATCCCTGAACTCACTCTTTAAAGTCCCCCACCTACCGTTCATTTTGTCGTTAGTACCGATATGTACCAAGACAGCCGGGTCATGCCCAGCCCCTCCCAATAATGTGTCAACCCGATCAACCACATGCCGAACCCTGGCACCAGGAAGACAGCAAACTGTCCGGTTGAAGCGATCCGCTCGACAGATTACCCTGTCCACTTTCCTAATGATCGAATCCCCTATAGCCACCATCTGTTTAGGCCTAGCTCTGCTCTCCTCCCCACCACTACTAGTGAAACTGGTCTCCCGGCTGTTAGAGAGATCAGCCTCACCTAGAACCGCCAATCCAGAGTTCACACTCCCATCTTCTTCACACAATCTGGCAAATCTGTTGGGATGCGCAAACCCTGGAGCAGCCTCCCTTTTCCTTTTCCCCACACTAGATTTTCTAACTGTCACCCAGCTTACTGCCCTATCATCCTTTTGCTGCTCCCCTCCCCCCCTACTATCTGACCCCACTAGTTCTTGTTCAGTTAACAAGAGACCCCTCTCAAGATTGTTGATTGAACGCAGTGTTGCAACGTGTTCCTCTAGGACTCTAACGCGAGCCTCTAAAGTGGCAATTCGCTCACATCCACAACAGAGGTATGCACTTTGGAACTGTTGTTCCACAACTGCATACATGTGGCAGGCTGTGCACTGTGTCAGACCTTCAATGTTGCTACCACTCATTCTCCCAGTTACAAGAACAGTTAAACAAAAAAGGTGTAAGGACTTGTAGTAAATACCTTATTTTACCTTGTTTATAACTCCCTTAGTGTTTAACTCCCTGAGTTTATAACTCCACTTACAGAGCCCCCACTAACTCCCTGAGTTTATAACTCCACTTACAGAGCCCCCACTAACTCCCTGAGTTTATAACCCCACTTACAGAGCCCCCACTAACTCCCTGAGTTTATAACCCCACTTACAGAGCCCCCACTTACAGAGCCCCTACCACCAGAGCAAGCTCCACTGGAGTGCCTGTGGTTCTATTTATGCAGTCTGTAAAGGTGAACTAATCAAACCCCACCCTCCTCAAGCTGAGGGTAATTACAAGGGAATGTAACCTGCTGTAAGCCTATGGATCCCACAAACTTTGTAAATTAGCTCCAAAAACAACAATTACTTATGAAAAAAATAAATAAAACCCAACAGTTAAAAAAACACAATGGTTTTGATAAAGTTAGTAAAGAATACTTATCCCTTTTTAGTTGAAATGAAAGCAAGTTGATTCAACCAGCCACCAGCCTGTTATAGTAAGAAGGAAATTTATACCCACAAACAATGTAGGCCTCTTTAAAAATATATTGCATAAAACAGCCCACATGTAAAACCCTTATCCATCTAAATAAGCCATTTTCATAAAAAATATACTATTTTAGTAGTATGTGCCACTGGGTCATCCTAAAAATGCCATTTTACGTACTAAGTGCTGCCCTCCATGATCGTATGATTCACGGTACACACAAACAGACCAAGGCACACATACATCTTGGGTCTTTTGCTTCAACACTTCTTCCTATTACAGTTAGAGGTGCATTACTTATTGTCAGATGATCTCTGAGGGAGCACACAGCCCATCACTAAATAATGGCTCAAGGTAAAATGTATAAAAGGGTAATATTTACTGATAGATGATATATTCCAGTTTGGCAAGATTCTTTAATAGACTACTTAATATGTTTTATATGGTTAAGTATTCATTCTGGGGATATCGTTTTCTTTTAACTGGGCTTTTGCCTGCAGCTGGATCATGGGGGTGGTTACCAGGGAACACAGACTGGAATAAAAGTCAGTCATGTATACTGCTAATCCCAAACCACACTGCCTCCTGTGGCTTAGTCTGGGGGAGCAGCAGCCAGTAAACACCAGGTCCCTGGTCCTGATCCAGAAAGTTGGGGCTTGTGACTTCCCACATAGTGCAGTAGCGTTGACCTTAGTGAATATAGTGCAGCCAAACTGTCTGATCTATAGCCCACATCAGCTGGACTGTAATTAGTAACAAAACCAGTGGCCTTCTTTCAAAAGCAGGATTAGCCTCAGTGGGTGTAGGGCAGCACCAGGGTTGATATGGTAAGGATTAGTGTAGCAGGGTTGGCATAGTGCAGCAGGACTGGCCTTAGGTGGTACAGTGCAGTAGGTTTGTATAATTTACAGCCCCCATCAGTTGACTCTAGTTAGTAACAACTAGGAGTGGCCTTTATTAAACCACAGGCTGTATTATTATGTATTAAAACAAGTGCACAGATGCTATGCTCTCTAAAATATATTGTAAAAATCAGTATCTTTATTTCAGTGAATATTGCTGTGTATAGTCTGCTGTTGCAACCCCTGGCTAATATCTGCACATTACTCACAGGAGATTCAGTTTGAAAGGGGCTAATATAAAAAAATCTCATCACTGTAAAATACTCAGGAGAAATGAATGGTTGCAGTATATTTGCATAAACTGCATCTTACTATATCTCCTTGCACCAAATCTAATAGGACAGTTCCCAGTAATGCACGGTTAGCCCTCCATCTGTTGGAGAATTACCACTATCATTATCAGGGTTAGGCAGAGAATAGGCAAACCTGCCCCAATTTAACCCAGCATTTAGCTTGCATGCTCATATTGTATTGTGTGCCCTCCCCCAGCCATCCCGTTAATTTCATTATCCTGCACACGGAAAAGATTGTGTGATCCCCAGTGGCAGAAACATTAAAGTTTATATAAAAGTTTCTGACTAAAGTTACCTGGATAATTAGCATGTTCCTACAGAGGATCACATCCCTTTTAATAAATGCCCTTTTACTCACTCCTCTGCTGTTTAATTTCTTTGTGTTCCCTCCTTGATAATTTCTTCTTTCCCCTCAGGGGATGAACTGAAACACAATTAAAATGCTACATTTTCCATTTAGGTAGGGCTTTATTTAGATTTTAACCCTTTGAGTGGATTGGGATTACTATTAATATACCACACAAGCTACAATTTGCCGTTATGGAAAATGCACAATTAATCTTTTCTTAGTCAAATTTTATTTTTTTTCATTTGAAAAAAATCCTGACAGAACTTAGAAACTAAGGCAGAGACCTTGCAGTTGCAGCTGTTTTTCCACTTTAGCAGTTAGTGGTAGGGCTGTAGGCAAGGCATCACATCTATGTGTTAGGCTGCTGGGGGGAGTGAGCTTTTTGACTTATCGCTATGGTGAAAGCTTGCTGTCCCACTCTATACTGCAGGTCCCCACCTTTCTTACTCGTGAACCACAGTCAAATGAAAAAAAACTTGGAGAGCAACACAAGCATCATAAAAGTTCGTGGAGGTGCCAAATAAGGCCTAAGATTGGCTATTAGGCAGCCTCTATGCACACTCAGCTTACAGAAGGCTTTATTTGGTAGTAAATCTTGTTTTTATTCAACTAAAACTTGCCCCCAAGTCAGGAATTCAAAAATAACTACCTGGTTTGGGGTCACTGAGAGCAACATCCAAGGGGTTGGTGAGAAACATGTTGCTCAGGCGCTACTGGTTGGCAATCACTGCTATACTGACTGTAAGCTGATAAAACAGCACATGCCCTGTCATATATCCTAAAAAGAAATATATCATACTTAGCATTTGCTGATTTTTTTCATTAGAAGTTCATAAAAGAATATAGGCGTACAGTAGGTTTCTACATAGGATAAAGGTGATCAGTTGTGATGGTGGCAGCCCTGTGGCAAAATGGTTAGTACCACTGCCTTGCAGAGCTGGATCTTAGGTTCTCCACCAGCAAGGGCACTATCTGTAATAGCAATGTCTGTATGACCCTACTCCAAAAAAATACCAGCCCATTGACTTGCTTTCACTGAGAGAGGGAATGATGTGGATAATGTAAAATCTCTAAGGTGCTGCAGATTATGCCAAAGCTATTGAAAATATATTCATTACTTAGATTTTCGGTTTACTGACAAAGATTCCCAATATGGGAGGCTGCCCCACAGTATCAGTAAAATGGCAACTGAGGAGGGATGCCAACTTTTCTGGAAAAAAATACTGACCTTCCTGTATTGTTATCTGTCTTTCCTATTAATAAAATTGGAATGAAGGATAATTTTTTACTGGCCAGGTGGCAACCCTAGGGACTAACCATGACCCCCAGAATTGCCTATGAACCGAATTTTTAAGCAGGAGAACCATCCTGGGGTAATCAATTATAATCCCTAAGGGGTTTCTATTTGATTGATCAAATGGTAGGCAAGCATTAAGCTCAGCACACAGCACATTTGTTCTATAACTGTGTAATGTTTTATATTACACCACATGTACAAGAAAACTTATAAAATAAAAACAAGCACCGCAATGCGTGGCAATGGCCCCGGATACAGACATATTAAGATAAATGTAGAGCAAGGATCTGCCACTTGTAGCACTAACCCAAGGTTTGTATAAGAATCTTTAGTCAGTAACCTGCTTTAAACCAGTTTATTAGTGACATACAGTATCTGAACTTATGACACCCTACAACAGCTAAATAATAAAACTTTTATCTAGTTGAATGTTTTGTGTGACCTTTACCTGCTGTCCACCACAACGAATATATAAACTGCAGTGGCTTTGTCTGCATTTGCAGGTTTGTTAAGCTGGCCATACATGTAACAATTTTTCCTTCCTTAAATGAACAGTGCAGTGCAAAAATGAAACTGGTAAAATAGACAGACTGTGCAAAAAAATAAATGTTTGTAATATAGTTAGCTAGCCAAAATGTAATATATAAAGTCTGGAGTGAGCAGATGTCTACCATAATAGCCAGAACACTACTTCCTACTTTACAGTCAGTAACCAATGAGTGGCTTTAGGGGGGCACATGGAACATAAATGTTCAGCTAGTTTGCTATTGAATCTGACCTGCCTGCTTACAAACTATCTGAACAGTTGTGTTCCATGTGCCCCTCCCCACATGGATAAACTTCAGTCACACTTTACTGCTGTGCTGCAAGTTGGAATGATATCACCCCCCTCCCAGCAGCCGATCAACAGAACAATGGGAAGGTAACAAGATAGCAGCTCCCAGTAGATATCAGAATAGCACTCAATAGTAAGAAATCCAAGTCCGCTTGGGACTCCTCCAGCTACATGGAAGTAGAAGAAACAATTGGTTACCTGAAAGCAGTTCTAATGTATAGCACTGGCTCCTTCTGAAAGCTCAGACTCAGGCACAATGCACTGAGATGGCGCCTACACACCAATATTACAACTAAAAACAATTATATTAGTTATTATTATTAACATTTATTTATAAAGCGCCAACATATTCCACAGCGCTGTACAATAAGTGGGATTCATACATTGTACATACAGAGTAACATATAAAGCAACCAATAACCGATACAAGAGGTGAAGAGAGCCCTGCCAAAAAGAGCTTACAATCTACAAGGAGAAAGGGTTGAGACACAATGTGTGGGAGTGGGCATGACCAGGGTTGGTTCAAGAATAACATTTTAAATGGTAGAGTGAATTATTTTCTATGTAAACAGTGTAATTTAGAAATGAAAAGTATTCCATAAAAATCTTGACAGTATCCCTTTAAGTTTTGATATGGTTAAAGGGATAGTTCAATGACCCACATTAGAAAAATGGAAAGATGTAGAAGAGGAGGGCAAATAATTAAAGGCTATAGAAAATATATAATGAAGACTAATTTCAAAGTTACTAGGAACTGGACATTTTTAAAATATTAAAAATTAAATTAAATGTGAACCACCCCTTTAATATTGAAGTTGTGTCAACTACCCCTTTATAAGCAGCTCTCACTAGTAAGGATTTATTTGTGTAAAGAATACTGCTCAGAGTTTGTAAACATAGATAGCTAATAGCTCCTGTGAGTTCAGTCAGTGAGGGAACCGAGTGAGTAGCAAATATGGCTGTACAGGAAACCCCTAGGGAGACGGGGGATACTGTTTGCTAATGATATCCTGGTGGTGAGTGATAATCTATGTAATAATGTCTGGGTTTGAACAGGAATCACTCTGAGACATTGAAGGTTAGGCCTTTTGCTTCTATCTATTGCTCTTTTACTTATTATGCATCACACTGTTGATATCAAATTGAGACACGTGAGCAGCAAATACTAACTAAGCAAAGTGCTAGCTCTGCTGGCATATATTAACAAAATGCTATATTTTTAGTGCTCAGTGTTTGACAAATGTAGTATCCTATAGCATATAATATTAAATTATTATAGTTAGGACTCTGTTTGGGTTTATGTCATTGGTTTATGTAAAATAAAATGTTATACAGGTTACAGGTACTTTTTACCCTTTTCAAAGGCTCTAGTAATATGTGTGAGAAACTACCT
The DNA here is from genome assembly GCF_000004195.4 of Xenopus tropicalis. Lineage (NCBI taxonomy): Eukaryota > Metazoa > Chordata > Amphibia > Anura > Pipidae > Xenopus > Xenopus tropicalis. The sequence continues at coordinate 93,658,619 of NC_030679.2, read as the reverse complement.
TTGCTTTAAGTTTAGGCCATGTGGTCATCTCAACCACAGTATTTCACACATGGTAGAAGGTTTGCAATGAATAGAAACCAGGGGAAGACTTTAAACAGTCATAAAGTTCAGTCCGACTCTGGGCATTTCTTTGTATTATAGCACCATGTTTTATCAGGAACATGGCATAAAAGAGAAACCTTGCCTGCCTAGATGGAATGGCAACCATTAATTTAAACAACCTCAGTCTGTATCTTGTTTGTTCTTGGGCACAGAATGTATTGCGTTAATACTTGTGCAGACATTTTAGACAAAAAAACCCTGCTCTTACCCTGGAAATTAATGTAAGAGATTCATTTATTTACCTTTTATACTCCATTGGGGTAACTTGCAATGCAAAAACTCTGTGTGCTATTAGTCTAAATAGAAAGCTTTTCCATTAAAATATAAACATGGAAGTGAGTAACCTTCTATTAGAGGTGGTAGGTGATAAGTGAAGGAATTAAGAAGTGCTGTACAGCCAAAAGAAGGAAGCATAATATATTGTTTGTGCCTTACCTTGCACAGTTCTAAACAAAAGTTATATTTACACTTGACTAATAGTTACTATAACATTATCTCATTTAAAAGTTTATTGCAAAAAACGCAAACACCGAACCAACAAAGACTCAGCAAAGTGCAATTTAGCACCTTAAGGTTAGTATTTTATGCATACATTGGGATGTTAGCTTTTCAGGTAAAAACACTGAACATGTTTCTTTAAATATGTTGAAATCATTACTGTTTTGAATGCATTCCCTAAAGAAGGACATTTAAAGGGGATGTAAAGTCTAAAATGTAAAGTCTCTAAAATCTAAAATCCACAAAGAGTCAGGGTTTCAGGACCCACCCTGTGGTGACATGGATGGCTCACCTCAATCAAGTCAGATGTTGGCATATAGTGATATAAATAATGAGGCAATGTTAATGTGAGCAAGGCCCTAGGACCTGATGGAATACACTTTTACATACTTAGAGAGCATCAGTTTTAGCCAGGCCACTTTTCCTAATTTTTTAGAGTCTCAGCATGGCTTTATAAGGGGAGATTAAATTGCTGATAAAGTAAGTAGAAACTTTGACAGTGGAGTTGCAGTAGATGTGAATTTTGCCAAAGCTTTTGATACAGTGTGGATAAATGATGCATATTCGACGACCTGTCTTTATACTGTTGTTTGTACATTTATAGGTAATTGGCTAAAGATTTGTGCACAGCAGGTCAGTGGTGTGTTCTCTTCTTGGAACCGGGTTCTAATTGGGGTGCCACAGGTTTAAATTGAGTCTATTATTAACAGGATCTGGACAAAGTGATAATCTAAGGTGTTGATGTTGACAATAATAAGGTTATGTCCTTAGGATTTAAAAATATGCAAGCAACTTATACACTTAATGGGGAAAAGTTAGACAAAAATCTAGGGGTGCTTGTGGAGAATATACATATCACACATGTATCTCTGCTGCCTAAGCTCCTACTTCATCATAGAAAGCAATACATTTATGACATGATCTATGCTTCAAAAGCATATTATGATTATATAAAAAATTCAAATAACTTGACCACAACAGATGCCAAGTTTACTGGCCTATAATTGTCAGGTTAAGAAAACAACCCTTTTGGAATCACGTCAGCTTTTCTCTATTTCACTGGTACCATACCAGATAAAAGGCAGTCTGAGGAAAAAAAAATTCTGCATTGGCGAAACATACGAAAAAATTTGCCGGCGAAAAATTTGTTGCACAGCTGCGTCAGAAAAGGGCACGTTTTGCAAATGTTTAGCTGCTTCGCGGTTATTTCGGTGAAGCGAAACAGGACAGATTTGCTCATCACTACTGGGGAGGACAGGGGCTCTGGATGGATGACTAGTGCCATAGCATTCCCTAAGCCCTATACCTACTCTGCAGGTTGGGGGGCAGGGACTTTTGGTGGTTGACTTGGCTCAGGACTTAGAGAACAGAAGCAGTCTAGTAGCCAGTGGGTGGAGGAGAAATACATGATTCAACCACCTGTCTCGCAACTGAAGAGTAGGGGTAGTTTTGTCTTTGTTCACATATTCCTTTTAAGCCCACTGGGCACAAGCATAGGAGCTCTGTCTGTGCATACATACCTTGCACAGTGTACCCGCAATTAAATTTACAGTGCATTGCAAAACTATCCAGATCTTTGATCAATCCTACCTGAAATACATGGAAAGACTGCAAAAGAATCAGTTTCAGTCTGCAAAAGAAGAGGTAGCTTTCAGCTGCACAATGATCCCAAACACTGGCAGACCCAGCAGTCAAGGGGGTGGCCTGGACCGCAGGGTCTGCTGCATAGCATTCCCCCTTCCCCAGCCACTTATCTATGTCAGAAGTCATCCGCCAGCTGAGGGGAACCGAGTAGGCGTTGCTATGCGCTCCATACCCCTCCAAAGGCTTTTTGTTGTTGACCTACTCTTAAATGAGAGGATGATCCCTAAGAAGTTTTGTGGCACTTAGTCATACAGTGTCTGACTGCTGAAAGAACAAACCCACAAACAGTCATGCAAACTTTAATCTTTATAAAAAAAGAAATTTGATGTTCACATTTTTTTTTTTTTAAAAACCCTACTGCCAATATCCATTTATCACAGATGAAAAACAATCTTTAGAGTATACTGAAAGTTTCTATAAAGTAAAAAAAAAAAATGAACTTTGCCATAAAACAGATTTGTGCTGCTGAGAAGTTCTTCAGGGTGATATGGTATGCTACAAGGCCATTCGGAAAGCAGTCTTGCAACGAGAATTGGCAAACAGACCAATTCTATCAAAATCAAACGGGCAGGCTAGGACAATTCCTTTTAGGCCATATATTTGTGGTTGTTGCTTATGGTTGTAGTGTGTCCTAATGTTGCTTATGGTAATAGTGTGCCCTAATGAATAAAGAAGTTAAATAAATATTTAAGATATATAACTATTTAATAAAAAAGGCAACTGCAAGCTCTATGGATGATAACATGCTTTTCTTTAGTAACATCCCAAAACGATTGATTCTGGAATCCTGCTCACAAATGTTCTACTAAGCATGATTCTACTGGTTTCTGAAATGGCTGTGTGATTATCACGCAGGTGGGCTGGCGTGTGGTTTTAGACACAAATTGATTGTCTTGGTGACTAGATGAAGTGTGGTTTGCCTTGGTCTGTGCATTGTTTATAGTATATGAGCTAGAGATATATCAAAACCTCATTCTGCATACAGCTGTAACAGGAAAATCTGAGGGACCTTTTCCAAGAACTGAATCTCTGACCACTAGTCACTACCTGCTTAAAATAGAAATGCTACCGAGTGCCAGACATGTATGCAGTTCAGCTGGTATAGCAAACATAATACCTGGAACTGATACACAATTACCTGACATTTAGTAAACACTGAATACTGGAATGGCCACCATCATCTGATAAGCTGTAGTATGAAACACATTGGGTACAGGGCAGTAATGCTGACTCTGCTTTTACAGAAGTGGACCATATGTCTGAACTTTCCAGTGACTGTGGTTTAAGATTGTATCTTGGTGTTTCCTCCTTGGAAGTGACTCCAGAACCAAAACCAGAACTGTGCTTTGTCTCCAGATTTCCAGTGGAGATATGGTTCATGAAACTGGACAGAGTGCATGTCTATTGTTAAATTTATACTACAGGCCAGATTCAGTTAACAAATGATAAAATACAAAATTAAGTTTTCTCATTTATTTGAATCTGACTCTTTTTATCTTGATGTCAGTAAGTTTAGTTCACCCTGGCCCAGATGGAAGAGGACAGGTATAAATTTCCATTAATCTAAACTGCCTGATCATGGGGCTGCTTTTGAACTGCATCTATACAGCGGTGTAACTTGGTCGGTCTGGGTTCCCCTGCAGAAAAATCTTGTGAGGGGGCCCTGCGTGACCAGTTTCTCCTAGTCCCTTCTTCCCGCACCCACTCCCAGCACCTCTCGGCCTAAAGGTATGAGAGGGTCAGGGGAGGGGAGACTGCTGAGCTCCCTCCCTTGTTGCCTGCATGACTGCTGGCAATGGGAAAGCTTCATACATTTGCTTATAGCTATGCTTGCCTCCTTTCCTGGAAAAAAATACCAACTTCTTATATTTTTATATTTCTTCCCTATTAAAGAAACAGCTCAGTGTAAAACTAAAACTGGGTAAATAGATATGAAAAAATCAAAATTGTTTCTGATAAGGTTATTTAACCAATAATGTCATCTATAAAGGCTGGAGTGATTGGATGTTTAACATAATAGCCAGAAACCAACTTCCTCCATTGCAGCTCTCTAACCTCTAAGTCAGCGGCTTGAGTGGGGGAGGCACATGGGACATACATGTTCAGTTAGTTTGCTTTTGATCCAGAGCAACCATGTCAGATTTAAAAGCAAACAGTTACATAGCTCCCTAACAGTCCCAATTTTCACAGGACAGTCCCTCTTTTGACAGCTCAACCCGCAGTCCCTGGCTGCATGCGGCATTTCATTGTGTCCCCCTTTTCATTATTCAAAATGTTGGGAGGTATGCAGTTACAGTATGTCCCATGCTCACTGATATATATATATATATCATATATAACATATCCCACTGTTCTTTATATCAGTAACTATAGTCTTTTTCTGACTTGTAATATTACCAGTGGTTTTATTGTTGTGTCATTTCACACAGTCTTGTAATATAATATTGTAGTATGGGTCTTGCTGGTGATATAACACTTTGGGTCCCCCTGGTTATGTAACGTTTTGCTTTATTGTTTTGTTTCAAAGAGACTGGAAACATAAACCTGCGAATCAGTGACAATTCATACAGGTGTGTAATAAGATATTCCAACAATCTGCCCGTATCATTTCATATTGTATTGTAATATAAAACTTTGGATTACTGCACGATTTTATATAGGCTGTAAATACAATACTGTGTATAACTGTGGTATATTATACAAACTGGCAACAAAATGCCTTTGCTAGTTCATATTGCCAGGCAATATAATGCTGTGCATCAGTGTAGCATTTCATATGGCCTAGAAACATACAACATACAATACATGTACATCAGTGTGAAATCTCATGTGAGCAGATAAAAGACTTTATTTAGTATTTAAAAACATTGGTTTTATTGTCATGCAGGTATGGGATCCGTTATCCAGAAATTATGGGAAGGCCAGACTCCTTTATAAGCAAGTAATTCCTGTTTTTAAAAATGATTTCCTTTTTCTCTGTAATAATAAAACAGTACCTTGTACTTGATCCCATTATTATATAATTAATTCTTACTGGAGGCAAAACAATCCTATTGGGTTTAATTAAAGTTTTAATGAGTTTTCAGCAGACTTAAGGAAAGATCCCTTATCTGGAAAACCCCAGGTCCCGAACATTCTGGATAACAGGTTCCATACCTCTGTATATATATATAGAGAGAGAGAGAAAGAGAGTAGTCAGACCTAATCGGCTCAGCAACAAATTATAGGCCAGAACAGTGCTGTCCAACTTCTGTGGTGCCGAGGGCCGGAATATCTCTAGCATACATAGTGGAGGGCTGCTAATGGAAGACAGTTTTGACCACTCCCCTTTTTTAAACTGCACCCACTTCAAACCACACCCATGTTATCACAATGGTGGTAGTGCAGCAAAAACCCAAATGGTTGGTGCTCACTGTGGGGATATCAACCATCATTCATATGTGAAATAATTATATTATGTAATATTAAGACACACCCTTAAATCCATATGCCTTCTCCTCCCCTGTGGATAGCACAGAAACCCCCAGCATATAATTACACACCTTAGGGACCATTTAATGGCTAGTCCCAACTGCTAACAAACGTCCAAAACAAACCCCTGCCAGGTTCACCTCCCACAGGCAGCATAGGGCAGGCAGAGTATGGTACACACAGGCAGTACTCTGCCTGCCCTATGCTGCCTGTGTGTGCCATACTCTGCTTGCCCTACCCTACCTGTGTGTGCCATACTCTGCCTGCCCTATGCTACCTGTGTGTGCCATACTCTGTCTGCCCTATGCTGCCTGTGTGTGCCATATTCTGCCTGCCCTATGCTGCCTGTGTGCGCCATACTCTCTCTGTCCTATGTGTGCCACACTCTGCCTGCCCTATGCTGCCTATGTGCCATACTCTACCTTCCCTTAGCTACCTGTGTGTGTCATACTCTGCCTGCCCTACCCTACCTGTGTGTGCCATACTCTGCTTGCCCTACCCTGCCTGTGTGTGCCATTCTCTGTCTGCCCTATGCTGCCTGTGTGTGCCATACACACAGGCAGCATAGGGCAGGCAGTACATATAATGGCACAATGCTGGCACTGCTCCTAGGTGTGAACAAGTGAACAATGTGGTTGATTACAGCCTGAGCCTGAGGTGTGAACAATGCAGGAGGTGAACAATGCAGGCATTAAAAGGTGTGAACAGTACAGGGGATTACATGTTTAAACAATACAGGGGGATTACAGCCTGAATGTGAGGTGTGAACTATGCAGGGGGCCAGTTAATGTCAGTACTGATACCATTTAAATCTTACACAAAGGTGAGACATCAAAGCAGCAAGACTCTGTGTGAGGGGCCACACAGAGGGGCTGCCAGTTGGACAGCACTGGGCCAGAATATTCAGCCAAAAACAATAGCCTGTATTCAGGGTTGGACTGAGCCAACAGGACCCTGGGAAAAACCTGGTGGGCCCTGCCGACCTAGACCCAATCCGAAGCATTGGCGCTCTTCCGCTGACCTCCCTCCCCCAATTGCGTCAAAATTAAGTAGGAGGTATGCGCACCCTTGTCTATCCCTTTCTCTTATATGGTTTCTGCTACTTTATTTTAGCAGTAAAAAGCAGAAGTGCAGCTAATAGAAACAGACACAAATATACTGCTTTCAATTACATTTACATATAACTTGGAAACCACACAAAATGTACATTTAATAAATACTGGAAAATTGTGCAGAATTTTATTTTCTTTAATATTTTCTTTCAGTTTAGGTGGACATCCCTTTTAAAAATGAAATGGAATGTAAAACAGATGGGCTTACTGTATGTCTGACGAACAGGGGTGCAAGTCCTGGGGTAATAAGAGGCGTCCATACATTTGCCACTCGTGCCCCTTCTCATTATCTGTGGTGCTTAGTTCTGTGCTTTGTGCTAGACTAAAAATCCCATGCAAGGCACAGGGAGCAATTCTAATAGACTCAAGGGGCCTTGTACTTAATGTCTGTGGTTGTTTGCATGGGTTGTTTCCATGGGAGAGCTTATAACTACATACTTATATAAATATAGCAGTTGGTCTCTTTAAGACGGTAGCCTCTCTAAGTCTTTATTATTTTCCGCTTAGGCAAGAGTGTCTCAGTAGTGGCCAGATATGCGTGCAGGCATTATCTTGTATATATTTCCACATTAGCCCAGTTACTATGTCTTTGTTAACCAGTGTTCTAATAATATGCCACTTTGATCACATCTTCAATTTCTAAGAACTGTCCTCAAGAACCTCTAGAAGTTTTTAGCAGGCTGCTGGGCTGGGCAAACAAAACTTTAATTGCTGCCATGATCTGTGTTCTTAGGTGGGGTAGAGATAATTACTTTTTTATTGGTTATAATTTACCGGAAGGGCCTGCTTTTGTCTAGAAGTCACTCTAGGCAGAGATATCATAGGAACCCTGTCTGCCCATCAATCAGAGGGGAAAGACACGATTAATCGAACAAGTTTAAATTCTATATACATTACGGAAATGCTGAGCTATATATCTGGCACAGGTTAAATGAATTATTCCCATTAGCAGGACGCGATGGTTGAAGGAGATTCTGTGCACTTGAAAGTCACATGGAGGGAGGGTAGCGAAGCTCACATAGAGGGTGACAAGGCTGCTCATGGTCATATTTTACTGTCATCGTTAAGAATGCCATAAAGTGATGGCTTACAGGAATGCCTCTCACTTTATAATGATAACAAGACCTCTGCCAAGTAAAACTGCTCTGGCCCATAGTCACTAAGGAGTGCTTTGCTTGATGACACTATATAAAAATGATCAGTTAAGAAGACAGAACACTTATGTTCTGGACATCACTTTTAAATCTATGAATTTTGATTGAACAGGGAATTGTTGATTGTCCCACATTTACGTAAAGCTTACACTTCGAGTAATTTTTACTCAGGTTTATACATATACAGGTATAGGATATTTTTTGAGCGTTGTCATTTTTAATACTGCAGCATTAAACTAACAGTGCAAGTAGATTTGATTAAATATTTAAAATGTCTGTCACCATTCAAAGTACAGGTATGGAACGTGTTATCCAGAATGCTCGGGACCTGGGGTGTTAAATATTGAATAAACCCAATAGGATTGTTTTGCCTCCAGTAAGGATTAATTATATCTTAGTTGGGCTCAAGTACAAGGTACTGTTTTATTATTACAGAGAAAAAGGAAATCATTTTTAAAAATGTGAATTATTTGATTATAATGGAGTCAATGGGAGACAGCCTTTCTGTAATTCGGAACTATCTGGATAACAGGTTTCCGTATAAGGGATCCCATACCTGTACTAGAAAAAGCCAGACATATGCACCAGGTATGCTTTTAGTGTAGCCCATTTTTAAAGGGCAAGGAAAGGCAAAGTCACTTGGGGGTGCCAAAATGTTAGGCACCCCCAAGTGACTTAAATCCCCTACCTTTTACCCCGGGCTGGTGCCCCTGTTAGGAGAGAACAGCACCAGCCCAGGGTACCTGCAAGTGAGCACTTCCTTCTTCCGGCTTCATTCTTGGAACGAGTAAGGACCGGCGCATGCGCAGTAGAGTGAAAAGTTGAGTTCTCTGTTAAAGTTCGGCTTTTCACTTTACAGCGCATGCGCGCGTGAACTAGGAAGTAGGAATCGCTGCACCTACCCCGGGCTGGTGCTGTTCTCTCCGTACAGGGGCACCAGCCCGGGGTAAAAGGTAGGGGATTAAAGTCACTTGGGGGTGCCTAACATTTTGGCACCCCCAAGTAACTTTGCCTTTCCTACTCCTTTAAGTGCTGGTTCAACTTTAAATAAAATTTTAGTATGACAGAGTCACTTTCATTATGAGACAATTATATTTTTTATTCTTCTGTCGTTTTTGAATTATTTATCTTTTTGTTTAGAAGCATTACAGCTTGGAAATTTGACAGCTTATAGTATGTGGTTGGTAGGATGCAATAGCAACCAGGCATTTGTTTGAGTAAATTACTGGAAGCTGACTAGGAGAGGGCCTGAATAGAAAAATAAATAACAGAACGTATTAATAACATATAAATGAAGACCAATTGAAAAGTTGCTACAAACTGGACATTCTTTAACATTTTAAAAGTTAACTAAAAGGTGAACTAGCCCTTTAAATATAGTTCTTTAAAATAAGCATTTACTCTAGTTTTACATTTCAAGCTGTAGGGAGGCATATAGATTGGCAAATAGTTCTGACCAATTTAGGTTCAGTGGAAGCCATTTCATGGGATGGTATTTGACACCAGAATTCAGTGAATCTTTACTTCCTTCCAAGAAAATCTCAAAGCTCCAATACCAAGTGTATTGCCGAGGCAATTGATACAGTGAGGAAACGGCTGAAACAAGACACCACCCTCAGCAGCAGAACAAAGCTGACCCCAGAACAAGTTTGTTCCTTACTGGATCTATGTCTCAATACCACTTACTTCAAGCACAAGGAAGTTTTCTATAGACAAAAACATGGCTGTGCCATGGGTTCACCTGTGTCTCCAATTGTAGTGAACCTTTACAAGTGGAAAAGAAAGCCCTGGACACCTTCAAGGGAACAACACCAAGTCATTGGTTCAGATATGTGGATGACACCTGGGTCAAAATTAAAGAACGCGAGGTTCCAGCCTTCACCAAACACATAAACTCGGTGGACAAAAACATCACGTTCACAAGGGAAGATATGAAAGACAGCAAACTGGCTTTTTTGGACTGTGCTATAGTTATCAAAGAGGGGAGGGACCTGGATATTGAAGTATACAGGAAACCCACCCACACAGACCAGTACTTGCTGTTTGATTCCCACCACCCTTTGGAACATAAACTGGGTGTAATTAGGACTCTACATCATCGGGCTGAAACTGTGGCATCCAGTGCAGAGGCTAAGGAGAAAGAATATAAACATCTAAAAGGAGCTCTGAAAACTTGTGGGTACCCAGACTGGGCCTTCATCAAAACCAAATCAAAGACCAACAGAAAGACCAGACCTACAAACAGAAGGGAGGAACACAGCAGGCGAAACAACATAGTCATCCCATATGTTGCTGGAACATCGGAAAAACTTAGGCGAATTTTCAACAAACATCGCATTCCTGTGTTTTTCAAACCCAGCAACACCCTGAGACAAAAGCTGGTGCACCTGAAAGACCCAACACCCAAGCACATGAAAAGTAATTTGGTCTATGCTGTCCAGTGTAGTGAAGAGTGCTCAGACTTATACATTGGGGAGACAAAACAACCTCTCTGTAAGAGAATGGCCCAACATAGGCGGGCGAACTCCTCAGGACAAGACTCAGCAGTCTATCTACACCTCAAAGAAAAAGGTCACTCTTTTGTGGACAGTAACGTGCATATTTTGGACCGAGAGGACAGATGGTTTGAAAGAGGTGTAAAAGAGGCCATTTATGCCAGCCTGGAAAAACCATCCCTGAACAGAGGAGGGGGCCTGAGACACCGCTTGTCACCAACATACAATGGCGCGTTGACATCCTTACCCCGGCAGTTTCACAACAGTTCACACTTCCAGTCATGTACTTTGAAGGATTAACACTTTCATCAATGATCAATCTTGGTAACATTGTGATTGGATCATACCTTCTTACACCTGTTAGTTTCAGCTAACACCTAACTGAACAAGTTCAATGGAACCATTGTGATTGGATGTCTGTGACTCTACTACCATCAAGAGTTTAAATACCGGGGAATTCCCTACCAGTCATTTGAACTGAAGAAGCCACTCGGATGAGTGGTGAAACGTTTTCAAGAAAAACTCAGAAAAGTCCAGTTGTTTTAGACTTAATTCTACTAGATACCAAGTGTGTTGGTATTCTGGAGGAGCAGAACCCTCAGCAAGATTTGCTATGGGAATTCTAGAATCCATGGGGCCCTTCCATTTGCCCAGTTATACCTAAATGAACTACAATAGAACATCCTAGATTAATGGAAATGCACAAGCCTTCCCTGAAGACTTTTCTTCTTGTGCAAGACAAGAATGACCCTATGATTGTATCTAGATGCAGCACCTCTGTCCAAGTACAGGGCACTGGTAAATTCACAATGGCAGGTTCTATCTAACCACCAATGCTACTTCACAGGGCTGGGATACAAACCTGGCGGCACAGTGCATCAGTAAATATATAGGAGATAAGGGCTGTCCATCTAGCCCTTATTCGTTGGCAGGGTCAGCTCAGGGGCCAAACTGTAAACAAGGTCCAGTTGGACAATGCCACCACAGTAGCATATCTCAGTCATGCAAGGGGAACCAGAAGCTGACAAGTTCTGAAGGAAGTCAGTTGATTTTAATATTGGCTTTAATATGGGCAGATTATCTCAGCTATGGAAAGCTAGATTCGGGAGAGTGGGCTCTCAAACAAGAAATATTTCACAGCATCACAAAAATGTGGGGTCTTACGGCTGTATGGTATGAAAAGAATCACACAGTGAACTAGTTTTTTTGGCGAACTGTCGGGACACCTTGTATCTAGCAGCAGATGCCATTAAAACATATTGAACCTTTCCTCTGGCATATGTATTGCCTCCAAAAAAAACCCAAAAAACAGATGTCACTGTATTATGGGTATTAGGCATGTGATCACTGTAACCCCTTTGGGATGTAAGCTCTCTTATAAGACTAAGCAAATGCTACAAGGTTAATAGAAAGTGTCAGTACATTAATAATAACCCATATTGTGGCATTAGCCGTGTGTAGAAACAACAATATGCCAGCATGGGAAGCAACCAGTATTTTAAAGCTATTTGCTAGAAGCAATATACAACCATTGTTTGCACACAAGGAAATGAAATAACTGCTAGCATCAAATTCGAATTTAGTGTTAATACATGGGATGGACCAAATCCATAGTTTTTTGACTTGGCCAAATACTGAACCCCCCACAAATTAGTTTTCCAAACCCTAATTTGCTTTTTAAAATGTAAGGAAGTCCAAACTTTGTTTTATCAATTAATAAATATGTCACTTTCAGTTGTCCTGTGATTTAGTCACATAACTTTATGGGCAATGGCAAATGGGTTAATTTCTCACCCTCAGGAAATCATGCTATCGAGTCAACACTGAGGGGCCTATTCATGAAACTACGATTTTTCACCAATTAAAAGCATGATTGGAAAAAAATTTGGAGTAACCACGATACTTTCCGATGTGCAAAAATTGCGAGAAAATTCTTTTCTTGGTCGTACAAAAATATAGGGTTTGTGATCCGAAAGTCACAAAATGTTTGGCGCGAAAACAGTTCTGGCTTTGAAACTTCAATGCATGATTTTGGATGCCTCCCATAGGACTCAATGGCACTCTGCAGCTCCAACCTGGCCCACGGAAAGTCACGATACCGAAGCTTGAATGAATTCCAAAATGGTCGTACTCTTTGCGAAAAATACAACTTTTCCGTGGAAGTTAACAAAAACCACGAAAAAGTACTATTTTAACGATATTATCGACGTCATTACGAAAAGTTCTAAAATTTAGAATAAATACAAAATTTTCTGAAGAAAAAAAATTGTGGTTTAATGAATGGGCCCCTGGGTGTGTACACACCTTTGCATGGGGGCAAGGTGGCTGGCCTGGTTGCCTAGGGCGCCCAGCCGGCTTGGCCTGGCCTGGCTGGATTCTCTGTGGGCATGCGTACCATAAAATTCTGTACCACTAAATTCTGGCTAGCATGAAAGGGGACTGGAGTCCATAAAGATGTTGAATAAAGGATACAGTGCTCAGGTACCAGGAATCTAAGAATATTGAGAATAGGTGGTCTCACCACGCTCCTTTTATGATATCTTTCCCAAATCTTTTAATCTCTGGAAATAAATTAGAAACACAGATATTGGTTCTGGCTATTTTAATTCATTTATGCAGTTTATGGCAAACAACTGAATTGAACACCATTCATTTAAAAGAGCCATTGCTACCCTTCAAATTGAACAAATGTTGGATAGTCTTCAAAACGTTTGCCAAAGTGTTTTCCTTTGAACCGAACTCTGAAGACAAGTGAGAATTAATTGACTCATCTATTCTATGCATTCACCTACAGAATACAGTATAGACTGAGATCTGTTTCATCCTATGGGCACCCCAGGCATTTATGAATTCAGTTAGATCTAAACTGGGACAGTAATTTATATAACCATCACCCTCTTAGTCTATTAATATTTTCTATTATTACCTTTGAGCCTCCCAGCTTTTAATTTCATATCGTGTGCTTCTGCTACAACATCTCTTTTTTTTTCTAAAAAAAAGACTATCCTTTTTTGCATTAGTGAAGGTGTACTGTCATTACAAATTTACTTTGGTAATCTCATTACTTTTTTTAATCTTAAGTAGTGTTGTCTAGGTTTAATACATCAATGTATTTGCAAAGCTCTCTCTAAAAATACACTTCAACTTAAAGGAGAAGGAAAGGTATGATAAAAGGGGGTTTAAAATTGCTCAACTGGCCATAGGTTCAATCCATAGTATGCAGGGCCCACTTGGGCTTCTGCCTCAGGGGCCCCTGCACCCCCCAATGGTCCCCGCCACAGCCTTCACACCACAGGGCCCCCCACCTGTCTGAACCCCTCCCCCGAGTGCACGTAAATAAAGCTTACCTGCAGCGCTTCAGGGGAGGGAGACGGAAGGATCTGTGGAGCGTCCTGTGGGGATCGGGTCTGGGCCCAGTTAAACCCTGTTTGCATGGCCCATTCTGTATATACATGAATAGTGGAGTGAAAAGTCAAACTTTGTAGCGAAAAGTCAGCTTTTTGCTCTACTGCGCAGATGCACCCAGCTCAAGCTCTGGTACTAGTACTTTATTAAGAAATGTTATAGAGAAATACTATGTTTATTACACTGGTAATAAACATTACTTTATTTAATTGCATTGATGATGCAATGGTTCCTTGGTAAATCTGTCCCCAGGAGACCACCCTCCACTGACTTTGTAATAAAAAGTCCCCGTGTAGTGTATTCTGCAGGATGTAGGGGAAATGGACTATTTCTAAACTAGACTTTCAAAATTTTCTGTGCACGTAAAATATGGGGACTGAAAAGGAATTTAAGAGTAGTTCATACACAAAGCAATTTTAATTTTTGAAGATGAGAAAAATATATCTGTATATGACCTTGAGAGGGTGTGGTTTAAAAAAGTCAGCATGGCAAACTTTTTCTAAATGGGAATCATAGGATTGCAATATCTCTTAATTCAGATTATTTCTTCATCGGATTTTCTCAAGAAATGGCCCTTGTATATATGTAGTATACACAGAATATCCTTGCATTGTATACTTTGCTTTTCACTATGTTAGATCATACAAAAATATCTTATTTTAAATGGTGCTGAATGTGTCACTAAAAATTATCTTCTTATTTTATAGGTCTGTCCATCACCAAGAAGACACACACTTGTAAGTAGAAATCCATTCCTGTGTAATAACATTGGAGGAATTCAGAATTAGGGCTAGCAATACTAAGTTGTCTAGTCTGATCCTATCATCACCAGTGACTCACTATATTCCTTTAACTCAGATTTTATTTACTTCATTTGGACCTGATACAAAATGCATTTCTTTGTATTGTATTTTTTTCATTACAATTTAAATTTATAAGGAATCGGAACATTTTTGCTGACTCTGACTCCAGGTATCCAGGCAAAAAGCCGCTCCTGGTAACTTTTAGAGCCGAAATTCCGGTTTTTAAACCGGAAATTCGGCTCTTCTAGTGCAGAGAGCGCAATTGCGATCTCACCGCCCCCGGACCCGCTCCTGCGCGGGTAAGCGCTGGGGAGCGGGGGGGGCGGCATCCAGGAGCCGCCTCAGGCGGCAATATGCCCAGAATCGCCCCTGGCGCAAATTAATTAAGGGTGACATATCTCCTGGTCTGCTATGGTCCTAATGGCCATAACTGACCCTTATAACTCGTGCATAAGCATCTACCTTTGATAAATGAGCCCTGCCGTCTGCTAATTATGAGGACAACCAAAACATGTTACAGGCATCACCATATTAGAGTTAAAGGCTCGTCAACCACAGGTCCAAATTATTCTGAAATACTCAGGCAGCAACTTCTACCAGCCTCCACTCTGTATGTTTCACTGCTAAGCTTATTTATAGGACCAGGTCTTAGCTTGAAACAGGTACTGTATATCCTCATATGCTCACAAGTAGTGGCTGCATGATGCTACCCTGAACATTTGAACCAGTGTACAGAATGGAGTAAAGTGTCCATTAGCTATGTATGTGAAAGGTATGTTACAAACCATAAGAACTTATCCACCTTAATTATTATGCATAAAATACCCAAAAAAATCTAAGTTACAAAAAAAAGAACTTCTCCACCTTAATATAACATTGTACTAAGTTGACATGCTGTGTAGATAGAGGGTGACTTTTGTGATTAGGGAGATAAAATAAATACAATTTCTACAATTTTATCATGTATTCTAGGACCAGTTTCATATATAATAATCCAGAACACGTGACAAGATACATACATTGCCAGTTCCGTATATTATAATGCCCCTGTCATATGTAGTGTCAACTTTATGTATACCGGTAATAAATCCAGAACACATGGCACAATAAATGCAGTGACAACTTCATGCTTGTTGCCTCCATTCTGTTTGTTGTAGGAAATTCCTAAGTATTTGGGTAGGCTTAGCCTCCCCAAGCCTTTATTTAAATATGCCTTCCAACAGTAGCTTTCTCTCTGCTGCAGCTCATTGCAAAATTATCTGCTGTCCAAGGTGCTAGAGAGCACCCTAATTGCCTGGTTGTCTATTTCGATATTCAGTAATGGAGAATAATCTGATATTTTCCATGGCTCCACAAAAGATTTGTACTTATCACCCCCCTTCATTTTTAGGTAGATGTTACTGGGGTTTTTTTTTACCTACAGAATTAACTGCCAACTTGCTTTAAAGGAAGGAGGGGTTTTAACAGTTATATCCTCAGTGCTCCACCAGACTTTGCTGAGAATATTATTTTGTGAGAGGGACCTGCAGCTAAAACTTAAGCTTAGTACAGGTGCAGGCTGTACCGCAGCCCAGCACTCTTTCTATGGTTCTGGGCCCCCTTGGAATTAAGTGCCCTGGGCACTTCCATCATTTAAATTAGGGGTGCGCCGAAACCAGGATTCATTTTTGGATTTGGCCAGGGCCATATTTACTGCATATATAGGCCCCCAAGTTAATTCCCCCAGACTCCAGAGCAGAGTTTCTAAGGAGATCTGCCAACAGAGCTGGGTGGTGAGTAGGTTGTGCCATGGCTGTGGTGTGTGACTCCTACAGAAGTGACATCACATGTCACCAGAAGTCACACGTGTTATGTCAACAATGTAGGGGGTGCATTTAGGTATCAGTATCAGTTCTAGACTTACCTTCAGTGATGCCTGATGTAACATGCCTGTGGTTCTCAAACAATGGATATTGCAAAGTGCAAAAATAAGAACAATACGAAAAATCTTTTTACCACAAAATACAAGCCCACTGCCGAATTTTGCAGCTGCTGCTAGGAGCAAGGAATGTGCTAATATAGTTGCACTTATTGCACCCATTTCTAAACCTAGCATAAGTTGCAGGCACACTCTACTGGCCTACTTGTTTGGTTCTGTGTGTTTGCAGAACTATAACTGCCAACCTCACACCATTAAGAGATGTGAATTGCAAGAGACTGCCCAGCTCTGGTTTAAGACCCATTATAATTGAGGCAGATCTACCAATACTATGTCAAAAAGTATATAATAGGCATTTTCCCTATTAGCAAACTGTTTCTGAAATGAACTAGTGAAGGATCTGAACTTGCAGATCAGCATATCTCGAATGCAGAGCACTAAAAAATGTATTTGTTATACCAATTTATACATATATATAGATATATATGTACTGTATATGAACAAGATACACACACGTACAGTTTGATATGTTTTATAATAATTTGCCCTTTTGAAGGCAATTTCTTTAAGACTACAATCCATCACTGAGAAAGGGACCTCTCATGTCTTGCCTCTTTGGGCCTGCATGGCCTTCCTAGATTTTGCGTTGCTAGGCAAGCTGGGTAATCATATCCTGCTTGTATAATTTCAGCGTGCTTGCAGTGTGGCTAATACAGAGCAGAAATAATCAGATCCCTCCAGAGTACTTTCAGAATCTAAGCTTCGCTCTTCCATTCCCCCCTGAGGCTCAGGAAAATAGCAATAGAGGTCCCAGTAGTATTGCTTCATAAATGTCTTAACTGGGCAGCCTTGGGATTCCTCACGGAGCTTTTTCCACCTGCCAAATTACTTTCCCTTTCTCTCAGCGGCTTTAAAAAGGCTTATTAAAAATGATTCTATAATAAAGCTGTGTGTTCTCCCTTGGTTGTCCTTGAGAAGGAAGTGAGAATTCTTAGAGCAGCTGTGCAAATTTTAGGGTATGCTTAAACCTCCAGGCAGTGGAGAAGTTAAACTGCTGTGGTGTTTGCTTCTTATATATGGATAGGGCTCATTTTGATCACATTTAAGGGGTAAAGGTACATATGGGCTTTTCACAGGTTACCTATTGCTATCTATAAATCTCTCCATATACACAAATATGATTTATATATATTTTTTTCCAACTGCCTTATAGAGACTACCCTTGTTTTTTCTCATGACAGATGCACATCTACAGCATATAGGGATTACCTCAAGCTTGCAGCTTTTTACTTTTCTTTGGTATTTAAGACTTCACGCCAAAAGGAGTCTGGACACAAAAAATTACCCACAGGCCAGCATGGTGCCGTTAGATCCTTATTTTACATAGACTTCTTTAGTAGAATGTGTAGGGTTTTAGAAGCAGAGTTTGTCAAACAGGATATGGGGGCTGTCTTCAGCAGAGCCAGGAGTCTCTGGCATTGTAAAAATTAAACCGTCTTTGCATAAATATTGTGGTACAATGTGGAAACAGGGCCAGACATACCCATGAGTACCCATGTGCACCAGCTGTATCAGTAGTGGAAATTAACTACATTTCCAAATGTTGCTTTGACAGTGGCCAAGAGCTTCCTATTGCATTTCCTACGCACAGCAGTCCTGTACAACAAGCTTCTTTTCCTCCAACCCCCTGGTGTGTGGTGCCTGGGGCTGCAGTTGGAACTTGTGCACATCCTAAACCAAGCATATACAAGATGTCACTGTTGGGCCCAGGCTCCAGACTAGACCTAAGGGGAGTATTTTGAATCTCTGACACAAATAAGCCTATGTGCGGCCAAAATACATTGTACCTCCCACATTTTGACCAATATTTAGCCCACCAGAGGTTTTTCTCCTCTTTCTGTAGCGGTTAACACATAGCTCACTCAGATCCTCTCTCTCCTTGTAATACATGCACCATTATCACCCACTTTTCTCTGCTGCATCTTTAATTCTGTTACTAAGCTGTATTACAATAAGAATTACATTGTTCATACCAGAAAGAATTACCAGTGCAGAGCCAGGTAGCCAAATACATAATATCAAGGAATTAAAACAACATTTGCAGTAGCCATTCTACATTTTATACCTCAAAATCCCCTTTCTGAATGTTACATAGTCACATTTGTAGTTTACCCATGATAGAACACTTTTTTTGTTCTTTGTATATCTTTGTATATCTTTAGCAGTTGTGAGCTTTCCTCTGTGGAGGGTAATTTTCCCAGTCCAACAAACCTTTTATACCAAACAGCTGTGGTTAGAAGGTGACATGGTTCAGAATCATGTATGTAGCCACTTCCTGTGATTCTTCCACTCCCTGTTAAGCCACTTACACATTGTACTTGTCAATTCCAGTAAGCATTAAATGCTACATTTTGCTTTCAAGCTCAGTGCAGTAAATAAGTATAAACTAAAGTCCCTAGCTTTATATATATATTTTTTTGTCTGGTCTGTGTGGTCTGTGAGGCCTTTTTATTGTTTGATTTGATAAGTTTAAAGTAAAGGTAAGAAAGGGTAAAAGTGAATAGACAGTGGGAGAAAGAGAAGATAAGACATTTGGGGATAACACAGAGACTTTGGGTAGGAATTGGAAGTAGAAGGACAAGGCATAACATTTAGGGGCCGATTCATTAAAACACGAGTGCGAATCCCGAATGGGAAAAATTCGGATTGGATCCGATAATTTCTGAAGATCGCAAATATCACAAAAATGCTTATGAAAAAATCGTATTAGTCACAATAATATCGCATTGGCAATCCGAAAGTAACAAAGTTTTCGTACTGAACGATTGTAAACAGCGGCAGAACCTTTCCTAATTTTTTGCGCAAGCGTCCGAAAAAGTCACGCAAGCGTCCGAAAAAGTGGCGCGGGCGTAAGAAAAGTTGGGCAAGCGTGAATAAGTTGTCGAAAAAACGCTCAGAGTGTTCGAATGAACGCTCTGAGCGTTCATGTCTTAATAAATCTCCCCCTTAGTATGCCTTAATAAATTGAAGGGGGCTAGTACAAGAATTGAATTTGGAGTGTAATCTAAGATAAACATTTTTATAATGCTAGCTCCCAATGCAAAGGTTAAGAGCAAACTGCCACATAAGTATTGATAGCAATTCTATCTGTACCACTTTAGTTTTTTTGGGGGAAAATGCCCAGATCTGATTAATCTCCTTTCAAAGTTTTATTTCTGCTCTCTAGTGTATGAGCACAGTGGGATTTTCTTTGTTGCACAAGCTGCAATCTATAAGCTCAACTCTTACTAGCAGCTGTAATCACATGAATTTTAGGTCCCGGTGGCTAAAAGAGCTGAATTTCTGGTTAAAAATGGAAATTCAGTGCCATGTCAAGGTATTTTCTATGCTGACGTATCTATGCCAGGGGAGAAAGCACTGATCTACTTACTTCTGCCTGACATCACTGTCACTGACAAGCATGGGATCAGCACAAAAATACATACATTCGTGTTTTTGTGCCAAAATGCGTCCCATCTGTGCACTAACAGGTGAAAGTGGTGCATTCAGTGTACAGTGATGGGGCAGATGGAAGCAGATCATTGTTTTCTCCAACCTTGCCCCATGGCTAAAACAGGACTGGCTCCTTACTCTATTTGTCAAAGCTCACAGCTCGTGTAACAGAGGACATCTTTGGGCAGTGGAGGAATTTTTCTTGAATTCAAAATGGTAATTACATTACTTTTAGACTTCTGACAGTAAAGAAACCATTCCTATGTAAATGGTGAAAAAGAAATGATGTGGATGCCTTCTCATTACCAGCAACTACCAAAATAACAGCAACTAGACAAAATCTATAAGGTGGCCCTTTTCTATAAAGAATAATGTCAAATATTCAAGATTTCTGTAATTTACCATGCTTAATGGGTAACTATGTTCACAGACGAACAGGGCTGTCCTAACAAAATTAAAATACACTGCACTTTTGCCAATATTTTAAGGCCCTTTACCACACCCTTTAGCTATAATTACCCAGACACACAAGTAAGATCACCTAAGAAAATAGACATACTAGGAAGATCACTGCTGAAAGTGGACTATAAACATGTTAACCATAGACATGCCAGCAAGATCACTGGAGAAATGTACAATGAGCATAATAATGGTAGACATGCCAGTAAGAACAAGATGGTGGAAGACCCCCATGTAGAAATATTTTGGGGCCACATTTTCAGGGATAGGTATCCTGTGTACCTTCAGATTGTGTTGAACTACTGTCAGTGGGATGTGTAGAGTTGCAGTTTAAATTATGGCCACATTAGCCCTAAACATGCCAGTAAGGTCACTGCAGAAATTGAAAAGCATATTAACCCTAGACATGCCAGTAAATATTAATCCCAGCAAGGTCAGTGGGGCCCTGCAGGGAGGTAAGCGGACATGCAGATAGATTTAATTAGCTGTTTGTGTAACTAAGTACAGTGTAATTGTTTGATGGAGGCAGAGCCCCATGTTGTCATAGGCAAGTGTTAAAGGACAATGAAAGGTTAATATAAATTAAAAGTAATTCTAAAGGCATTCTTTTTAAGTACTTACTGCATATCTAAATTCCCAGATCCCTGCTTGCTTCTCTGAGATATGGTGCTGGCAGCCTACAGCAGTGTGAAGACTAGTGGCATCACTGAAATCTCTCTCTCCTTCCTGTAGGCTGCCAGCGGCAGCCTTCCTATTCTCTGAGCATGTATGTAACTTGATCCTGTCTCCTGTTCTGAGCTACACATGCCCACCAGCCAATCAGAAGTGGATCTGGCAGAGGGGAGGGGGTGAGGGAATGAAACACATGTGCAGTATGAAGCAAGGAGGGAAAGGAAGGGAGAATACCTTTTTAGAGATGGCTGCCTGTTCTAGAAAATGTGAAGTAAGTGTGACTGAGTAAATATCTGATTAGGTGAGCCAAAAGTGTGGCGTTTTTACTAAACAATAGGAGGACTATTGGGCAGTATGCTTTTTAAATTTTGACTTGCATTCTCCTTTAAAGGAGAAGGAAAGATAAAAAGTAAGTAAGCTTTATCAGAAAAGTCTATGTAAATACATCCATCTCTGCTTTATAAGCTGATATTTTATCACTGTTCCAGGAGCAGTGTGCAGGCAGGGAAGTGAAATCATACCAAGCTAAAATGGCAGCTTCTATATTAAACAAACATAAGGAGCTTCTGTGGCTAACTCAGGTATGGTAAAGCTTTCTGCATGTTCTAGCTTGCATTAGTGTGACTAATCTATTTGCAATAAAATGGCAAATTGCCTTTTCTTTTCCTTTAAGTACAGGGCTTGTGTCCCCTTGTGCTCTTAGTATCTTGCATATTCTGAATGACATGCAAGTTAGGGGGGTTTCAGTGGATGCCTGTACTATTTGCTAAGTTAAAGTTAGGCAGGATGATACTGTGCCAATTAGCAGGGGTAATATTCTACATGGTCATGCAGGGATGCCAACACAGTGAATTATTTCCTAATAACCCATTACACTATGGATGAACAAGCTTCAACCCTCCAGTTGTAATCATTGATAAATAAACAAGTAAGAACAGTAGCGCACAGCAGCATATAATAACATTTTCTGGGGACAGAGACACACAAAGGGTATGCTGGTTACAGTAACTCAAAATGCTAATCATAGAGCTAGGCTTACCATACAAAGGTTAGTCCACCCATTAAAGACTGTTTGAAAACCACACCGCTCAAAACTTGTCTTACAAAAATGAGAACTGTAGGAGTACATCTAATAAACTTTAAAGGGTAGTTGACCTTAAAACGTACTTTTAGTATGATGTAGACGTGGGTATTCTAAGACCATTTGCTTTTTGTTGTTGAACTTGAAGTTTATCTGCTGTTGTTATGGCCTAATGGCCCTAGCAGCCAGGCATCATATTGGAAGTCAGACTGGCATATGAATAGCAGAGGGCCTTTTGGTTGCAGTGACCGCGACATCCAGCATTTTCAATTTGAAAACCATAAAAAATTAAAACATGAATGACCCCTTCAATCCAATAATGAAACTTTATATTAAATAAAGCCCTGTGCTAGCATCACACTAAGGGGCACATTTACTATGGGTCGAATCCGAGTCCGAATGGAAAAAATTCGGATTGGAAACAAACGTTTTGCGACTTTTTCGTACTTTTTGCGATTTTTTCGGCGCCTTTACGACTTTTCAGAAATTATCACGACTTTTTCGTTACCAATACGATTTGCGTGAAAAAACGTGAGTTTTTCGTAGCCATTCCGAAAGTTGCGATTTTTTCGTAGCGTTAAAACTTGCGCGAAAAGTTGCGCTTTTTTCGTAGCGTTAAAACTTAAAAGGCGCGACGTTTTGCGCAAGTTTTAACACTACGAAAAAATCGCAACTTTTTGCGCAAGTTTTAATGCTACGAAAAAATCGCAACTTTTGGAATGGCTACGAAAAACTTGCGTTTTTCCGCAAAAATCGTATTGGTAACGAAAAAGTCGCGATAATTTTCCGAAAAAATCGCAAAATACTGATCATTACGAAAAAAACGCAATCGGACGCATTCGGCCCGTTCGTGAGTAAGTAAATGGGCCCCTAAAGGTCATCTATAAAAAAAAAAGGAAGGCAGACTTCAAAGTAAAAATATCTGCAATCTGCTATTTTTTTTGCACTTTGCACCAGGGCCCTATTTATAGTAAAGAACCCTAGGGCCTGTGCCTAGGGTGGCAGGTTTTGGGGGGCGGCCCTTGGGTGCCCATATATTAATTTTTAAATGTAAATTTAAAGAAAATGTCCCCGGCCTCCACCACGTATTTCTATAGGAATTCCCGCCAGTGTCAGACTGGGAACCCAGGGGCCCACAAGAAAACCTTAGACCCTAGGCCCATTTTCCAAACCATTTTTCCCCCTTTCCTCATCCAACCTTTTTATTCTCCTAGTCTCTATTATTTACATGCTAGCATCTATTCTTCCATTTATTTCTCCTCATTTCTCCATTTATTTCTCCTTATTTCTTCCCATTCAGAAATAGGGAATGGCCATGAAACAGGCCAAATGGTCAGGAGCAGGAGGGCCCACTGAGTGTGGCAAAATAGACAGTAGTCCACAATTATATCATTAAAGGACAAGGAAAGGCTAAGTCACTTGGGGGTGTCAAAATGTTAGGCACCCCCAAGTGACTTTAATCGCTTACCTTGTACCCCGGGCTGGTGCCCCTGTTAGGAGAAAACAGCACCAGCCCGGGGTACCTGTAGCGATGCGCTTCCTCCTTCTGGCTTCGTTTAGCTGCGACTATACGATAGGTGCATGCGCAGTAGAGTGAAAAGCCGACTTCTCTGTTAAAGTTCAGCTTTTCACTCTACTGCACATGCGCGCGCTCGCGAACCAGGAAGAAGGAAGCGCTGCAGGTACCCCAGGCTGGTGCTGTTCTCTCCGTACAGGGGCACCAGCCCGGGGTAAAAGGTAGGCGATTTAAAGGACAATGAAAGGTTAATATAAATTAAAAGTAAGTCTAAAGGCATTCTTTTTAAGTACTTACTGCATATCTAAATTCCCAGATCCCTGCTTACTTCTCTGAGATATGGTGCTGGCAGCCTACAGCAGTGTGAAGACTACAGTGACATCACTGAAATCTCTCTCCCCTTCCTGTAGGTGCCAGCGGCAGCCTTCCTATTCTCTGAGCATGTGTGTAACTTGATCCTGTCTCCTGTTCTGAGCTACACATGCCCACCAGCCAATCAGAAGCGGATCTGGCAGAGGGGAGGGGAGGAGGGAATGAAACACATGTGCAGTATGAAGCAAGGAGGGAAAGGAAGGGAGAATACCTTTTTAGAGATGGCTGCCTGTTCTAGAAAATGTGAAGTAAGTGTGACTGAGTAAATATTTGATTAGGTGAGCCCAAAGTGTGGCGTTTTTACTAAACAATAGGAGGACTATTGGGCAGTATGCTTTTTAAATTTTGATTTGCATTCTCCTTTAAGTCACTTGGGGGTGCCTAACATTTTGGCACCCCCAAGTGACTTTGCCTTTCCATGTCCTTTAAAAATAGCCGGGTTACATTGTGACATTACATTAGGAGGTGAGGATTTAGGAGTATCTGTATTCACTTGTGTGTCGGTTCTGATGCTTTTACAATGGAGAATGTAAAAGCTTGCATCATTGTTCATTTAATTGTGGGCTAGCTTTAACATTTTCAGCAGTGTATGGAAGTTAAGGTGAAGTTTCAAACCTTGGCTAGATTATCTAGATGGTTATCTGTTAGTGAATGTAGACAGCAAGCCTTGATCACCCCACATATTGGTCAGTCTTATGCTAAGGAGATTGGCAGTTGTCATGCTCCATTGAGGAACTAAGGTAACAAGATCCAGTTTTGGCTCAAAGTGAGGAAAGATGCAAACCTTTACAGTCCTAAATATTTCATTTAAAAAAACACCCTAAAGAACTTACAGGGAAGCAAGGTTTCCCCTGTAAAATGATGCTGGTAAACCACAAGTACTTGCTGAAATGTCAAATATTGTTCTTGAAGTCTTCTTTAAAGTGAGTCTGGTTGAAGTCAAAGGGTAAGAGTGTGTGCACCCATTAGATCTTTAAGTTTAAATGTCAGTGGTGTAGATGAATGAATCGTGGGTGCAAAAATGAAACCTTGAAGCTTCATGTGGCATGCAATCAGTGAGGTTGCAGACATTTTGTTTAGGTTTTACATAATCTAACACAGTGCTGTCCAACTGGTGGCCCACGGGCCACATGCGGCCCATGACCCCCCTCTGTGTGGCCCCCCACCTGTCTGCCTGCTTTGATAGCTTACCTTTGTGTAAGCTTTAAATCATATCAGTACTGGCCCCCTGCATGGTTCACACCTCAGATTCAGGCTGTAAACACCCTTTTTTGTTGAAATATGTAATCCCCTGCGTTGTTCACACCTTTTAATTCCTACATTGTTCACCTCCTGCAGTGTTCACACCTAATCACCCACATTATTCACCTGTTCACACCTTAGACCTGAGACCCACAAATAAACCCTGCACACTATAAAAATAACCTATACTGAGGTGGTACTGCAATTAAAAAGTTTTTTCATATCTAGTTATTGTGCAGACTGTAGGAGCAGTGCCAGCATTGTGTCATTGTATGCTGCCTGTGTGTGGCATACTCTGCCTGCCCTATGCTGCCTGTGTGTGCCATACACAGAGGCAGAATATGGCACACACAGGCTGCATAGGGCAGGCAGAGTATGGCAGGCACGGGCAGCATAGGGCAGGCAGAGTATGGAACATACAGGCAACATAGGGCAGGCATTGTATGGCACACACAGGCAGGGTAGCTCTAACCTAGAGGGTTGCCTTAGAATTCCTATCTGTGCTGTGACAAATTAAAAGATGAATATTATGCAGTGCCAGTTTGTTTATATTGGGTTAGATTTGATTCTGCTATTCTATGCAAAAGTAAAACCTAACCTTTATCTGTAAAGAATAAAAATGGTAAATATAAATACCACTTCCAGCCTATTTAGAGCTCATGTACCAAACACCAAAATGTTTTTTTTTTTCTGGGTCCCCACATGTGACCCTCTAAAGATATAGTTGTTAAATAAACAGGTGACAGGCTGTATTCTCTGCTTTGACAAATTACCTTTTTCCCCTCTGCTCCACTACCTAACAATTTAATAACTGATTAGTTAAATTCTCCCTAAGCTATTAGAGAATGTATATGAAGTGTCGAGCTGTAGTGCAATTGTTTGCAGTATTAAGGGGGCTGTAAACCTGTGGGTGGATAGACTGCTCAATGACAAGGCACTGTCAGAAACCTGTGAAGAGGTCTTGCCACAAATCTGGGCCTTACTAAAATAGCTACTGTGTGGAGATTTTGTTCTTATGGGTAATGGAAAATATTTTCTTTCTATTTCTACTAGCACTAATGAACAATAAATCTGATCATAATTGTGTAAAAATGAGATGTTCTAAAAAAAACTTCTAGTCCTAAGTTTCTTCTCTGTAGTACCAGGTTGAGCAAACCTGTTTGTTTCTAAAGTAACTTGTGTGTTTTGTTGCATCAAAGGGGAATGAGTTAAAAGCTTACATGCCAGGGATGTTCAAGGATTCCGTCTCTTGGGGCATTGTTTTGTTGCTGAGAAACACCTAGAGGAATACGCATTAGGATGAAAGGGGAGCAAACATTTTCTCTGGCTACTGTATGTCTGCCTCATTTTATAGGACATGGCAATATCAACCCCTTACACAAGGAGCAAACAGACTTTTTATATATTAGTGGGTTTGTTAGTTCTTTGTGTAAAAAGAGACCCCCAAATGCGCCAAGACCCTAATCTATGATAGCATAACATGGGTGGTAAAAATAATAACATTTAAAGTGGGCAAAGGATGGAAACAGCTTTATTTACAAAAAAAAAAAAATCTTAAGCACTTAATATCAACCCAGTGTAACCATTTACAAATCTATTAAACCTACTAAGGCAATGGCACATAAGGAGATCAGTCGCCCCTAGTTAAATCTTGGCTCCACAGGCAACTAATCTTCCCGAAATGCCTTTCTGCCGGCAATAAAGTAAGTCGCTGAAGTCATCCAAGGCTTCCTGTGCATTTAATTTGTCAACACTAATGCAATTGCGTGTGTGCTTTGTCGCAAATCGGACGCAGTTGTGCTGAGTATTTCAAAGTGTGTCTGGCATCATTTTCAGCATTTTGCATGTCCACCTTATTCAAGCAGCGCAAATGAACACTGCCAATTGATGCAGGGGAGCAGGAAGGACTGAGCGGCACCGAGCGCAACTAGTGTATGTAGAAGTGCAATAAGTGCATGGGGGAAGAGCAGAGACGCACATGAGCCCTACTTGTTATGGCAGACAATGATACTATTAGGCACAGATCACTTAGGAACTCAGAAGGGAGCACTTTTTCCCTGAGAGGACAACAGTGGTCAAAACTAGCCCAGGCCTAAAATGCAAGTTGACAACCCAGAGTCAAACTAGAAGGTTCTCTTGATAAAGATGCTTTGACTTTTTGCATAAGTAGATTTTACAGTTTAAATAGAATAGACATTTCCAGCTTCAGAATGACTTCATAAGGCTGGAATTGCATTTCATTTTGCCTTAGTCCTTTTACTCAACTAAAAGATAAATTACCATGAAAGCCAATTCCCATCTTGTTCACTAAAATTAAAGATATAAGCTATGACTTTCAAGCTAAGAATGAAATAAATGAACTAGCACCTGCCTATAATGAATTGATTCATTAGGGAATTCTTGGGAAAAGATATTTTAGTTGCCCTATGGTTCTTACTGTCCTCAGAGAAATTGTCTATGAATCGAAGATATTGATGAGGTTCTATTTAAGACACCAAAACTTTGCTTGTAAAAAAAAAAGTGCTATGTATCCACAGGCTTCAAAAGTTTCCACAGAAAGCTACCCATGTGGTGATACTGCAATTGATTCTTCCACTGAAGCCATATGGTAACCCACACCCATTAATTCAAACAAACAGAAGGAATCCCTTGTAAGCACTAATGTAAAGCTCCATGTTACAGAGTTAAGGCATAGAAAGGAGCAGCTTGTGCAGTATCTAAGGTACATATTGCTATGTCAGAATCAGCATGTAACCATTATTATGGAGCATGCACATTTGATTACAATGCCAGTAGCATTAGCTAACAGAGTCTAAAGGTGGCCGGTCAAGTAACAATAACAATCTTTCCCGCGACCATTGGTTCCCGCAATGACGTTCAGGGCTGAATCGTCAGATATGGAGGCAGAAACAATAGGGATTCTACCTTCACCTGCTAATTCAGCTCTAAACGTAGATTTTGCTTGGGCGCCCGATCAAAATCTTTTAACCCGCCCGAATGACAAGACAACCGATACCCGCAGCCTTTGCGATATCGGTTGCCTCATTGATCTACCATACACGTGCCGAATATTGTACGAAACAAGGTTTTAATAGATAATGTCCTAGTTGCCATTGTAGTTGCATAACATTGGGGGGAAGCTTGCTGTAGTCTTTTTTTTAGCCGGTTATCTTTGTTAGTATTACAGGCTATTGATGGATTTCCATTGAAGATGTTGGCCGTAGAAAGAAAGTCCCTCCACGTTGCTCTAATTGCATACCAATACTATTACCATATCAGCCTTACAGTTTACTTATACTTATACTTATTTACTTATAAGTGTTGTATGTGAAACCATTGCCTGATAAACACTTTACCTTGGGAAGATTCAGCAGACT
Source organism: Xenopus tropicalis (assembly GCF_000004195.4). NCBI lineage: Eukaryota > Metazoa > Chordata > Amphibia > Anura > Pipidae > Xenopus > Xenopus tropicalis. The sequence goes on along the minus strand of NC_030679.2, from coordinate 93,629,806 downwards.
TTTGGCTTATTCAATGCCCCTTAGCACCCAGTCCTTCAACTGGGCCTCCTGATGTGGTGGAACTTTCTTTGCACCCAGCCAAGCATTAAGAACGTGAGGTGAAGTAGACAAAGTATACCATCAGTTGATATACATCACAGCCTGCCCAGGGACTACAACATGACTACAACATCTAGCACAGCCTTGAGGAAGAAGAGGACTAAATCCCCTCTGCTTCTTCCCATCCTATACATACAGTATATAATAGTAATTTTGTTTTTATGTGGAAAATAAAGCTGCAGGAATTCTACGATCCCTTCTCTACATATTTCACCTCATCCACTACCCTTTTTCCTCTGTAGCTTTATTATGTCTTGAAGATTGTATACTTGAAATTAGGTATGCACCGAATCCACTATTTTAGTTTTCTGTTGAACCCCGAATGCTTTGCGAAACATTTGTCTGAATACTGAACCTAATCCTAATTTGCATATGCAAATTCAGCTAATGAAGGGCTAAAGACAACCGTTCATGTGACAAAAAAGTCGTGTGATTCAGATTCGGTTTGGCCAGAAGCATGGATTCGGCTGAATCTGCATTCTGCTGAAAAAGGCTGAATCTTGGCCGAATCCTGAAACAAAACCTGGATTCGGTGCATCCCTACTTGAAACGCATTGTAAAACATACACAAAAATGTCTTGTTTTTTAATATATTCTTTATATTATACTTAAAAAAGTATATTTTTTCAATACAAAATCAGTCGATATACAGTTCCTGGACTGGGTATATGACAATATATTTCAAATTAGCAGCTGAAAGCCTTAGCTTACCTTCTTAAAATTTGACCTGCTTTGAGACTTCCGTTTAAACGTCCCCATATATATGAAAGCAGACTTGTCTCATTGTTTTGGGGGATAAATGAACAGGGGTCATTTACAACTGAACAGGGCAATTGTGGTCATACAACTTAAGGTGCAGTTGTTGCTTGAAAAAATGCTTGTATTTGTGTCTTTTTTACAGTTGCTCTCAACACTACTACTTCTGTTACCTACCTTTTGTAAATTGCACACAGAGCACCTGTTTACTGAGGTGAACCCTGTAGCTACCTTAAAGGTGGCATAGTTACAAGGTTACTATCACTATCTCCATTAATTCATGTAGTGAATATGTGGCTAAAGAACTGGGCACAGATATCATTTGATTTGAATTGTACACTCAGCTACTCTAGTTGAAAACCTATTGCCCAGAATTGCATTACATGCATCTCCCCCCTCAATCATAATTGGCACACTCAGGCAGGCCTTAATGACCTATTTCAGGGCATCATCCTTCACCTCAACCTTGTTTATGGTGCATCCAAATCTTCATGCCATCTGCATTTATTGTCAATCTGATACAATTTATGGAGTTGCACAGATGATTGCAGGCATTTTGTGGGGTACTAAACATTTGCTCCACTGTTTTAGTATGGCCTCACTGTTTCTGCGAGTCATGTTTGATAATTGACAGGTGAATGTTTATCTTTCCTGTTTTGGTACTGATCAGGTTCTTAGAGACCTCTTGAAACGAGTATATTTCCATTAGGGCATCCTGCAAGGTTGGCTCTGCTGTTGCTGCTTGCGGCAGTGAGTGAGTCTCTGCAGGCTTGTGGGGTGCCATTTTGCAGGCACTCTCTAAGAAATGTCCCTTAAAAGGCTTATGTCTGGCTCAAGGATAACTTCCAAATTTCTTGCTATGATTACTGGGACTATTTAAGCCATGTCACAGATCCACCAATCAACACCACAATACATTTTGACCATGCATCCTATTGTATAAAGCCAAACCCCTTTTGGTTTTAGGAAAGCAGGACTGCAGGAGAGATCGTTTTTTTTTTTGTTTTTTTTTTAAATAAAATTTGTGACAAAAAAAGAAAAATAAGTTTAAGTATCAGTAAGTAAGGGGTTATTTAAGGTCATAAGCAATGTGAAACTCTTTGCTTGTAGAGGTAGTAAAAAACAATTATATAGATAGATTTAGAGATGTGTTTATGAAGCATTTTAGCCAAATGAAGGTGCCCAGGATTATTTATTCTGTCCTGTATGGATTGGGAATCTGTAACCTTGATAATTTTCCAGCTGAATGTATGGAGGCATTTTCTCCACCAGTGTTTTTGTACTGGTGGAGAGAACATTGCAGGTGACAGAGTTGGATTGGGGCCCCCTGCCCTTGCGGCCGCGATCAGTGGGGAAAGGTTAGGGGGGAGCACCCAGAGTTTCAGGCAGGGAGCAGGTCTGGGTCGGTGGGGCCCTCTATTTTTTTTTGCTGGTGTCCCACTGGCTCAGTCTGACCCTGTCAGTGCTGTACAGAGGAGTTTAAATCCTTTCAAACAGGAAAGCAAAGAAGTCTTTGCAGTAAGTAGGAAAAAGGTTAAATATATACATCATATCAAGTTATGTATTAAAAAAATTGTGCTACTTTATATATCATGTGGGTAACGTTGTATACTGCTGATGCTTTTAAGCCTCGCCTAGTATGTTACTGTGTTACTAGGATAAAGGTTTTATACTGGTTTTGGTTATTTGCACATGTCATGTTACACCACAGAATATAGCAATTTTTCAAATGCAACACAATGTTGACCTTTGAAAACATTGCTATTATTCTAAAAAAAGTGTCCCTGTGTTAAGTCATCACTTGGTATTGATATTAAAGTATAACTCTCCAGATCCCACTGACAAATAAAAGTCAGGATTTGTTCAAGGTTGTAAGAGGACCAGAAGTTATATATAATATATGACCTTTATAATATTACTTGATTTATATTCAGAAATAATAATTTTACTAAGGATTGTCAATATATCAGATATAAAATTTCCTATAAAGGCTATCTGGACTACCTAGTGTTTCTTGTTAGCACTGGGATACTGGGTTGAAATAAGGATATCTGTAAAAAAAAATAGCCTCTCTGAAGTTTGTGGCACCAGTCATTTTTAAAAGGATCATAGTTCCCTGTTTGCCTGGTAAATCACTGTGACCCCTTAAAGGTACTGTGCCTTTGAAGTCTTTTGCTACATTGAGTTGCATATATGTACATTGATTTAACAAAGGAGCATGACAGAAATGAGGGTCAATTTTCACTTTGGTGGAGTCACTGTTGTGAGTTAATCATGAGCACATAAAGAGCAAATCCCCATTCCCCATTATTCCCAGGTATAGAAGAAGAGACTGGTCATTAATTACAGGCACATCTCTGGCTCCTTTCTGCAGCAAAGCTCACCAGCATGTGAAACCCTTATCTAAAATCCTTAGAAAAACCATAGCCCTTAAATGCCATCCAAGGGAACTCTAACCCAAACCCAGCACCACAGTACTGTGATAAATGTTCAGATTGTAATTAAGGATTATTTTTTAAGGTTAGGGTGGTGTTGTTTATAAAGTAGGATGCACTTTGCTTGGGTAGAAAAGACATGAAGGATGGCAGTTTATTGAAAGTGTTAATCAAAATGCATCTGGGGCAATAGCTTCTGAGCAGTTTAGCAGATCCTTATATTTAAATCTAATTGAGCTTGCTTATACTGAATCAGCTTATACTGAATCAGTTTTTACCAAATGACATATTCAAAATCGGAACAGTCCTGCTGAATACTACAGTATTACACATATTACACATAGACAACGGAGCTGAGCTTGTCACACACCAGCTGAAAGCAGAAGGGGCGTTGCAGGTTTGTGATTGGGCATATTTATTCACTTGGGAGGCATTTCAATTAAAACCCGGAAGAGGGGAACAAACATGGCTGCTCCGTGGGTCTGTAATTTGTGCTACCATAATTATGAAGTGAAAAAACTTTGCAGATTTGGTTTATAAGGAATTTAAATCTGATACAATTTAAAACACAACAGCAGGTGTAAAAAAATTTTTTTTAATTGGCTGTCAGTATCACTTTAAAAATGTTATACTTGCTGTAACCTAATACTTGTGTTTTTATGGGGTCACTTCTTGTCCAGCCAAAGACACCATTGTACAAAAAAATGGGTTAAAAGGCAAAGTCAGACAGTGTGCAATACAGTATCTTATGGGTCAGACATCTGCACCTACTTACTATATTTGTTAGAACACCTATAGATTGTATCACTAAGCATCATCGTGTATCAAGGGGATAACATTGTGTCAAATTAATGTCAATAAAATACCAAACTGTTGCAAGGTATCTCAGTGCTGGAAAATATTAAGTCTCCCATTCCAGTGGTCACCAGACAAACTCAATAAGATCCTTATATTAAGCAAAGAGGTAATCATATGGAAGAGTAGGGGATTCTTATTTGGTGTACCAGTCCAAAATTATTAAGTCCCATATAGGGATTCTGTGCTGATCTGATTGCATAGCTGTGTTAGTGGCCTCACTGCGAGAGGATGTAAAAGACCTGCAGAGTGCTGTACTATGGAAAATATATAGATAAAGTCTTCTAAAGCTATATTTATATATAACTAGATATAGAAAATATGCTCTTAGATATTACCTTAGCCATTATTAGGGCAAATAAATCCAAATAAATTACAGATAATTTACTGTAAATCATTTAGCTTTTCTTCTCAGCTCTTTGAGCTGCACCCCTTACTTCCCGGTTCTGGCTTTTCCAGCCTCAGTCAACATAGCCCTCATTATTCTTCACATTTGTTCTGTTCCATAGAGCATTCTGCTGGAAGAGATTTCACTTCTCTTTAGACTCTTCCTAGATATTGTGCAGCAACAAAACCTGGGTGCTAGTACCAAAAAACAAATACACTGGAAGAAAGACAGCACTCCTAGGATTTAAAGAATTGTGAACAAAATGAAAATGCAAAAATAGAAAGGTTTATTACTCGTTTATATCTCACTAAGAAACCTGTGTGTGTACACATATATATATTAGACAAGAGGCATGAATATCCTGTAAATTATACATTTATAAATGGTGATTGATCAGTATTGTCCTGGGCATAACAGATTTTATCTCAGAGTTCCATAACCTATATACAGTAAAAAGGGCACATTTAAGTCTTTTGTCTCAATTTTGCACACTAGAATTCCACATTTTCAGGATTATCATTTGAAAATTATTGCAAAAAATTAAATGAAATAAAACTAAACATGCTGAGTTTGTTTAGAAGTCTGTCGGAGGTGTATTTTCAACAATCAATCAACATTCAAGTTTTTATAACCACATTTTTACATAATCATTGAAAATGAATGGAACAATTACTTTTTCATTATGAAATTTTGTTTGTTTGTTTGATTGATTCCTGTGACCTAACACAATCAAGTTTTTTCCAAAAAAAAAAAAAAAATCTTGATGGAGTTTAAGTGTATTTTCTCTTTTTTCTTTGAAACTGATTTTGGTTATGGAAAAAACTTGGTTTCCAATGGATTTCCAATGGATTTTCCCTGGCTTTCTCATTCAATACTTTATGAGGAACACATATATGGCAAGTGAGGTGAGCCACCATGTGTGCAGCTGAGACAGTGCTAACAACAATATAGACACTTTTTTTCTTTTCTTGAGACAGTGGCTCAGTGAAGAATATAAGGCTAGTTCACTGGATTTTTTAAAATGTAAATATTTCCTTTTCATTTCCTAACCAACTAGACTACCAAAATAAATCCGGCTTTTGCAATGTACTGTTACTACTCTCACCATACCCAAACCTTAAAAAAAAAAAAAAAAAAATTCTTTAAAGTTCTATAATTCATAATAGAATACAAAAGTATCTCCACATAGTTTAGCAGTTTGACAGTTTGACTGTTACTACTGGAATTATACCTATACTTTCTTGCAAAATGGGCTACTCCCATAACCAAATGGCATAAAATCAACTTCTCCTTGCCATTCATTTCCTGCATCACAACTTATTCACTTTCAAAATGTCATTTGCAGCACTTTCCTAAATGCCTGAGGGTACATACCAGGTCCCCCCACCAAAGAGATATTGTGGGGGAGATGCGTTCCCTTTCAAAGTATGCCACTGCTGAAGGGCATGGCAATAGTCTGTATGTGGGCCATGTGAGAGAAAAAGGTCATTCTGGAAGAGCTTTTATAAATATGCTATATATTCAGAGTGAATTTTCTGTGGCATGCAATATCATTCTTGCAAAATTAATAAAGGTAAAATCATTTCAATATTTAAGTTGTAATGCACTGAAGGTTGCAGTATTTGTACCAGGTCTAGTATCTTATAGCAACCACTGTAACCACCTGTTGGGTTTGTATAGGTTACAAAACCTGGTGCAAAGCTTGACAATTTCCTGGGATTGTTGCATTAAATAACAAAGTAGCAGGTACTGTAGATGAGTTCTGTCATTCAACAATAAACATATTAATTGCGTCTGGTTTGACTGGTTTGGGAAGAACATTATGTAACAGAGAACTAAATCTGCCCAGTATCAAGCCATGAATATTTTAATGGATGTGTTGTTGCACCTCTGGGAATTACCTTGCTTTTTCTTCATATCATTCTGATTTTCAGGAATCCTAAAGGGTACAGTCAGGTACAGTAATGCCATCAATAGCAATTTGGTCTATGACATGGCTTGAATGTATTTACTTTATTTAAATTCATTTTGATTTGCCTTTTTACAGGTTTTTGACAAGGGTAGAACAAGATGGTGGAGGACCCCCATGCAGAAATATTTTGGGGCCACATTTTCAAGGATAGGTATCCAGTGGACCTTTGGATTGTGTTGGACTACTGTCAGTGGGATGTGTGGAGTTGTAGTTTAATAACATCTGGAAGGCATCACGTTGAATTTTAACAAAAAATGACTGGAAAGCCTTTTAATATTTCCACTTTTAAAAATCTTTGTGCTCAACAAAGTGTCCATGGCCCCTCTGAAATTCTATTCTTGAACTACAGGGTGGACAGATAGCAGGGGCAAAACTAGAAGAAGCAGAATCTACTACTTTTGGGGGGCCCAGGGGGTATGGGGGGGGGGTCAGTTGGGCATTGTCTGATAAACCATACCTCCCAACTGTCATGATTTTCGTGGGACAGTCCTGAATAAGTCCCTTATTTCCCTTTGATCTCCTGCACTGAACGCTAAAAAAAGATACAATGTTTCTCAAACCTAATTAAAAAGCACACCTGCACTTAGATACAATTGTAACTAATAAGCTAAACAGGTCTCTTGGGGGAACTGGGGCAATTTCACCTTTTTTAGCTAAACTGTAATAACACATAAAACAAGACCCCAAAACCCCCAGAAATGAGTTCAAACCTTAAATATCCTGCCAAGTTTGTAAAATGGGAGTGGTATTTAGGGAGTGTGATCACAAAAATGGGCATGGTCAAACATTTTTCACCATTTCTTTTTGTACCTATTTAGATTTTTCAAATGTTGGGGGGTATGATTTAAACATATGATCGATATCCGAACCTCTATCGGAAGAAGGCTAAAATAAAGTGGTTTATTTGTTTCAAATTATATAGACAATGAGGCAATGTTTTGGGCCTCACTGAGCCCTTTCTCAACCCTCCAGGCTGGTGAGCACTGTTTATACTATATATATGCTATATTCCAATACAGGTTTGGTGTATATACTGTTCAGCACCAAGTGCCTGCAAACATTATGATAACTAGGTTGAGCTCTCCATCTTTCAGTGGAATTTCCTTTTCCTACAATAAACTGCATATTCTTCACAGGTCTGTAAATCAGATAGCTTCTGCTACCTTTTTTTCGAATGTCAGAATCAGAAATGGAATAAATAGAAAGGAACATTAAAATACTTGTAATATTCCTTAGAACTACTGATGTCATTCCTATATTTAAAAAATGGTTACGTTCTCAGCCTGGCAATTATAGGCCAGTAAGTTTGACATCCATGGTGGGCAAGTAATTTGAAGGCTTATTAAGGGATCACATACAAAATTATGTTCTGGAGAATGGCAATATGAGCAGTAATCAGCATGGCTTTTGAAGGGAAGATCATGTCAGACCAATTTGATTTCTTTCTATGAGTTTATTATGAAGCTGGACAGTGGGGGTGCAGAAGATACCGTTCCCCACAAATGGCTGCTTTTTAAACTAAGGTCTTTTGGTCTTAGTGACTTCGTTTGCACTTGGATAGGAAACTGGCTACAGGATTGGGTACAGAGGGTGGTTGTTAAAGGAGAACTACACCCCCGCTATAAAAGCCCCCTTAACTGGCCAGCCTCAACCCCCCTCACCTCTCCTTATTGCATAGTCTCTAATATAAAAAACTGTCCAAACCCCAACCTAAAAAAAAGAGCAGAGCAGCGCAGCTGCATACCTGTGCGACATCTTCCCTTCAAGCGAACATTCGTCCGGGTCTCCCCACCGACACGGACCCTGCTTGAGCATGCACATTTTAAGCTGATTTCCTGCTACCACCAACTGTGCATGCGCAAGCAGGGTTCGCGTCGGCGGTGAGACCCAAAGAATGTTCACTTAAAGGGAAGATGTCAACCAGTTATGCTGCTGCGCTGCTCTTTTAGGTTGGGGTTTGCGATAGTGACAGTTTTTTAAGTTAGAGGACTATGCGATAAGGGAGAGGTGAGGGGTGTTGAGGCAGGCCAGTTAAAGGGGCATTTTAATTTTGTTTAATGTAAAATTATGCACCTGGGATGTAAAAATATGCAGCCACTTATACCCTTAAAAGGGACTTCACTTGGAAAATGAAGGAGGACATTGGAGTCCTTCTAGATAATAAACTTGGCTGTAGCAAGCAATGCCAGGCAGCAGCTGCAAGGGCAAACAAGGTTTTGAGCTGTATTAAAAGGGGTATAGATTCATGGGAGGAGGGTGTTATTCTACCCCTTTACAGAGCGCTGGTAAGGCCCCATCTAGATTATGCTGAGAGGGGGTCCTAAGAAGGGCAACTAAGCTGGTAAAGGGTATGGAAAGTCTCAGTTATGAAGAAAGACTGGCCAAGTTGGGGCTGATTACACTGGAAAAGAGGCGCTTAAGGGGTGATATGATAACTATGTATAAATATATAAGGGGATCATATAATAAACTCTCTAATGCTTTATTTACCAATATGTCCTTCAACTGACACAAGGGCTCCCATTCAGATTAGAAGAAGGGAGGTTCCATCTAAATATTCAGAAAGGGTTTTTACTGTAAGATCTGTGAAGTTGTGCAATTCCCTCGCTGAACCAGTCATACTGGCTGATACATAATACAGCTTTAAGAAGGGGCTGGATGGCTCTTTAGCAAGTGAGGGAATACAGGGTTATGGGAGATAGCTCTCAGTACAAGTTGATCCAGGGACTGGTCCGATTGCCATCTTGGAGTCAGGAAGGAATTTTTTCCCCTCTGCGGCAAATTTGAGAGGCTTCAGATGAGTTTCTTTGCCTTCCTCTGGATCAACTAGCAGTTAGGTGGGTTATATATAGGCATTATGGTTTAACTTGATGGAAGTTTTTCAGCCAAACTTACTATGTTACTATGTTACATGTTATACCTGTCCAAGCTCCTCCAATACATTCCTACTAACCTCCACTTCCCACATCTCATTCTCTGCTCATCCTCGCCTCACCAAATATACCCATGCCTTGTTACTAATCCATTCCTTAAAAGCCTTAACTCTTTTAAGTCTTTCCTAATCCATTACTGAGAAGCCTCACCTCTTTTATGTCTAATAGTAGTAAAATGTGTTTTTATTTTGTTTAAAACAAAGTTTTCAAACAGGGTATGAAAACACGGACAAGTATCACTGGTGACTTGCACTTGGGAAGCTGGGAAGGGTTACAATATCCTGTTCTCCATACATTTAGTACCAGCGGTCCTCACTATATTACAAAAAAAAATTATTAAAAAAAAAAACAGCCATATATGATTACCTGTTTGTCTCTCAAGAACTATGGAGAGAGAACAGCCTCCACCTTGCTGTTACAGTATGTGTGATATCAGTTAGTAATTAAAGGGAATTAATTTAGCTTTATGAATGAGTCATGTGTAGTTTAGAATATGCTCGCAGTACTTTCCTGAGTTACAAACTTTCAGGGACAATAAAATAATGTGTACATGTATAACCCTACACCCTTCTCAAAACAGGGTGTCTACCCGATCCTTTGTTTTCTGTTCTTAACCTACTCATTAATTATATTCCTTTTGCATTAAAAGGAGACAGAAAGATTGGCTACTGTACTTTGGTAAAAATGAATATATTAATCTTCCTGAATGCCCCTCTATTTTTCAGCTGCTTACAAATTATAATTATGCATTACAAACAGGCTTGTGTTCACTTGTACAGAATAAGACTTTGATTGGTCAATTTATGAAGACAAAGTAGATTTGTGATCCCTTTCTTGCATGGCCTACAAACTGTCAATACCTTGGTAGAGGAAGGTATTTGCATTGTTATGACGGATTAATGCCACAGCCTTCCAACTAATGTATGTGTGAAACCGACTAAACCAAATGAAAACATTTATGATATTTCAGTCTATACAGCAAGTATGAGAAGAATCATTTTTTAATTAAGCAGTTCTTGATGTGTAACCATTCATTTGTTCATTTAATTATGTGGAAAACAGATTGGGCTACTAAATGAAGCATTAAAATGACCTTTGTTTGATGCAGGATTTTGGACACATTTGGGGCATGGGATAAATGAGAATGAGGGACAGGATATGGGTTCAGTTAAAGTAACAGGCAGGACACCTGTGTAAATTAAGCTCTATATTTGTCTATACACTATATTGCCTCTCCAGTCACCTGTAACAGTTCTTGATATTGTTCACCAGCCTTGGACTAGCAGCACTATTGGGGTAAAATTGATACTGCTATAAAAAAAGTTCACGTAAAGCCAAGTCTTTGTTTCCCCTTTCTGCAGATTACATGAAGCAGACATATATGTAGATTTTGTAGATTGTCTCCAGTGAGGCAACCAATACACACAGTGGCTGGGAAGAGGTACTTTCTGCTGCCAGCTTTTTAAAATATTCCTTCACCTCGTCCTTTCCAAGCTGCTCCACCCAGTCTCCATTCCAGTTTTCTGGATTTGTGCCACAGAAGTGAATCAGACACTGGCTGTTAGCATTAGGATGTTAAAGTATACAATGCAGGTACTGTGCTCAGGTATATAAGATGTGAGTATCCAGAGCCTCAGTCACAGTACTGGTCCTCATCAACCATGATAGTAGCAGGGCAGATGTGCAACGGAGATCCACAATTGCTAGGAGATACAGCAGGGGGCTTCTAAGTAATTCTCAGTCTCAATATATTATTTTTGAACACCTTAGGAATGTGGGGAATCTCAAAATGTTTTGCTTTGTAGCCCAGCAAATTTCAGTGTTCCCTTTAATTTCTTCTTGGCTGTGTGCACAAAATGTTTTACTTTTTACAAACGTGTGTGCACTTTAAAAAACTGGTATGTGCAGTACAAAATTATATGTTTTCACACACCAAAATTTATTTTCTGGTCTCATAATTTGTCTCAAATTTGTGTGCGCGTGCAGAAGCACACACCTTAAGGGAACAGTGCCTGCAATTTCTAGTTAGAGGTACCATTGATTAGAAACAAGGGCCGGATTCAATTCAATGAGAAACGGTTTATCACATGAAAAATCATGGATGAGATTAAATTTGAGATCCATTTCAATTGATAAAAAAGTTATCTCATGGTTTATCAGGTGGAAACTCTATAGAAGTCAATGGGAAAAAAATTAAACTTAAAGAGCAGTTTTCTCCTTGAGATTTCACATGATAAACCAAGAGCTAACTTTTTCTCACTGAATTGAATCTGCCTTAATCTGCCTTAAGTTTATACTTAACACAATGTGCTTTTGGGGAGCTTCTTGGGAGTAGAATCCCCAAACTGAATTGGAGAAAATGGGTAGAAAGAGCAGACTAAATAATAGTGTACAACAGTTATATGTCAGGGGCTAGGTTCACACTGGGAGTGACAGTCAGCAGTCAGCAGCATAGAATGTCACATACATTTTCACGTGGTCTGTACTTGATGTATATGCTTTCTTATTTATATGCTTCCTATACGCTCATAAAGATGTCAACCTTTTAAGTGCAGAATTCAGGTGATTTTTGCCCACATTCCACCATATCCAGATCACCCCCGCCTCTGCACCCAGTCCCTAGGTGTAAATATGAGAGTGTTGACAACTCTGTTCATGCTCACTTGCACACACTAAAGGTCTGGGCCCATTAACCTGCAGAACTGCCCCAAATTGTATTTTGAAGATGCAAGAAGGCTGGAAAAATGAATAAATCATTCTTTCCTGGAGTTCCTCTATCTACATGGCTATAACTGTTTTTCACATGTCCCTCGTGGGAGCCCCATGTCACTCTGCAAAAGGTTGGTCCTGCCTCCCTTCTGCTAATATAAAGAGATACTGCTTCTACTGAACTCTCCTGGCTTTGTAGTAATCTAATTAACACACTGAATGCCAAATTTCAGTAATTAGCTGTGGTTATAGTTGCATGCATAAGAGGAAATGCCACCAGTGAATTTGTGGACCAAATTTTTTAAATCCATCAGATTTTTAATTTTGGCTCAGCAGATAGAAGAGGTTATTTTACATGTACATGATAGTAAGAATATGTCAAATCAAATTAATAATTTTCATTTTTTGGTTATACTTCTCTTTAAATATATATTTAGCAGATTAATATTTATGCAAAAATAATCCTTTTTGGGGGTGGGAGGGTGAAGTTGGGAGGGATAATATATACACTTTTATGTGCACTTTATTACATAGTTTTGTTCATTTGAGCCAATTTTTCTCCATTATGTAGGTATTGCTATTACCAACCGCTGCTTCCCAGTATAATCATTATTATGTATTTATGCATAATTTAATACATGCAAACATTAACAATACACCTATTAGCTGCCAGCCCCATGCTGTGGCACCATTATTCATCATGGCTTTGTGGCATTAAGAAGCTAGCAGTTGGGTAGCTTCTCACAATAGGCTTCTCACTAAGGTTTATCATGATACAAGAAAAACTATAATACAGTATACATCATGTATGGCTTTAGTAAGATATGGCACTTTAGTTTAATTAATCTACAGTTCTTCATTGAGTCTTTGTTGTTTCTGGCCATTTATACCAAAGGGTATCTCCATTATTTTCTAAAATTGTGCTACCTCTTTACCTTTCTCTTCTGTATAACATAGATAATGCAGGAATGGTTAAATTAATTTAAAGGGGGCATTTACTAACGTGATTTTTTTTTTACGCCAGTGTATGATTTTGTTTTCTTTGCTGTTTATGTTGCTTAGAATAAGTGATTATTTTATAAACATACTAATGGGGTTATGTAATAAACGACACTAAGTTTGCCCAGGAACAGTAACTCATAGCAACCAATCAGCAGGGAACATTTATTGGTCACTTGGTTAAAGGAACAGTAACACCAAAAAATGAAAATAATAAAAATATAATGCACTGTTGCCCTGCACTGGTAAAACTGGTGTGTTTGCTACAGTAACACTACTATAATTTATATAATAAGCTGCTGTGTAGCCATGGGGGCAGCCATTCAAGCTGGAAAAAAGGAGAAAAGGCACAGGTTACATAGCAGATAACAGATAAGTTCTGTAGAATACAATAGTTTTTTATCTGCTATCTGCTAAGTGCCTGTGCCTTTTCTTTTTTGAATGGCTGCCTCCATGGCTACATAGCAGCTTATCTATATAAATTATAGTAGACTTTCTGAAGTAAACACACAACTTTTACCAGTGCAGGGCAGCAGCACATTATATTTTAGTTACTTTTATACACTTTTATTTTTTGGTGTTACTGTTCCTTTAAGAGCACATATTTTAGTGGTTGCTATGGGTTACTACTCCTGAATAAAGTTAGTGCCTCTTATTACGTATGGGGGTAAAAGTTTATATAAAGGTGAATCAAATTTGCTATCTACCCTGAATAAATAATTATAAGAATATGAATGTAGAATTAAACAGTTGTGTTACAACTCTTTATTAATATTTATAAAACTCTTATCTAAGGCTTGATGGGTAATGTTCATTACATATCACCTCCCTTGTGCCCCAAAGCCAGCCAGTTGCACAGTAATCAGGAAGTCAATTCCCATGACTGTCAAAAGCTTGGTGCACAAATGAATGCACAATTTTTCATGTTAATGAGAACTCTGAAGGACAGTATTTTTTTATGGCAATGATATGTATATATATATATATAGAGAGAGAGAGAGAGAGAGAGAGAGAGAGAGAGAGAGTTTTTCTTTTCTAAATGACATTTTTATTGAAGGTCTTATAAGACTATATAGAAGCAATGGTTATGGATATGGTTATGGATATGGTTAGTTTCTAACTAAGCACCATGACAAAGAAATGTGTGACTCTAATGAAGGAAAGGAAAGCTGGCACAGCTGTTAAAAAGGGGAAAAGAAAAAGAAAGAGAAACAGAGGAAAGAAAAGTCTGAATAACTACCATTTAATTAAGAATAAAGAAATTAGATTTTAATTTATCCTGGGAATCCATATCACCCTAGAATCACTGTACTGCTTTGGAATATGTTAGAAGGGTTTTGTTGTTGCCACTTTCTTAACTTGACCAGCCATTGTTTTTATTGATGGAACTATAGAAGGTGGTACAAGGGAATTTAAAGTCTAGCCATATGTATCAAGACTTGTATAGCTATGGATCTAGGAGTATCACCACCAGGCCATTTGCATACTGCCAACATTTGAAAAATGTAAAGAGGGACAAAAAGAAATGCCACAAAAAAACATTGGACCACACCCATTTCTGGGACCACACTCCCTAAATGCAACTCCCATTTTACAAAATTTGGCAGGTTATGTAAACTTTGAACACATTTCTGGAGGTTTTGGCGTCTAGTTTTATGTGTTATTACAGTTTTGCTAATGAAGGTGAAATTGCCTTTACAGAATGTCTAATTCCTAGCAACTTTGCAAATGGCTATTATTTTTTAGTTTTTGAATTATTTGTCTTCCTCTTCTGCCTCTTTTAAGCTTTCAAATGGGGGTTAATTTAGCGGTGAATTACCCCTTTAAGATATAGTGTGTCTTCTTTCCCTCCTAAGCTATGAAAAACTTGAACATTGGGGTCATTATCTCTACTAATCAGAGTGGATAATTTCCCTATTTTCTTTCAGTATGTACAGGTATGGGATCCATTATCTGTAAACCCCTTATTCAGTAAGCACCAAATTAAGGGAAGGCCAACTACCATAGAGTCTATTGTAAGCAAATAACTCTAATTTTTAAAAACTATTTTCTATTTTCTCTGTAATAATAAAACAGTACCTTGTATTTGGTGGTGATTAAGGTGGATAATTTCTATATTGCTGGCAAAACAATCCTATTTGGTTTATTTTGTTTTTTTTTATGTTTAAATGATTTTTAACAGAAATAAGGTATGGTGATCTAAATTACAAAAAGATCCCTCAGGTCTCAAGCATTCTGGATAATGGATCACATACCTGTATTAAAAAATGTTATAATACTTTAATACTTTATGACTACTTCTTTATAGGATATATTTTTCTTGTACATTTCAAGTGTGCACCACGGTAATGCTCCAAAACTATAATTTTGATCAGAGGCATCATTCCAGGGTGCGATCAATTCAAAGGCAACTGAAACATTTTCACTGCAATTAAGGTAGTTCCGTATGTCTGCTACTAGAAGTTACATCCCTGCACATGAGCACAGGCTCGTCTGAATCTGCTGAATGCTCACTGCACATGCGCAGAAGCTCCCGCTGATGTCACAAAATACTTACTTTGCACTGAATTTGCCAAAGAAACTTCGTAAGGTGACAAAATCAGGGGAATTACCATTGACATGTCTGTTTTGTACAAAAGAACTGGGTTATGAGCTGCAATCACAGATATTGTTTATCTGAGCAAATACATTTGTGCTAAAAGGAACATTTCTAACAAGCATTGCAAAGAACAGGGAACCTACAGATCAGATTTTGTTCCACACAGTTTAAAATAATGTTTGCATTTAAGAAGATAAACAAATCATATACCAGGGGTAGAAACAAACAACCACCAATGCTCCAGATATTTAGAATTACAACTTTTAGCTCTTCACCAACAGCCTAATATAGGGATTATAGGACCACTAGTTTTACACGTCTCCAATGTTGCTTTTTCCTGCCGTATACAATAGTTGAATCTGGCTAAACATGGGCTGACTTTTAAGTGAATTTCATACTAAATATGGATTTATATGGATGAAATGGTTCAACTGACTGGCCTGTAAAATGATAATTTGTATTACCTTGTAAAAATGGATTGAGACACAGCAGAGGTTAAAGACCTCTTCTGCATAGCATTAAACTCTAAAGCATGTAATACCAGTAGCAGAGAGAAAATTAAGATTTGCTGTGGCCTTCCAAACTACAGGAATTCCAGTCCAGGCATGTTCTTCTTCTGTCTATAACAGCCATCTTTGGCTTTGGGCCTGGCCTTCAGCTTCTCGGGAGCTGCCAGGTCTTACTGTACAAGACTCCCACTAGGGTGACAGAGGGAGCCATAGAGGGAGAACATAAAGCTCTTAGAAGGAACTCACAATGGACAGATCTAGGTGTAGGCTCGCAAACAGACGAGAACAAGAAAAACTGCCACAGAATCTTGAGGCAACCTCATTAGCAGAAACAGACAGGGTCAAAACCACGATGGTCAATAAAAGTGGCAGGACTAGGGCAGGTATTAGAATACAGGAGCTTGAAACAGGGCACCCAGGTTCAAGCAGGATTGACCTACAAGAGGCAGTGAATTTAACTCTGAGCCAGATTAATAACAGCTGAATAGACTAATTCTACCAAAAAAAAATGTAAGGGTAACAAAACATTGACCCAAGAACCTAGCTATCTGCTCATGTAGAGCAATGGTATAGTAGATGGAATAGTACAGGTCCATTGTTTCCGATCCAGGCAGGATATTACAGTGGCTTATTGATCTACCTCCACATTATTTACAACAATATGCCTCATAAACATTGTATGGCAAATGTCACTTTGCTACTGTACCTGTGTGCACTTACTGTCCTTACAATGGTGTGATCTCAGATATTGCCAGGAGCCTGTCATCATATTTTTTATTAAACATAATACTGATATATTTATCACAAAAAGTAGAATTTAAAAAGTTTATCAATAGTTCCTTGCTAGGTTATTTTTTCTTACTTTATCACATACACAATCTGACTTATTTTAAAGAGAAATCAAGAAACTGACCTGATGGTTTAGTTCAATGTCACTACAATCGTACAAGTTTATCACTTTTTATCTGATGATTTGAAAGCGGCCCCTAACCTTTCTGTCTTACCCCTTGGTGACAAGTGCCAATGGTGATATGTGTCTGTCACGTGTGCACCCCATGGGGGTGACAGCATACATGTAGCAAAGGGATTAATAGCTATTACAGACAGAGGGGAATAGTTGACCTTGTGGCAAAGACACAGACAGAACTGAGGTGTATTCTGAGACAGTCTGCAGGGACAGTTATCTTCCAAGCCAAGCTGTGTCCTTTAGCTTGTTCACATGTGCAAAATGGAAGCTGACAGACACAGATGCCCACACACAACACATTTGCACAGTGACACAGTGTAGATAAACTGTGGCATTTGTTCCTTCCATAAAAAGAAAATAATACAGCAAGCTGCATACAGTATGCATAGAGGTTCACAGGGTTACGTTAGCTGGAGCAAGTTCCCCATAAACACTGCCACATTGCAGATGGACTATGCATTTACTTACCCTTACAGAGAAGAACGGCTCATCTGTATATACCAAATGCACATTTAATAGTACAATACTGAGATAATTTTGAGGTAAACAAACTACAAGTTGGTTATGAATGTTCAGAGAAATCATAACTTACCATACATGTTAATGATAAGTGGGACTTAGCTTATGCCCTTAATATAAATCAATGTTCTTATATTACAGGTATAGGCCCCATTATCCAGAATTCTTGGGACCAAGGCTATTCCAGATAAGGGGTCTTTCCGTAATTTGGATCTTCATACTTTGTCTACTAA
Organism: Xenopus tropicalis; assembly: GCF_000004195.4. Lineage (NCBI taxonomy): Eukaryota > Metazoa > Chordata > Amphibia > Anura > Pipidae > Xenopus > Xenopus tropicalis. The sequence continues at coordinate 93,611,833 of NC_030679.2, read as the reverse complement.
AAAATCAATAAAACATTAAATAAATCCAATAGAATTGTTTTGCCTCCAAAAATGATTTATTATATCTTAGTTGGGATCAAGTAAAAAATACTGTTTTGTTATTACAGAGAAAAAGTAAATCATTTTTTAAAAATTAGAATTATTTTCTTATAATGAAGTCTATAAGAGACAGCCTTTCCTTAATTCGGAACTTTCTGGATAATGGGTTTCCAGATCCCATACCTGTATATATATATCTTATATAAGATATCAAAATGTTTTCAAAATAAACAACTAATAAAAATGCATCCTGTAATGCATGCCTATTGCATATAGCTAATGTACATTTCTTCTCCAGTGTCAGTTCCACATAAACAAAAGCCATATAAAGATGTACATAATGACTATCAAACAGGGTCAGACTGGGCCAGTGGGACACCGGGAAAAAACCCAGTAGACCCTGCCAACTCAGACCGAAAGGGAATGCAGTGGTATATGTTTTGGGCATCAGGATTCTTTAGGAAGGGCTCTAGAGGGCTCAAATGAACCACTTAGCTGGTGAATGAGCAACACTGCTCCACTTCTTAATGACACCTGATATAACTGACCCTAGGGTGTGTGTTGCATTAAAGGCACTTTAATGGGACAGGCGTTCATTTTACAAGTACATTGGGATAGACTGCGGGGGTCTTTTTCCCATAGAAAAGAACTCAAAACAAGAGGCTATTCTTTTATGCCTAAGGAACTGAACTTTCCTTTGAGGGCAGTGAGACTATGGAACACCAAATCAGGCAGTTTTTATATGTCAGATTCTATTAATGCCTTAAGGAGTAGCCTGGATGACTTCTTGCTCAACCATAAAATGAAAGGCTACATTAATCTCAATAGCTACAGTTGGTATTGTGTATGTGTATATACACAGTGGCCCTTTAAACAGCTTGTGCAAGAAGATAAAGAAGAAAATGCCCTCACTTTTAAACAAAACAAGGAATATTTGTTCATATATTGCAATAATTATACTGTACTGGAGGCAATACAAACCGATTGGGTTTATTTACTGTGTAGATGTTGAAATCCCATTGTAATGAACAGAACATGGGTAAGTTTTTATGGATTAAGCTCTAAACTCATATTTTGACATATCTGCCTTTCAGTGTGTGGTGATTTAGATAAAAAAATCTTTATCTGGAAAACCCTGAAGCATTCTGGATAACAGGTCTCATACCTGTATTTCAAATGAATTTTTAATTGTTGGACTTACACCCATTGCCAAGCTTTTCTACAACTGCTTGTGGTTGCATCAGAGTTCCCTCTAATTTCCAATGCAAGACTCTCATAATCTTATACACAAACCCAGATCTTGGACTGAACCCCAGAAGTTGAATCCCATTTGTCTCAGTGAAGTAATGTTATATGGTATAGTTTGGAACACTAAGGTCACGAAGGCTCAATTCTGAGAGCAAAACTTGTGAGTGTAGTCTTGTACAGCCTAGTACTATCCATGAAACCCTGTACCCTGTCATTCTGAACCAGCTAAAATCCTACATATTTGTCTATTTACAAATGATTTGTATTTATTTATCTATTATATTTTTTATTTTTAGAAATTCACTTTAAAAAGTTAAACAAAAAAAGTTTGGTTATAGTTTGCCTTTAAATTTTCTACAATTTTTGTGCAGGGTCACTTTTTCAAAGGCTACAAAAGCAGGGGTTAGCGGCTGAGAAGAATGTCAGGTTATTATATAAATGAGTTGTGCTTCTGAGTAGGTGAGAAGGAATGGTGCTTGGGCAGTATACTGGGAAAAGAGCAGTCAATTCTAAGGGTTCCTGCAGGCAAGTGAGAGATTTTCTATACATTTTTGGACACACAAGATAAAAACAAAGCCAGTTAGAGCCAGTTATTATTCTAAGTATCTGTGCCCACAGTGATTTTTCACTGCTCTGCCTTTAGTTTCTTTTTAAATGTGTATGTCAGTTATGAAAGTGAAAAATGATCATGTATATAGTGCAGTGTCTCTTTCTCCTCAGAGGAGATTGCTAGTGGAATGCAAGCAGCAAAGTCTCACATGCCAATAGAAACAATGCAAAAAAAATAAAATAAATCAGGCAAAACTCTGTATATTTTCTGAGAATGGCCAATGGAGTATAGGTTTTGCTGGGAGTGTGGCACTAAATGGACTCTCTGGAGATTGCACATACATATAACCTGGTTACACTACTCTTCATTTATTTACTCCCCTCAGCGCCATATTCTGTATGTGTATTTCCATGTATATGCTAGTTAAACGGGAAATGTCAGAAGTAAGTGTGGATAACAAACATGAAGATTTTATTGAAATATTGCATATATATACTATAACCTTGACTGCAATCCCATAGCACCCCAAGGAAGATGTTAAAATAAAACTCAAAATGTGTGGGCTTATAGAATATACACAGCCTTTGTCTTAAGCTTTATTTACAAATACAGCATATAGTGGAAGGTGCAATTTTTAGACACAAATGACCATGTTTTACCCATAATGGAGTTTTTCGATTATGATTTTTAGTGATTTTTTTTTAGATTTACTGTGCGTCCAAACGGTTAAAAATCTGAATCCACAATTCACCAACTAAAACTTGCCAAGATCATATAGAAGTCAATGGCAGAGGTCTCTTCTGTTTCCTTGATGATCCTTCTTTTGTCTTGAAACTTTCGAGGTTTTGACGCTGATTTTTTGTGCAACAATTCGATAAAGTAGAGGTTGTGGTGCAACAATTCCAAAAATATGAGTTTTTGACGCAACAATTTGAAAAAGTTGCTGCTTTTCTTGCACTAACTTTTCATATCAGATTTTTTTTTAGTAAATATCAGACATTTGAGGAAATGAGTTTAGTTGAATTTTAAAATTAAAAAAAATCAGAAATTATAGTTTTAGTAAATCTGCCCCTAGTGGTGGCTCATCAGCCATTTCCTTCTATTTGTGTTGGAAAGGAGTCACTTATGGTGTGCAACATTAGTAACAGCTTTAGCATCCAATTCACATGCCACAAGTCAGTTGCAGGTACTAACACAACCCTTAAAATAAACCCTGGAGTTAGCACCATATTGACGCTGGTGATAGTTTCAGGGTTCCCAAGCATCCCTGCACGCAATTGCATGCTATTTATGGGTTATTACCACTCCCAGCAAGTAGACACAAGTCGCTAGGAGTGTGTGTGGCTGTCAATGCACACACAGTTTTGTGCTGGAGTTCGTAAATTAAGTGTCTTACTTTTTATTTGTTACTAAATATATGACACATTTTCAGTGCTTTGCTGTGTATTTGTCAGTCTGGATCTGTCAGAATATGCTTTGGCTGATCAGTGATTGAAATCCCTAAATTAGGAATGAAGTTGTGCAACAATTCGATAAAGTAGAGGTTGTGGTGCAACAATTCCAAAAATATGAGTTTTTGATGCAACAATTTGAAAAAGTTGCTGCTTTTCTTGCACTAACTTTTCATATCAGATTTTTTTTTAGTAAATATCAGACATTTGAGGAAATGAGTTTAGTTGAATTTTAAAATTAAAAAAAATCAGAAATTATAGTTTTAGTAAATCTGCCCCTAGTGGTGGCTCATCAGCCATTTCCTTCTATTTGTGTTGGAAAGGAGTCATTTATGGTGTGCAACATTAGTAACAGCTTTAGCATCCAATTCACATGCCACAAGTCAGTTGCAGGTACTAACACAACCCTTAAAATAAACCCTGGAGTTAGCACCATATTGACGCTGGTGATAGTTTCAGGGTTCCCAAGCATCCCTGCACGCAATTGCATGCTATTTATGGGTTATTACCACTCCCAGCAAGTAGACACAAGTCGCTAGGAGTGTGTGTGGCTGTCAATGCACACACAGTTTTGTGCTGGAGTTCGTAAATTAAGTGTCTTACTTTTTATTTGTTACTAAATATATGACACATTTTCAGTGCTTTGCTGTGTATTTGTCAGTCTGGATCTGTCAGAATATGCTTTGGCTGATCAGTGATTGAAATCCCTAAATTAGGAATGAAGTTGGCTAAAAAGTGCCCTAATGTTATGTCTGGTATGATTTCCCTGTCAGCACCTTTTGGCAAGCAAGTTTTACCAAAAAAGCACTGGGGAAGTCTGCAGTGTTTGGTTAGACAGTTTTGTTTAACCTGTGACACAATATTTTGGGGATCTTATTGAATGAAATAAGAATGCCAGACACAATCTCTAGCTGGTTATATATAACTGAGAAAGGTCCCTAATGTAAAGAAATATTGAATAGGGGGCTGCTGTGTTAACACAAGCACTGAAGGCCACTCTGGTTGTACATTGTAGGGCAATGGATTTACAGACTTAAACTGCCAGGGAAAGTTAGGAGATGTTTGTCACATTTATGGTTAATGTATGTACAGACAATATAAATTGTTGGGTTGTGGAATCCCCCTGTGAAATCCCTGACCATAACTTCAAATCTATTTGAAATCAGCATGAGCCGTAGCAGTGTAACGGGCTGCTACACAGCACAGCTGGGTCAAAACCATATCTCTATATTATGTTCCCGTTTAACGCTGGGATCGCAACGGCGAAGCTGATGTTGTCCTGTTTCTCCCATATTCCGGCTGCTATAGTGCCTGGTTAACTGGCATACACTGTCCCCCTCCTTTAATTCTCTTCAACCTTTATCTTCCCTTCTTTACTGCCTCCTCACTTATATCTCTAACCGATACATCTGCTCCTGCCAGTCTTCCACTATGTGTGAATCCCAGCGTGTATGTCAGCGTTCCCGCCCCTGGAACTCCCCACCTCAACCTTCACTCACTGCCTCGCCTGCTCCTGTCACACGGTGGCCACGTGTAAGGCGTGGTCCAAGATGGAGGGGGTGTGTCCGCTTTGCCAAGTCTCCGGGTATTGATTGGTCGCTGTGGCGGTTGTGGGACGTGCCTGCTGTCAGTTTGGCGGGCGTTACCTGAATAGGTCACATGGACTCTCATATGGCAGCTTCTGGAGGGGGATGCGGCAGAGCGGAGCTGGCAGCTGGCGAGTTTGGACTGTAGGGGTGCTCCGGGGGCACAGCGGTCTACCATGTATTATGTGATCGCCGCCATGAAAGGTGAGATTTGTATAGTAGCCGAGGCCAAGCAGAGAGGTTGGTACGGGGTTCTGTGGCACCGAGGGAGGAAAGGTTGTCTGTAACAAGTAGTGAGTGTCGGGTGTTTGTGGTGATTATTGGCTTTTCTTATTCTTGCCTTCGGTGGGTTGGGGCATTTGGTGGGGTCTCTCGGTGGCTCCATATTGTGGTACAGGTTAGTAGGTGGCCGGACTTTTAGGGGGGTGGGGGGGGGGCTCCATGTTCCCATGTCCATAGGTCAGGGCTATCCAGTTTGCGGGCCTTCGGCTCCATGTATCCACCAACTTCACCACTGACCTCCAACTGTTCTTGGACTTCAACTCCCAACATTCCCCAAAGGCTTCACCTGTCAGAGGAGTCAGGGAATTATTGCTGCCAAACAGCTGGAGGAGCAGGCTGGCTGTATCTAAGGGGATGTGTATGGGATCCCCATTTACCAACCACCAGAACTAAGTGTTTCATTTTAATGTAATTGTGAGGATGAAGATAGTGTTAGCATAAAGTAGGATAAAAGTGCCAAAAAAAACTGAGGTGGTGGTTGTTAATATTTGTTGCCTGGGTGTCAGTGTAGTTATGCAACTTTGTGTGCTCTCAGGGCGACTTTGTCATCCAGTAGTGACTGCACCTGCTTTCAGAATGACTTTCTTGATATAAATGAAACCAATGGAAAAGCCACTTCCCAGTTCACAATTATGTTATTACTTGTGCTCATAGAAATATTTCTAAGCCAAGGTAAATTGCTCCCAGAGTCAGAGCTCTTCCCAAAACTGCTGAGTGAACATATTAAAGGGTTGTGGTAGAAAAGCGACATTCTATATTTCTAACAGAGTTCCCCCTGAGTGTTGGGCAGAGGGAAGACCAGGCACAAGTTTTTGTTAGAGCCACAGGCCTGTTCTTGTGTTGTAGTGAGACCTCTGCTTCATCCCTGTGCCTGTACATGTGTGTGCTTATAAATGACTTGCCATTAGCATCAACAGACTTGCTAATTATGTATTTCATAACATCTAAGCAAACCACTTTTGTCTGTAGCTCACATCTAATTGCTGTTACTAACCCCTTGGTTGCCAGAAATACTTAGTACTCGTCATTCAAAGATATTTTTATAGGCCACACTTTTATAGAAACTGTTATCTCATGCACAGATAATACATTGTGCCATAGTGAAATGTTTCTAGTTAAAAAAAAATCCACAATTTCAACCCTTGAGGTTTTTATTACATTTTTTGCCTTCTGTTTGGCTAAAAACCTTCTCCCTAAGTCTAAAATACATCAGATAACGCAAGCAATCTCATCAATTGTAATTATTTTAAAGTTTTAGATATCTATTAATTAAAGCATTACTGTAGCGCTGGGTCATGCCAAGTTTGGCATCGGTAAATGTCGGACAGTTAAAAAGGCCCATAACCTGTAACTTCTAAACCCACCCACAACATTTTTCACTTTCTTTTAAAGTCTGAAGTGGCGACCAGTAAACATAGGCACTGCAATGTTTACACACTTTTTGTTAATTTTGCTAGGGTTATTTGAGGTTTTCTATATATAACATTTGGTACAATAAAGGAATATTGCAAATGACATTTGACTCAATTTGCGCTGTTTTTAAGCTATGTAGGTAACCATTTAAATGTTCCTCAGTCTTTCTGTGGCATTGAAGTGTCCATCATAAAGTGAACATTAGAGTGGATTTTATTTTTTTAGCTGGCAGTGTTATTAAAATGAGCACACCTGAATATTAACATTTCGTAACATGCTGAGCTGGAAGAGTTCGGGGAAGCAATTTCCCAGCTTTCAGGGGAGACTCGCTTTTTGTTTAATATATCCTATAGCCATAGCTTAATGTACATACAGTGTATGAGCCCCATAGCATAAACATTGACTGATTTATGTTTAAACACACAAAACATCATGGATGTTTCTGCAAATAGGTAAAACAACATAACAATATTATACATATCACTGTGGTGGTTAATTAAAAATTCATTGTACAGGGCCGTGTCTAAATCAACATCTCTGCACAGGGCCTATGTTACAAGTTTCCTATTACATAGTGTTGCCCTATATCCATTACCACCTGGCCCCTGTGATTGCAACTCTGATTCACATCGGATAAGTGATTCCCCTGCTTTTCATTATTATGAATTTTAAAATGTAAAAGAATTGTGGAATATTAATTTTAATTCAAATACTACTATTTCTAAAAGAACACCTAAGATAAATGCTTTTTAATTTGTTTCTGGTGAGTAGAGGATTGTAAATAAGCCCTAATACCATCTAAAACCATTGAAAAACAATACTCAGTATTCCTATTGGCCTTAAATAAGGCTATTCTACAAAATGTAAAATCATTCAAAATTATACAACTGTGTAATGTACAGTGAAACCTCAAGTTTGCGTCCACTTATTTAAGTTTTCCCCCATTTCACACTGTTTTGTGTGGTCCCACCAATATATAATGTAGTAATGTGTTTTCCTGATTTTACATTTTCATGGATTTTACACCATTTTTCCTGGACATCTGAAAAACTAAAATTTTAAAAGTGTGTAGCGGAAATTTAAATTCTGGTGTTGAGAGCTTAAAAAAAAGGTCTTTGTAAAAACAGTTACATTGCTTTTATTTATATCACTTACACTGTCTGTAGTTGTTCCATTTAAATAAATGGGTTACACCAGGTCTGCGGTACTGTAAAATAATGGAATCTAGATATATATGTACATAAGCCATTATTTTACACTTTATGCCATTTTATGACGTAAAACATTTTACACAAATGCAGTGACCTGAGGAAAAGGGCATGCAAAATATCTTGTTCTTTTGAAGTAAATGCTTCAGGCCTTTAAATGATACTTCATCATATTTCTTTCTATCTGCTCTGAACTACAGACAGCACTCAGACCCCAAGGCTGATTTAGAAAGTGGTGACAGGCACCCAGTCACACAGAAGCCAGACAGCCACAAATTATGCAGATTCTGGCACTGTAATCATTGTATTACCCCGTATGGTGGTTACATGGTTTCAGATATCATGTCTGTAGGGTATGTAAAATTTTATGGCCATGAAACATACAGTAAAAAAGGTCAATATTTACAGACAGAAATACCACAAAACTTACATTATGATACTGGTGTGTAGCAAATTAAAGTTTTATATGTTAGGAGTGAGGAAACTAAAAAGAGATTTGTCACTCAATGCGGGGTCAGGAGTATAAATATGTCAGTAGAGTCTTATTTAGGTGACTTTGTTACTTGCTCCCCAAGCACACACACTCACATATATATTTTTTTACCTTGTTTGTTACTGTGTTTTGTATTTTTTTCCTGTGTGGGTAGAAGCTGGGGTGATAATGACAGAAAAAAATGTTAAACTGTCAGCTTCACAGCAGTTTCATTCAAAAATATATTTATCAGTATGTTGTAATCATATGAATTGGTATTTCCTGTCACTTTTGAGATTGAATGATTATTTTAACAAATATTTTAACACTTCTGAATGGTAACACATTGTACACCATGTGCCTCAAAGTTGGCGCGTGTATCTTTCTAAGCTGCTGCTTGTTTAGAAACATCTGACTCGAAATTGATGTAAGCGCTACTGCTATTTAACTGTCCAGTTAAAAGGTTCATGGGCAAGATGTGGCTCTCCAATATATTTTGTAGGCCCAAGCTTGTTTGAAAGGTCATATAAAATCATTTTTATGGCAGGACAATAGCTCACTATCTGGAAGTAGTTGGCCATTACCTCTGTGCATGAATGCTTTTGCGTTGGGCACTCGTCTGCTTTGTAGTGTCTTTTTTTCTATTCTTGTCTTAATATAATGTTGGAACACTTGTTCTATTAATTTTTCCAACTATATACCTATAGAACATAATTTAAAGATTCCCCTCTGCTCATCCTAAGTAACACAAGTTACATGATGATTTATTTTGTGAGAAGTAGAAACAAAAAGAAAGGTAAGGTAACATTGTTTGCACATCTGTGGTATATTTATCAAAGGGTGAAAACAGAGCAAACTCTGTTTTTACCCTTTGATATAAATGCCCCTAAAAATCCTATACAAGTGAGTAGAGTTATGGGGATTTCCCTCCTAGTAAGTTTTCACTCTTAAATAAATATGCTTCTGTTACGATTAGTGACCTTTAAGGTTATATTCACATCAAAGACATATTCTGATAGATAAACTAAAGTAAATTTGAAAGCACTTTTGTCCTATGAGTTTTGACCTGTAAAACAGTATTGGAAAAATATTTCTGTGTGATTTTTAGAGCAGGTTCATTGCAGTACCATAGAGATGAATAAAATCTAATATTCTTTGACTGATTGGATCAGACTATAGTTTTAAGCTGCAAACCTATCAGACCTTCACACACCCTGGAAAAAGAATGTACAGACTGTCATAGATAATAAAGTTATACTTTAAATCCAACTAGTTGGACTAGATCAAAGTCTGCAGTGTGAACAAGGCCTAAAAGTCAAAATATTTCATACAGTTCCTGGCTACACAGTGTAAGCTGAACGTCGGTGAGAAAACTGGTTAACGTAAATGTTTTAAGCTTGCACGAACTACGTATAAAGGTGAGGCAGCTGTATATTATTTGTGAACATTGATTTCTGCTATTTGTGCTATTTATTGCACTCATTCTACAGATGAAAAGTATATTTTATCCAAAATTCATTTTTGAACAAATGGAGCATATTATTAAGCAGGAAAAGAGTAGGGGATTCATGGAGATGTTTTCCAGATATGATACAGACTGTTGCTGTAAGATATGTAATACCTGTACAGAAGGTTTCAACTTTTTCTGCCTGTGGAAATATTTGCAAATGGGAAAGAGTCTCAGGGTGTTAGGAAATGTCAGATCTTATTTATTCCCAATTTTTATTTATTTGAAAACATAAACTGTCTGGTTAAGTGTTTCTGGCAAACTGTTCTTAGTAAAGGACTGGCTGAATATTATCTAGTGATAATTGTGGTTTGCCGGTATTCACTAGATACCATGTAGATAGAAAATATTTTGTTCTGAAAATCTATTTTAACAATTTCTAATACTGTACCCATTTGGAATAATATAGAATTTTGCCACACAGTAAAATTATTGCCTAAATTCTAATTAAAAATAACATTTTCTTCCATTGGTAAACTGTTGCAACATTCTTTAGGTCTGTGTGTATCAAGTTTGTGCATTAAATTAAATCAGTATTTTTATGCAGGCGTTAGCGTTTTGTTGTTTTCACCTATCTGTACTTGTAACTCTCATATATATATATGTATATATATATATATATATATATATATATAGGCTGTATATGCACATTTAAATATATTTTTTTGATTTGCACAGAAATCTCAGTGTTGCTGGTCTTTTTTGTATGATATATATATAAAATGTGTATAAAATGTGTGTTCTTTATCACAGTTACTTTCTTTTTCTTTTCAAGAAATGTTGTCAAACAGGCTTTTGTTTTAACTGTATGTAAATATTTATATTGTGTATTTGTTCTAATGAGTAAATAGTACAAAAGAAAGGATTAACTTCTCTATTTTGACTCATTTATGTAATTTATTGTGTATATATTTATATTTACGTATATATAGGACTGTAGCATTAACACAACATTCAGACGATACCAACCCATATGATAACCGGTATTATTAGAATTTGCTTGGTTTACATACTCTTTGGAGTTGGTTATAAGCCCTTTTAGAAGAAAACATTTAACAAGTGTATTTTTCTTTTCACAAATTAAGTGATCTTTGCAGTAGGCACCCATCAGAATCATGTAGCCACATTCATAAACAAAAAATATCAAGATGCCAAAAGTAATATTTTTGTTTACAGAGTAAGTTTTGTCAGTATATAAAGATAATTTGTTAATCTTGCTGCTATGTAGCAGTCCGATCTGATCCTTGGCTACAAGAAGGAAATACTGATTCTGAAGTGTTCAGGACTGGGTAGATAGGAGAATCATGTGAGAATCAGGGATACTTTAGAAAATACACCTAGAAGTGCTGTACCTGTTGTAAGAAATTTAAACCCAATGTGAGCAGTCGAGTAACTTACAATCAGTATCCCTGATTTTTCCAAGTGATCTGGTTATTTTAGTGCAGTAGCAGTTGGGAGGGCTGCACAGGAAAAATGTCTGATGTTCTTTGTTTTTCTGCCTTACCTTTGTTCCCTTATATAAATTCTGAGTAAATTTTAATATCGGGTTACTGTTCTATATTTTGAAGAAATATAACAAATTAACTTCATGTAATTGACACTCTGCAAATGGGCACAGCTTCAGCTTTGCATATTGAATAAGTGTTCCTTAGATCACACTTGCCACAGGGCACTTCTCTACATCTCTAGACAAATCTCATTCTCATGATGATGCCAGGGCAAAACCAGTTTCTGTGGCATTACTCATTCCCACTTGGAACCACAATACATATCGTGCCTCCACCCTGAGCCAGCTTCAGCTACAGAGGAATAAGAATTTAGCTATGCCAAGTATCATAAAGTATATACTGTGAAAATTATAGTTCAGTGATACCTTTGTTGTTATTGTTCCAAGTTATGTAATTTGCCCTTTCTTGATGGCTTCCCTTTACATACTGTAGACAGTACTATGCACTACTATTTTACTGAATACAAATTTCCATTTAGCTAAGAGCCTTAAAAAGTACCATTCTGCATGTGGCCTGAAGTCTGAAAATGGTGCTGAAGTTCCCTTTCTTTTTTTGTTTTGTTTTTTTTTTAAAATTTTGGCGTGTAGTTCCATGGCAAGAAAAAAGTAGCAAAGAGGCACCATTCTTTTCATTACCCATTATTATCATCATCACAATCCTCCCGTTACAGGTGGTAATGTGATATCTTGTTTTATTACTGCGTCATATTTATATTAACCTGATTACGCAAACCAGTAGGTAAGGCCCGGCACTTCATATACTCTGCTTGCAGATAGTTAAACTGTTATGGTGCAAGTTATATCAACAAGACAGAACTAAATTAGGTCAGTTATCTTTGCCTCCTCTATTCGATAATGTATGTGGATGACAGTTTTCTCTGTATGCATTATATATAAATATATAAGTGAATAGGCAGTACAGTACCTGAGCGGTTTGCATTGCTGCCTTAAGTTTCGGTTGTGGTTTTGATTCCAGCCAGGCCGCTATCTGCATAGTTTGAATGGTTTCTTCCCATAGTCCAAACGCATATAGAATTTAAGTAGAACAATTGATTGTTGAAATTGACACTAGTGTACGTGAGCATGATAGACAAGTTAGACTAAAAGTTTCACTGGGAAAGGGTCCCATGTGAATAATGGAAAGACAGTACTTGCCATTAGATTGGGGGAATAGTTTAGCTGCCAAAGATAAGGAATGGCACTATCTGAAATATTTTTAAAGCTAACATAACATGTATATTTTGAGACCAGTTGGCCCATATAGTTTTCTACATAAATTGTGTATTTGACCATTTTTAACATTTGGTAGTATGAAGATTCCATATATACAGTGGTGTATAAAGGGGGTGCAAATCCTGCTCCCGACTGATCCTAGTTACACTGCGGCCTATATATATGTAAGTATATTAACCCCTTCTTACCATCCTTCCCAGCAATGTTGCAAGAATTGTCATCAAGGTATGTTCAAAGAACAGAGTGGGTCAGTTTTGGCTGCTGTAACAACTGGTTTTGGTGGCCCTTCTCAAACTGTACAAGTGGAGTAGCCACCTTATATATATCAGATGCATTTAAACTACACTTGTTTCAGCATTCTGTAATAATCAGTCCAGTTGTGTGGATCCATTATATTCTGCAGTTCATACTTTTGCTAAATAGTATTGGTTTCATGCCATTTAAATAGTCGTGGTTTCAGCGATAATAATAAGATTTTTATAGCGCTTTTCTCCCATGAGAGTCAAAGCACTTAATATACACTTCAGATTGAAGAGATGCATCCTACTGTAGTCAAAAAGCCTTGGTGAACAGACATGTCTTGAGTCTGCTTTTAAAAACACCCAGAGTAGGGTTCCATACTGTGGGAGCTGAGTGACAGAAAGCATCCAAATGGGTTTTTTAGTGCTACTCTAGGCACCTTGAGTTTGAAGAATGAAGGGGACGGGATAGTACGTCAGAAGTTGTTTTAGATAAACAGGGAAAACTTTTATCACCACCGACACGGACCCTGCTTGAGCATGCACAGTTGAAGCTGATTGCCCCCAACTGCGCATGCTCAATTAGGGTCCATGTCAGCGGTGAGACCCGAAGCTTCTATGATTGAACAGAAGATGGTGCCCAGTTACGCAGCTGCGCAACTCTGCATTTTTAGGTTGGGGTTTGCTCCTTTAAAGTGGTCATTTTGCAATTTTCAGTTGGTCTTCCTTTTTTACTTTCTAGCCTTTTACTATATAGAATTTTGTTCAGCACCTCTCCAATTTAGTATTTCAGCAGAAATCTGGTTGCTAGGGCTTGTTTAAATTAGAGGCAGGAATATAAATGGGGAGGCGCTGAATAGGAAAATAAGTAATAAAAAGTGACAATAACAATAAAATTGTAGCCTCGTAGAGCAATTTGGCTGCACATTTATGTAATCACTATAAACTAATAACTATAAATAGCAATAAAGAATAAATGAAGGTAAGTTGCAGAGTTGCTAGGAAATGGACATTCTGTAACATACAAAAGTTTACTTAAATGTGATCTACCCCTTTAAGAAATCGTTATTTCTCTTTCACAGCAACACAAATTAGAGTTTAGAATTTGTTTTTGCTTAAAACAACAGCACATTTGATGATGCCCATTCCTACCATTTTTTAGACTGTATTCAGCTTATTACAACATGGGTAATTGAAATAGGCCTTTAAATTCTAGGACTGTATTATTAACTCCCCAATGACATGCAGTTACTTAATGTCATTGCGTCTTTAATCCAAACCAATTTTAAAGGAGTGTCTAAGCAACCCTTTAGTGTGTATCAGACCTGTGGGAGAATGTATAAAAGTGCAGTTAACTGAAATTGAAGTAAGAAGATATTACTGGAGATCAAAAAAATGTCAAATTCACAAAGGCCTTAATTGATTTTTGGTGAATTTGGAATACCAAATTTTTACATACATATCTGTTCTACAACTTACACCAATTTGATGTAAAATTCAGAAGGATCAATTTAAACTGGTGTTTTGCGTAAAAACAATAATAACAAAAAAAATGGAGTTCAGATGATTGTGAATTTCTGTTGTAACCGAATATTTTAGTCCAGTTTAACTCCAAATTTGTTTTAACTCCACCTTCCCCTCAGAGGGAGTTCTCCCATAAGTGGAGTTAACCTAAATTTGGAGTTATAATGGAGTAATATATTCCAGAAAGTCAACCAACAGCAAATTTCTATCTTTTAATGACAATTTTATTTAATATTTCTTTTTTACTCTAGGTTTACCCCAGATTACCAAGCAGCCCTTCAGCATCTGGATTCCTTACTAGTCAGGCCTGCTACAAGTACATAACAGTGGGCAACTCTAGGCTTTCTGTATATTTAAAAGGCCTTTGTATAGTGTTATCTTTTTTTCTAAAACCTAAAGGGAAGCTTGGGCTAGCAGTTATATGAGTGCCTGGCAACTAATGCTCTTCCACAGATGCATACACTCATAGGATTGCTATGTACAAATAATGGTCAGGTGTTTTTTATACATACCTCATTTGTCTCTGTTGAATCTATTCATAGGTTTATAATATAGGTCATAATTACAAAGGCATTATATAACTTTAAATACTTCATAATCTGACAGTTTTTCTTAAAACTGCTTATTTTCCTGAGAGCTAAGAGCTAATTTATCGTGTTCTTTCAAGATTTGTAGCCAGACATGCAAAATCACAATACTGTTCTATAGGCCATGTTATTACAAGGCTTAAATATATATTGTTGTATTTGAGTAAATACCTGGGCAGACACCTTCATGCTGTTCTTGTTTGCTATAGAATTGTTAGTTAATAGTTGAACATAATATGATTCTTTTTTGTTGTTGTGTTTCATATAGAGAATTACATTGTACTTTAAATATGTGTTATTTTTCTAGTACTCAATATTCATTTATGTATACTGTCTGTCAGTTACCCTTGCCTGTGATTTATATTGTATTATATGTGATAAAACATAGGTGTTGTGTTGATGAGTCTGTTTTTCAAGACGGATATTCTGCTTTTTACTGCTACCCATCAAAGGAAGTAAATACTTCTTGCTGTAATTTCCCTTCTGCAATTCAATACAGCAGAGTCTGTCTAGCTGATGGACACTAGAGAGTGTAATACAAGGAGTGAATGTAAAGAATGACGTCGTACAGAGAAATTTATTGATGTCCGCAAAATGGTTGGTTTGCAATGCAAACACGTTTTTTTCCATTACCTGACAGAAGTCATAAGGAAATTATTCTCACCTGTTTCATGGAAAAAAAACCTGTAAAGTGTTCACTAAAATAATTGTCTTTTGTTCATAATAGAGATTACTGACATACAGGGGAAAGGGGCATAGTGCACATGCATCTCAACGACTTTATTGTTCAAATTTGTAATGAGGCTCCAAGAGCAGTCAACCCTCTGATTTTTCTGGAGACACCAATATTTTTACATTATATATAATATAATATGTCTTGCCATTGGCAAAGCAAGGGACATGGACCAAGTGTAATGAGGTAAGAGCCATAGTGTGTGGCCTTGTAGTGTAGTCATGGCCAAAACAATTTGATTCAGATATCATACCCCATTTGCATCACACTATTTTTTGCAAGGGTCAAACATACAGGGCATAGAGCATACATTTTATAAGAAGAAGAGTGGGTTTGGGTACCTGAAAGTAGTGCATGAAGGGACATGGCACAGCAACCACTTTTACCCAGCATTGCCCATGTCTGTTCTTTACCACAAATAATAAATGTACCCTCTATGCTAAACATGTGTAGGGAGACAAACAAATGGAAATAGTAAATTAGATTGCAAAGTCTGCAGGACAAAAACCTTCTTCTTCTTGTGTCTTTTAATATTTGCAACTGTAAATATTTATGTTACTCTGTTTGTTCCCCATATTTGTATTGATATATTGTAAAAACACTCAGCTGCAATGCATAGCATTATATAAAGTACCATGAGAGGTAGTTGAAAAGATACTGTTCTAAAGAATGTGAATAACTGCCAGTCATCTTTGGAGGGACACAACATTTGATGGGAATGCTGCACTTTTATTTTTATTCGTTATTTTTCCCTCTGAAATCTTTATAAAACCCAAGTGCTTATGTATGTAGCTTCAGGGTTCACGTCATGCCCAGCACCCAGCATGAATTGGCCGCAGCACACTTGTGCTTAAAGAATCTGCCGTGGATGTCACTCGAATGCCAAACACCAGAAATTATTTGTGGCGGAATTCGGATTCAGTTGTGGTAGGTGCAGCTCAGTTGCTGCAAGAGCATGGTCCCTTTGTGATCGCAATGATGCTGAAATTCTGGGAAAAACTGGTGTGGGAAAAAAACATGGTGATTCTGGATGGATGCGTCTGCGTTGGGTCACTTCAAATATCTCCTCCCTTGCCTTTCTAAAATCTCTTTTTTCTTGTTCTTGCAGGCAATCTGCATAACTGACCACCAGCCAGGCTCCTACCATACCATCCTCCCCTGAAATGTATCCCTGAACTAGCAATTTCACTTTATATTATTAAGGGGGGTAGTACAACTTTAAATTAACAGTTAGTATGTTATAGAAAGTTCTTTTCCTGGCAACTTTTCAGTTGGTCTTAATTATTATTTTTTTAAAGTTTTAAATGTCTGTAAAAAAAAAAAGTTATATTCTCAGAATTCTAATTGCTTGTCATTATAACTGTACACTCCATGTACTTTGTTATGTAGATGTCAGATAAAGTAGCCTAAGCAATTGGAAAATCTTTTCTCCCTTGCTCTTCTGCAAAGATATATAAAGTGTTTATATGCCTTTATAAAGAATTGTAGTACAGGTATAGGACCCATTATCCAGAATGCTCGGGGGCCAAGGGTATTCCGAATAAGGGTTTTTTCTGTAATTTGGATTTTCATACCTTAAGTCTACAAAAAAATCACTAAAACATGAATTAAACCCACAAGGATTGTTTCACCCCCAATAAGGATTAATTATATCTTAGTTGGGATCAAGTACAAGGTACTGTCTTATTACAGAGAAAAAGGAATAACTGATCCAATACCTGCACTATACTATAGTAAGCATGGAATGAGTGCCCGTTGCGCTCTAAATTTTTCTGCATGTTAGTGTTGCCATTACAAAATTTGTATTGAATCCTGTCATGTGGAGCAAAAGAATGTTGGCAGGCAGAAGGTTGTAATTTCATAGGTGTAGTGTGCATGTTTGCCATTATTTGTGTGTGTGTGGGGCAGGTAATATTTATGCTGTGTGACAGAAAGGAATTCATATTGTTATAAAGCTTTCTAAATGATAAATTCCTCAGGTACTTTTCAGGTGAGACCATATATGGTCTTGGATTTGTAAACAGGTCCTAGGATAATCTAACAGTAAATTTACATATATATGTAAAATATAACATAAAAGGGCACAAACCAAATGTGTAAACACCTGGGTGCCCGAGTTGTAGTTCCACAACCGCTAGGTAAAAAATGTACCAGCACTCACAGGTTTTGTGAAAAAAGCTAAACTTTTGAAAAATCTGAAAAAGGTCTGAACACAGAACAAATGTCAGTTCTTCAATAAATATTATTTCGATTTTCACAAAACCTGTGAGTGCTAGTACATTTGTTACCTCTGTGTATATATATATATATATATATATGTATTTATTTATTTCTTTTCCCTTTCTCTATTCATTTGTATGATCATATCTTATTTACCGGATCGTTTCTTTACACAAGCTGTCTTAGCTACATTGATACACTTATGGTTATTGCTACGTGCTGGGCATGGGTAGTGTGTTCTTTTTATTATCTTCATTATTTTTATTTTTGATTATATTTTTGTTTATGCTTTTTTGATTAATGAAACGTTGCAATGTTTGTACGACTGGAAATAATGTATTAGGCGTCCCTTTATATACATGATACATGATGCAATACACGAAGTGTTATATTTCTTATGGATGTTTCTGTTTATAACTTTTCCCTAATGTACACAGTTTAATGTGGTTTATACACAGGATATACCATGTATTGCCTCTCTATTTTGGATTATTGTTTACTTTACCGGATTTATTTATTTACCGGTTTACTTTTTTTTGTTTCCCCATTTGAATTCTGTCTGTTTACACGTCACTCTTACGTCATTGTTTTTGTTTCCCGCCACTTTTTGTATTAAGGTTTGCTACACTGCTAGTTTTGTAACTTTGAGAAAGGCTGGAACACCAGCCAAAACGTCAGTCTTATATATATATATTTATATATATGTATATATATTTGCCTATTTGTGTCTGTTAGTTACCCCTCCCATATAGATTGTAAGCTCTACGGGGCAGGGACCTCCTTCATCTTGTGTTTCTGACTCTTATTGCAACTGCACTTTGTATTTATTGTTGTACTTTGTATTTATCCATTATCTTTAACCCCCTGTCTGTATTAATGAATTCTACTGTACAGCGCTGCGTACATTAGTAGCGCTTTATAAATAAAGATATACATACATATATATATATAGTTACTGATGGAGAAGCATGGACTGGTCCTTTAGAGTGTTTTGCATGGCTCAGAGACTGCTCTCTTGAACTAAATTGGAATAAATGAATATAATATAGAGTCATGCTAACATTGGGAATAAACGAATGGATGCATAGGGTGGTTACTCAAAAGGATATAGATAGGTGGTTGTGAAACTTATGACAATACTTCTCCATCCAGAGATCAGGTGAATTTGTAATTCTCAAGGATCACTCATCTGACCTGTTTTTGTCTGCCAACTGATTTATAAATACTTTTTAACTGGTTCTGGATCTGTAATTATACTATACACAGGTTACTAGAGTGTGCCCTGATGTTTGGAATATATTTTTTCAGTTCTGTTTTTTTCCAAATTTAAAGCAAACAGATAGTAATGAAATGAAATTCTAAATAGATTATACAGCAATAGTAATTGAAAACATAAAGTATTGTGACCTTATAGATGGTAGAATGTGTTTCCAGAAAAACTACTCATTAATGTGTGATAGGTATGCAGCTATAGGAGGATATTTCCATGAGTTTGACTGTGGGTCCGCAGATCACGGCTTTTATTTCAGGTAATTTGTTAGTAGTCTGTCTGCTTGGTGACTCCTTGGGGATGCATACCTTGATGGTTGTTTTGAAAAATGTGAAAAGTGCTTGTTCTGCCTTATAGACAAGTTGGTTATCCCAAAGTAGGTGAGCCACGTGTTAAAGAATTGTTGGACATATTCTTCCTTGTTAGTCAGAGTCTTATACAGTCCAAATGGAAAAGGAATATTTTATGTTTCATGTGTTGCTGCTGTTTTGTAAAAATACAGTGTATTCAGTCTTAAATGTCTGATTCATCCTAACACATCTCAGAATCAATTACAGAAAGTCTTTTTCCAACATGTTCACATGTATTTTAACGTGGTTAAAGACATTCTCCCCATAAAAAAAATTAATGGACTAATTAACAGGCCAATTTAGTGCAATTCAAAGTAGACAAATTATAAGGGGTATATTATTGCTGTCTCTCTAAGGATTGTTTTAAAACTACCACTCAATATTCTTTTTAGTATGTATAATTATTGCTCACAGTCACTAGTTCATGATATATGCAGCTGGTATTTTACAATCCCTAACTTATTAGAATACAAGGCAAAATACCTGTGGCTTGTGTATATTATTGATATATATGCTGGTGTATTCTCTGATGAGTTGTTACAAGATCTTGTTGATAAATTTATATAATAAAAAGTATAATTTTGCTAACCACTGGTCAAGGTGAAGTTTGTTTGGTACTGGTCCTGAAAAAGGGTCAAAATATATTTCAGTATTGAGCTATCTGTAATGGGTGACACTGGGAACAGCTATACATGTAATAGTATTCAATTTCTGCAATTTGTTTCTAGAATATTTTGACTGAGTGACAATATAAGAAGGTCACAACTGAAATTGTATATATTTTGAATAGGGACTTAACAGAGTTCTAGCCAAGCAGCATTTAAAGGAGAAGGAAAGGTAAAGCTTTATCAGAAAGGTCTATTTAAATACAGCCATAAGCACGCAAAGAAAAGCTGCACAGCTATAAGCACTCAAAGAAAGAGTCCTCTATCAAAAGAAATACAGGATTTTTTTTCTTCTTTAGTGTACACATGTTCTTCAGTATCAGACTTTCTTCTCTCAGAAAAATCCTTTAGGGTACGGCACAAGTCTGTACAGCTTGTTCCTCTCTACTACTCCCTTCTCTGTCCTCCCCCTCTCTTCTCTGTCCTCTTCCTCCCAACTGTGCTGTAATGAAGCACTACTTTCTCCTTTACAGCTCTCTAAGCTGTTAGCAGCTAGTAACCAGTGACTTGAGGTGGGGGGGGAGCATATGGGACATGACTGTTCAGTTACTTTGCATTTGAATCTGACCTGCGTGCTCACAAACAAACTGATCAGTTATGTCCTATGTGTCCCCACTAAAGTCACTGACTAACTAAGAGGTTAGAGAGCTGAAAGCAGAAAGAAGTGTTCTGGCTATTATGTTGGAACTCTGCTCACTCCAGCCCATTATAGATTACATGTTTGCCTAACTAACCATATTGCAAGTATTTTTTATTTTGCACAGTCTATGTATTTTACCTAGTTTCATTTTTACACCGAACTGTTCCTTTAAGGCCTAGTTCCCACTAGTCCCACAGTAGGCTTTGTGTGGTGGGAAAAGAAATTAACTCTCTCAGCACAGCAGGTGATTTGTTTGTGCTTTGACGTTTTTCCAAAGACAGTTTGGAACTAGTTCCGGTGAGTGTTTCATCTCCCTCCCTTTTTGTTAGTTTGTAAGGTCTACAACTTCATGCATGAACTGTTGCTGCAGGATGTTGCAGTTCTTGCAGGGCATAAATATGACAAACTGACTTGCTGGAAATGTTGCATACTACAATGGTGCAACATCGAAAATCCCTGAGCCTAAATAAGCCTACCATAAAATATGCTAAACAATACTGTGATTTTGGAAATTGAATTTCTCAGAAGGCAGTTGCTTAAAACATCCCATTCATGAAGTGAACATGCGCTTCAGTTTTAAATCAAGTGCTGTTGAATCTATCAACACAGGCCCCTGGGGAAACCCCGGAGCTACCGCCTCCTCTGGACCCGGCAGTAGCTATAAAGTGTTCCCACAACAGGCTGCATCAGCAGGTGCAGTTCAGATGCGCATAGAGAATTGGGTGCACACGTCACTATCCCACCGAACACCAAAAATTATACGAACTGGAATTTTAATAACAATTGTGTCTGATTCAAATTGTGTCAATTTTAACGCATAGGCCGCAACTGTGTCAGGCTTATCTCTACCCTGGCAACTGCAATTATGTTAATATCATGGGAAAAACTCTCCATTATGGGTAATGAAATTGTCAGTTGCCTGAAATTCCACTTTGCACACTGCAGTTGCGTGTAATAAGTCCTATAAACCCTATCGCAGTTGCAGTCCCGCAAGTTTTGCCTGCAGTAAGTTGCATCAAAATTCCTATTTATTAACGGTACTTGTGTCATACAGCGTTTTTTTCCCACTACTATATAGTAGCTCTCCCCGCTGCTCAGTCCTTCCTGTCTCTTGTTTCAAGTGCACATGCACCTACTGACAAAGGGGGACGCTGGAGCTCTAGGGTGCCCGTAACACCTTGCGTTCAATCATTACACTGCGGTTATGCTGAAAGACTAGGGAGCACATATTCAGCTTATTCCACACATTATTGATACTGTGCACCCCAAGTTTTAACTTAAAACCAACATTTTTAAAATTAAAGGAGAAGGAAAGTCATTTTGGCATTTTACTGCCAATAGATTAGCCACATTAGTGCCACCTAGAACAATATATTTATTCATCATAAAGCTTTACTTTACCTGAGTAAACAGCCCTAATGCTCCCTCTGTTATAGCCGTTGGAAGCTCAGATAACACATTCCTATGAATGGGGGAAGTGAGTTCTTATGCATTCTTATGGGAGGGGGGAGCAGGAAATGGGAGGGGAAGAGGAGAGAACTGAGCAGATTCAAGCCCCAAACCTGAAGGAGCCCTTAAAAAAGAGGAAGTCTGATACTGAAGAACATGTTCCCAAGAAAGGAGACAAGAAATCCTGTGTTTCTTTTGATAGAGGACTGAGTGCAGCGTTTCTCTGCTTATGACTGTATGTAAATAGCCCTTTCTGATAAAGCTTACTTAGTTTTTACCTTTCCTTCTCCTTTAATGATAGATTCATGTTTTCATTACAAGTTATGCATTTTTCCTTTCTTTTAATTGTTCTTGCGTCTCTTAAAGGAATACTGTCACGGGAAAACATGTTTTTTTCAAAAGGCATCAGTTACTAGAGCTTCTCCAGCAGAATCCTGCATTAAAATCTGTTTTTCAAAAACACAGATTTATTTTATATTTATTTTTAAAATTTCACATGGGGCTAGCCATATTCTTTCCCAGGGTGCCACAGCCATGTGACCAGTGCTCTGATAAACCTCAGTCACACTTTACTGCTGAGCTGCAAGTGGTGTGGAGTGATATTTCCCCCCCAGCAGCCGAACAGGAGAACAATGTGAAAGGAGCAAGATAGCAGCTCCCAGTAGATATCAGAATAGCACTCAATAGTAAGAAATCCAAGTCCGGCTTGGGAGAAACAATAGGTTACCTGAAATATTACAACAAAAAATACATTTGTTGGTTCAAGAATAAAATGTTAAATGGTAGAGTGAATTATTTGCTATGTAAACAGTGTAATTTAGAAATAAAAAGTACATCATAAAAATCATGACAGTATCGCTTAAATATGAAATGGGTTTTAGTGTAGTACATTTCCTTAAATATCCCTGAGCAGCCAAAAAGCAGTTAGATGAGTTTAGTTAGAGGAAGAGCGTTAAAGGGGGCTTGTTACTGTAAGAAAAAATTCCAGATGTATTTCCGTGTATTTCCTTAACTTATGCTATTTAAATGATTTATTGCTTGTTTCCCTCAATGTTGGAATTTACAATCCCAGCAAGCAGGCAGGTGCCATTTTGTGAACACTGTTATTAAGGCAAGCTTTGTATCATGTCAAAATCTTGTTTATGTGCCAAAATGGGGGGCCTGATGCCCATGTTCTGGCTGCACAATTTGGTGAGGAGGTAGGGGGAATGTGAGGAGGGTAGTGCAGAATGGAAAGTGAAAATAATTTTCTGCCCGCCTCTATGGCATGATCTTATTCTGCACACTAAGGTTTATTTCCTTGTGTAATTTGGGAAAGCTGTCACCTGCAGTTTCACAGATCTTGAAAGCAAGGTGCATGCATTTCCTATGTGGTTTTAAAGTGGACCTGTCACCCAGGCATAAAACGCTGTATAATAAAAGTCCTTTTCAAATTAAACATGAAACACATGCTCATGTTTTTATTAACATATCCAAAGCCATTATAAAAGCATTTAAAAATCCCAGATGTCAATCATATATTGACAGTTACTTTCACTTTGAATTCAAAACTTCTTAGATGTTGCTGTACTCCTCACATTCCCCCTCCCTCCTCACCACCTAATTTTGTAACCAGTGAATAGGCATGAGCATCAGGCCCCCCATATTGGCACAGAAACAAGATTTTGGCAAGATACAAAGCTTGTACACAAAATGGCTACTGTCTTCTTGCTGCAATTGTGAATTCCAAGGCTAAAGAAAATAAGATTAAAATAATTTTTATTGTGTAAGTGAAGTTTATTTTACTTGACAAACACAATAGAAAACAATTTGGAATAATTTCTTAGGGTGACAGGTCCCCTTTAATGCTTATTTTAAAGGCATAAAAAAACAATACTCATGAGCGTGTACTCAAGCGTTTTACAAATTGAATGTAACATGCACAATTTTCTAGTGTTTGACACGTTCTAATTAAAATTAGGGATGTGCAATATGGGTAAATGCATACAAACACATCATACAAGCACACTGTGACCTCATTTGTGTTTATATGCTCTTCAGCATGTGTTTGCATTCAAACACCCACACACATATGGTAATATATTTGGAAGGCCTTCTGCTGTCCCTTGGGATTATGCACAAGTCCTTGAATAAATAGTAAGATATGTAAAATTAAATCAGAGCAAAGTAAACAAATACAGATGATAATTA
Source organism: Xenopus tropicalis (assembly GCF_000004195.4). NCBI lineage: Eukaryota > Metazoa > Chordata > Amphibia > Anura > Pipidae > Xenopus > Xenopus tropicalis. The sequence goes on along the minus strand of NC_030679.2, from coordinate 93,587,470 downwards.
AGACTATTAGCATATATATATAATTTATAAATTGTCTATTAATGCTATCAGTGTTGTGCCCTCTGAAATGCCATACACTATATGCATGTGCCTCCTTGAGCTCATCTATACTAGTACTGTGCATTCATTTGCCAGTTATGCCTACTTTAATACACTAGTCAAATTAACACTTACCTTGACCAGGCAATAAGTACAGGTCACCCTTTGAATATGGTGCAATGTACTGCCCAAGAGTCCCCCCATTTGAATACAGTTTTTAAAAAATGGCTTAGCACCTTAGTTATCAGGTGCAACATTTTGCACATGAGTGTTGCACGTACAGTTATGCTGGAATTCTGCATCATTGCTAAATAAATTCCTTTAATTGTGGCAGGTAGCTATATACCAGGACCACATATTCCTGCCACTCTAGAGAATAACCAAGGTTCCTATGGAGAACTTTCAGTGGATACAAGTATTTACTTCCTGCATTTTGTTAAATCTAATTACTGGCCACATTTGTGTTGGCTGGAGTTTGTTCCTGCAGCTGCTTGTGCAGTTTGTTTCTTTATTTTCTGAACACCGTCCTGGATAATTTCATATAATTTGTTCTGATATTAGATGCATAAATGGTGCCTTCAAGCATTTAGACTCTAATAACGTTTACCCAGAAGCTCTTATACCTTTTTCATAAACATAAGTTGCTTGTAGCTGTGGAGATCATTTATGAATATCTCCTAAACACCCAAAGCATTAAAAGAATGATATTATGCAAATAAATTCTATACAAATACTGAAATTAAATAAATCATTTTTAAATCTGTCTTTATTTGTTTTCAAAAATAAGGAAAGAACCAGGGTACACAAAAGAGGAAGGGGGAGAGATAACCGTAATAGTACACTACAGTACTTTGGAAGTATTGTGATGGAGAATGGAGAGACAAAGAAAAAATCAGGTGAGTGGAAGTATGTCATAATAGTAGGGAAAGGCATTATGGGACAGTAGAGGTAATGTCATAAAAGGGACAAACCCCCATATGTAAATAAAGACACTAAGTTTGCCCAGGAGCAGTAACCAATATCAACCAATAAGATCATTGCTTTTAAACAGGTGACCAGTAAATGCCTCCTGTTGATTGGTTGATATTGGTTACTGCTCCTAGGCAAACTTAGTGCCTTTTATTACATAATCGCCAAAGTTTGCCCAGGCTTAGTCACCCATAGCAAACACACATAGGGTTGCTTTGAAACAGGTGACCAGTGAATGCTATATGCTGATTGGCTGCTATTATTTAATTATATTGTTGAAAAGGGTTTTTAATATTGTAAATATGGTCTAAGCCTGTTTTAAATTAGTTTTTGATTTTAAGTCTTTTGGGTTCTAGAACACTTTATAGAAGGATTTAGGCAGTCACTTTAATAGTCACCAATCATTGTAGAAAGTTGAATGATTATAAATAGTTTCCTGTATCTGACATTACTTTAGTGACATTACTTAAATAGGCCAGCCCCCTCTTCTTAGCCCCCCCCCCCAATCAGTTATGACTGGTGTCAAAGCTAAAGCAGAAAGGGCTGAGGAGGGGGACTATCATACAGCAGACCCCACACTCCAAGCCCTACTGTCCTCCACAGTCACGGGGTAAGCTGTTTCATAGTAACATACAATACTGCAGATGCTGATTTATCTGAAAGGGAGAGATTTTGGGCATTGTGTCTATTAAGTCTTTCCTATAAATAGGAACGGATCATAGGGTACGGATTATAGCAAAGAATAAGATAGCATGCATACTGAATGGGGAGAGGCAATACCTGACTGACTTGACAGCTGCCAGGATAAGAAATCCCCCTAATAGAAGGTAACCACAAAACAAAGAGCTGTTAAACTTCCTTGCGTTCTTATTAGTGATGGATCTATTGCAGTAAATACCATACAAGAAACACTGCTAAATGCTTATTTAAGGTAATTCATTTGCATATCACAAAATAAAAAAAATATTTACAGTGTTCAGTACATCTACAGTATGTGCAAGGCGCCAAATTATCCAGCTGTGCTTTGGGTGTTCAACACCGAAAACTTTGCTCATTTTTATTTACTGTGTCCTAACAACTGAGCAATTAAGGTGATTTCACTTTTTGTTTTATTCTTTCAGTCCAGTTTATTTTAGAATACTCAAATCTTTCCAAGAGAAAAATTAGCTTTTGCAAGAAAACAGTCCTACTTGGAAATTTCCTTTTAGTTACAAGATTAGGATCATTTAGCCACATATAAAAGACGTGTTTCCTTTTATGTAACTGTTTAACCAAATAAAGCCAAGCCATTCCCTCGCTTTAGAAACCCCAACTTCGTTTTTTCTAAAGTTGTGGTGAAAAAAAAAAAAGAATGCAAAAGCTACTAAGCTACTGTATGTTAAGTGTAAAGATAAATGCTGAAAAATGCTTTATATATTTATATATTATTACTGTCAAAATAATATCTGTAAATAAAATAATTACACATGCAGTTTATGCTCGTGAGCCACAGACAAATGTAAAAAGACTTCATAGCATCATAAAAGTTCATGGAGGTGCCAAATAAGGGCTAAGATTGGCTATTAGGGGCCTCTATGCACACTATCAGCTTATAGGAGGCTTCATTTGGTAGTAAATCTTGCTTTTATTCAACTAAAACGTGCCACCAAGTCAGGAATTCAAAAATAACTACCTGGTTTGGGGGCACTGAGATCAACATCCAAGGGGTTGGTGAGCAACATGGTTGGGGATCACCGATATAGACTGTTTTGCAAATAGTACAATTTATTTTCTAGTGATGCTTAGTAGTGAGCCAAGACATTGGTCACCTGTCTACACTGAAGTGTATTGTGTTTTGAATTACTAATCTGCTATTCAGGACCCCTCATTGCTATCTGCAGTGCTATAAGGATCCCATTTATATAAATAACATTAGAGTTTTGGAAGCAAACATTTAAATTTAGATGCAGTTGCGGGGTACAGTACATCATTTATAAATCTACATAAAGCAGTTTCGTGTTTATGGTGATAACTTGCCTTATGATGAAACAAATGACTGACAGGCTGATTAGTCAACCTTGTAATCATCACCATTGATAATAAAAGTTTACACTTGTAAAAAAAGAAAAAAATAATAATAATAACAAGTAGCTGCTAGTTACAAATTCTTTTTTTTTTTTTGCTGCCTCTGATTTGTAGTAACAGAATTATTTTCACCATGTCAGAAAATAGAAGATATCTGTGTTTAATTGGGACGACTTCCTAAAATAGTGGATGTAATTCTGAGCATATGACACATCGATCTGCTTTGTTATATGTGTCAGTTCATAAACACTTATGTCTTTTCTATTTTATTTTTTTTTAATCAAAAGGAGAAGGTTAATTGTAACCCCCTTACTTACCTTTATCTCTTAAGAAAAGGGGGGAGTGATAATTACTGACATCCAAAATATACAAATCTGTTGTTGATTTGGATTTTTGTGAGTCACCAATGTCTATACCAGCATTAATGTCAGAACAAGTAAGTAAATGGGGTGGGGCTGTGTATAAGTGCGTGTGGTTGGGAGCATTGTTGACAGGACCAAAAGTCTCCTCTGAATATATACTACAGCATAGCATTATTGCCGTGTGACATCTGTTTTTTTACATTATATGTATATCTGTATATTTATTTTCATCTTTTTATGGAACAGATTCTTGCTGATAAGAAAAAATGCATTGCTGTTTTTGTTTGTCTTGGGGATAACCATGCAATGTTCTTTTAGTAGCCTAAAGTAACAGTATCACATTGGTGACTACTGTAACTCCCTATTAATTGACCTTCCCCTCCAAAGACTGTCCCCTCTCCAGTCCATAATGAATACTGCTGCCAGGCTCATACACCTCTCCAACCGCTCCTCCTCTGCCATGCCGCTCTGCCAATCCCTGCACTGGCTTCCCCTACCATCCAGGATAAAATTCAAGCTATTGACCCTCACATTTAAAGCAGTCCATAACTCTGCCCCACCCTACATCTCTGAACTCATCTCTAGGTACCATCCAACCCGCTTGTTACGCTCCTCTACTGACCTGCTCCTCAACTCCTCTCTCATTCCCTCCTCACACGCTCGCATTCAAGACTTTGCAAGGGCTGCCCCCCTTCTCTGGAATTCGCTCCCACAAACTGTCAGACTTTCTCCCAATCTCTCTGCCTTCAAGAAATCTCTAAAAACACATTTATTTAGAGAGGCTTACCCTAATCTAGTTTAGCAATACCCTGTGCCCCACCTCTCACAACTCTGGTCATGCCCATTCCCACACCTTGTGTCTCAACCCTTTCTCCTTGTAGATTGTAAGCTCTTTTGGGCCGGGCCCTCTTCACCTCTTGTATCGGTTATTGATTGCTTTATATGTTACTCTGTATGTCCAATGTATGTAACCCACTTATTGTACAGCGCTGCGGAATATGTTGGCGCTTTATAAATAAATGTTAATGTAATGTAATGTAATGTCAGTCTTGTTCTTGAATTTCTCAAGTGCAGCACAGTTGACTTTATATATTATAGGGCAAAGCTGTCCAACTGGATGTTGGATGTGGCCCTTTACAGAATAATTATCGCACACTGCTTAAGTGTTCCACATATTTCTTTGTATGATATCATCATTATAAGAATGTGGTATGAGAAATAGGTGTCCCAGTACATGCGCACTGTTACCTATAATTTAATATTTTACAAAATTCATAATTTAATTATAATATACACTCATTTTTGCCATTTGTGAAAGAGTATGTAACAAGCCCTCTGTAATGAGCCCTCTGTGATAATGTCAGTCCTAGGCTCAATAGGCCTATAGACCTCAATGTGGTGCATGGACCTACTTATTGGGCATAACTTTTGTACCTCTGTCCACCATCTTTTTGTATACCAACCCATGTATTTGCGTTTTGATGCTTGTTTGTTAATACATAGCTGGGAACTGGGAGGCTTACAGGACGCCTAGAGAATAACAAGGCCTTTTAGGTCAATACGCTATTCTGCTTGCTTAATTCTTATTAGAACATTTATATATATACACTAATGAAAAATTTACTTTTTTAAGCCTCTAATCGGCTAAAAACTTCCTTAACATTAACATAAGTTTACTGAGAGCTGAAATGTATAATTAGATGTGTAACTAGTGTTAATAATTATAACTCATAGTCCATCTTTTTACCACAAAAATCTTTATCTGTTTCTGAAAAAAAGAAAGCTGATGTAATAGGTCTGTAGCTAAAGTGGCAGAAACAAGTTATGTAATGTTCTTGTACGTGTTATGGAAGCATAACCTCCACCTGCATATCACACATATAATTAAGTGTACAGTACATAAGCCTTTAATAGATAATATACACACCCTGTTTTCCTATATATACACAACATGAACATGTCTCTTTCATCATATTTAGAACTCAACCACACCTTTTCCTCCCTGTTTCCCGTGCTGTTTCTCTCTTCTTTCATCGAATCTCCACAGTGTTATTTGTTTTAATGTCATACATGTGGGGAAGGATCTGACTCCTGTGATACAGCTGGCTACCCAGTCTCTCAGCTCAGCCAAACCTGCATTTAGGAAGGACTGGCCTTGTACTTCAATGTGTCCTGTTGTTTAGTGGGTGTGGAACAAGCTGTTGGATACCTTTAGTGCAAGAAAATTGTCTGGGCACACATTACTTGGTAATAATTGCAACCTCCTGCGGCCCAGAAAGTCCCCTTAAACTGTGCTCCTTCAATTTCCTTAAAAAGGAACCATAAGGGGTAGTAATTTGTTTTTCCTTACTTTGACCTGTGTTTTGATATGACACCGATTCCAGTGTGGGCATTACTAAGAAAAACATTTTCACAATACCCTAGGTCTAACTAACTGCTGGAAATCCACTGAAAAAGTCCACTTTTTAAAACTTCTTTTGTAGATGGTGGCATTTACACTGATTCTGTTGCCAGTGTGTAGCATGTAGCAGTGCTTACTGGGTACATAAAGTAAAGGTCCACCATATTTTGTTTTAATGACCGTAAATACCCAATCAGTTGTCATCTCAAAGCAGGACTGAAAACAAGTGCATGCCATATGCCTTTCTAACTAGCACAACATCAATTATATCGGATATCAATGTGATCTATTTTATGCAAAGTATTCGTGGTTGTGCTGGAAACACGCTACCCTGTCAATTTCTGGACAACAAGTTGCAGATTTATTTGTGCAGGTACTGTTGGAGAAGGTCAGCTACCTTCCAGTGGGATATTGAAGACCTACTCATCTGTTAAGCACATTCCTTAAAACAAAATATAAACAAACAGAAAAACATGAGCATTTTTTTTAAACATCTTTTTATTTAAACATTTTTACAGAGTATTGTCAAAGAAAGTAGGTACAGATGTATGACATACTTTCGATAGACCTATACAAGGAAACCATTTACCTTAAATAATAATAAAAGAAACATACAAAAGAAGTAATAAAAGCAGTTTGTACAGAGGAACAAAAAAAATCTGTAGTCCAACGTAAAACCTGAAGTCATCCTTCAGGAGCATCAAAAGTAAAAGCCTATGATCCTTACTTAAAGGACATGTAAAGCCTATATTTGCCTACAATGTATATCAGTTGGGCACGTCTCCCCCACCCGAATGGCATAATTTGTACTGATGCACCAAATCCACTTTTTTGGGTTCTGCCGAACTCCAGAATCCTCTGTGAAGGATTCTGCCGAATCCCGAACCAAATCTGAATCCTATTGAGTAGATAGTAAAACATTTACTAAAGCTACAGAAAACACTGGAAACCTAGGTAGAGCAGAGCTGTGGTATTACAGATAGCAAGCCTTTGCCTACAGCTTGTTTAATTATTGTAATATATGGTAAACAATTTTTAGTTGGCAAAAGAATAAGAATGTATGTGTCTAACTGTAACTGAAAATTATTTTTAATTTTATATTATGCTATACTTTATAAAATAAAATGAAAAAGAGGGATGTTTGATGTGTTACTGCTGCCTTTTTATTGATTGATGAGTTGTAGAAGACATATTGAATTGAATTGAAAAAGTCCAGAATTCACACAGACTGTACAAGTACAGTTGAAGACTGTTCTAAAAAGGCATCTCGCATAATGAAATACTAGTAATACTATACTAGTAGTAGCCGCATACACTATAACAGGTATATTTATCATGCTGTGTAAAAAGTAGAGTGAAACATTACTGGTGATGTTGCTTATAAGCAGCCAATGAAAAGCTTTGTTTTGGTTTGTATAACTGTTGAAATCTAGTTGCTGATTGGTTGCCCAGGGCAACATCACCGGTAATGCTTCACTCTACTTTTTACACAGCATAATGAATATATTCCTAGTACAGTATAAGCTTTGCCATTTTTTATGTGCACATCAACATCATCATCATTTATTCATTTTAACCCAGCAGTTGCAGTACCAGAAACAATACCCATTAACAACAGCAATGATTCTGTATTGAATTAACAACACAAAAAAGCAAAGAAGCAATACCACTAAGGACACAGCGATGTGCATTCTCTCAGAGAGCAGTGGCACACAGAACATTAAAAGCAGTAAAACTGTCAAAAGAGTTAATTGCATTGCATTTTTGCGTAGCTTGAATATGTGGAATTCCTCCTGGTAGTGGCAAGTTGGCAACTTGAACTAATGATAACTAACTTAAACTTTCACTCATTTTGCACAGTCACATAGTAGTAGTCTGTGTCATAAACTTGACATTTGCTTTCAGGAAAATAAGCTATTCAGCATTTTGAGGAGACAGTCTAGAGCAACTTTGAGAACAAACACCACCAGCTGTACTAAAAAGCTGTTCACTTTCAACTGATGTAGATGGAGAGCAGAGATAGATCTGGGCAGTTTTTGCTAAATTTGGGAAGATAATTCTATTTCTTTTCCACCATTGAACAGGATCTTCTGAGCAATCAATATTTTGATCTAGATAGAAATCATTTATTTCCTTTTTAACAGTAAAGAGCCAAACTTGGTAACAATCCGCACAGCTCTATTGGTAATTATCAGCACAGGAACAACGCAGACAGGATTGAGTAGTATTGTTTCTGACTGTAATATATATTACAAAAACAAACACAATGATAAATATCTGCTAATGTCATTCCAGCTATCATTTTGGCACGCATTGAATAACCACATCCCACCTGCCACTTTTTTGCCATTATTGCTATTTAATTAGCTTTTTAAAAAATTGATAAAAAAACAAGAATCATGTTCACCATCACTAAAGCCAATTAATTCCCAGTAAGTGTAACAATTCATATATAGAGGCAGCAGCAGCAGCGACAACTACAGGCTTCCTACCCATGGCCAGGACCGCTATCAGAAATCACGGGGCCCCTCACAACAAAATTTTCTGGGCCCCCCTCCTCCCACGCTCTGCCCACCAATAGCCCCTCCCCCAGTGACTCCTGCCATCAGTACAAAGGAAACAGACATTAGTAGCCAGGGCCCCCCTAAAACATTGGTATCCAGCGGTTACATTTTGCATTGGCGCCAGCCCAGGGCCCCCTAAAACATTGCTGGTCCTCCCCCAGTGTCCTCATACTAGGGCCCACTCCCCTCTGCTTCCTGCTCCCCCACTGCTTCCTCCAGCTCACCCCAGCATCCTTCAACTCCCCCTTCCCAGCATCCTCCAGCTCCACTCCCCAGCATCCTCCAGCTCCCCCCCTCAGCATCCTCCAGCTCCACTCCCCAGCATCCTCCAGCTCCCCCATCAGCATCCTCAAGCTCTACACACCAGCATCCTGTAACTCCCCTCAGCATCCTTCCCAGCATCCCCCCCCAGGCTCCGACCTTCTGCTTCCGCATCCTTCAGCTCCCCCCTCAGCATCCTCCAGCTCCACTCCCCAGCATCCTCCAGCTCCCCCATCAGCATCCTCAAGCTCCACACACCAGCACCAGCATCCTGTAACTCCCCTCAGCGTCCTTCCCAGCATCCCCCCCAGGCTCTGACCTTCTGCTTCCGCATCCTCCAGCTCCACTCCCCAGCATCCTCCAGCTTCACCCCTCAGCATCCTCCAGCTCCCCCCAGCATCATCCAGCTCCACCCCCTGAGCATCTTCCAGCCCCCCTCAGCATCCTCCAGCACCCCCCAGCATCCTCCAGCTCCCCCTCCACAGCATCCTCCAGCTCTACCCCCTCAGCATCCTCCAGCTCCCTCAGCTCGCCCCTGCAGCATCCTTAAGCTCCACTCACCAGCATCCTGTAACTCCCCTCAGCGTCCTTCCCAGTATCCTCCCCCGGCTCCGACCTTCTGCTTCCTCCGTCTGGCTGTGTCTGTCCCCCTGCTCCCCTCTGCAGCCCACACTTTTATACGGTTGCGCCCCGTGCGTCATGACATCATGCGCATGCACGGGGCGCAACCAATTAGGACCCGGAATTCTTTAAGGGGGCCCAAGCTTTCAGCAGGAAGCAGGCGAGCAGGCGCGAGAAGGCAGGCAGGCAAGCAAGGTAAGCTTCAGCGGCTGCTGCTTCAGGTGAATGTTCCCCCACGCTCACCTGAAGCAGCAGCCATGTTAAGCGGTCACATGCTTCGGATTCGGTTCGGCCCAGAGCAAGGATTCAGCCGAAACCGAATACTTAAAAAAATTGCTGTATCCAGCCGAATCCCGAACCATCCCTAAATATGTCCCCTCCGCTTGCCAGCACCATCACATTTTCATAAAGCAAATAGCAGCTTTCACCTGGTGGCCACTTTTCCTCTGATACATAATTGGATACATTTAAATCTGCAAACAGCCTACACACACAGACCCTTATTCAGCATACATTTCATCAAGAATACAGGCTCACACAGGCACAACTGTCTCTGATAAAAGTTCTGCTTTGTTTGAGCTGAGCTCAGGAGAGTTGGTTGGGAAAAAAAAAAGTTTCTATGGGAACCAGCAATGCCATCTCTTCACTGGCTGCTAGACTGGGGGCGTGTTTAGTAATCTGAGCTTAAAACAACTGAGCATGCCCACAAGCCAAACAGCCAAAGCAAATTCCTTAGGGTGGGGGCTGAGTAGGTTACAGGAGGAGAAGGAAATCTAAGTGATTAAGGGGATGTTGCAGCCTTACTATTAACCTCAGGACAACCAGTGTGGCAGGTATTGAAAGATTTCAAAGAGGCTGTTCACTGATTACATTTTTGTATGTGGGGTTTACATGTCCTTTAAGGTCAGGTGGACTATCCAATGTTCCAGCCAGAACTCAGCTAGTAATAAGGTCTTAGTGGTGGTTGGCTGGAGGACTATTGTGTAAAAGGAGATTGCAAATGTTAAACTCCGTAGTGGAAAAACCCCAGCCCTCGTGGAGAGGGAAAATGAGAATGTGGAGATCTGGGTTTTTTTGTCATCCATGGATCTGACCCTTTTTTTCTTTTCCCATATGAGCTTTAGAAATGGAGACTTCTCTTTAAGTAGTTTTGGTGAAGACTCTCTGTAAGGCATCATTTAGCAGGAAGATGGGGCCCTCAGAAGGGTGTGCATGGTACCATTTTTGTCTACTGACAAAAGTCAAACAGGAATCCCCATCAATACATAAGTCCAACTTGGGTCAAGCATGATGTGACAGGGTGAAGATCCCGCTGTTTCTGAAGTGTAGTAGTTGCTAAATCTGGGAGCTGCATCAGGGGTTTACCATCTAATACCAGAGTTGTGTATTTTAGCTGCCCCTAAGTGGTCTTCTTGGAGACAGGCTATGACATCTTTGGAAGGTTCTGCAGGAGGGGTTTTGATTGCAAGTATCTATGCATTCTATTGGTAACAGAATATACAAACAGTAACATGGAAAATAATAAGTCCAGAAATTTCTGTAACTCAGTATAGAACATTGTGTACACTTATGTTGTTCTGGTGGGACCTGTTCTTCAATGCAATCACTGATCTTTCCAGAGAGGTAAGCCAGAGATGAAGTTTAGTAAATGCTGCAGCCTTGTCATTGTAGCAGGTCTCCAAACGATCCATTTGTGAAACAAGTAGTTATTTCTTTGATGAGATTAGTAACTGCTGATTTCAGCTCAGTCTGTACAGTAGAGGTTAATTTCTGTAGTAGAGCCTTGAATCAGATTCATAAGGCAGGCTGAGTGCTCTTTTCTAGTGGTGGAGGATAGAGATCTGGTGCCATCTTGGATTTTTGGTGGGCCTGTTGGCTTTTAAATAAGTTGGTGGAGTTCTTTTGAGATTTTTTGACAAAGCCATCTCATAATCCGTAGAGTTGAGGTGGCTGTATGTTTGAAGGAAGGAGCAGCTATATTACCACCGAGTATAAGCATAGGCTGGAAACTCTCAGTGCCTGCGTCTGCTCATCTTGGTGCCCAGCTCTGCTCGCTACAAATTTTAGTGTACCAGCTTTTAGACTAACAAACAGAAGGGAGGAACACAGCAGGCAAAGCAACATAGTCATCCCATATGTTGCTGGATCATCACAAAAACTTAGGAGAATTTTCAACAAACATCGCATTCCTGTGTTTTTCAAACCCAGCAACACTCTGAGACAAAAGCTGGTACAACCTAAAGACCCTACACCAAAGCACATGAAAAGTAATGTGGTCTATGCTGTCCAGTGTAGTGAAGAGTGCTCAGACTTATACATTGGGGAGACAAAACAACCTCTCTGTAATAGAATGGCCCAACATAGGCAGGCAAACTCCTCAGGACAAGACTCAGCAGTCTATCTACACCTCAAAGAAAAATGGATGAATGAGAATCTTCATAGACATGTACAAGAATGGGTTATGGGTTTTTTTTTTTGTTTTTTTTTAAATGAACAGCATTTTCCTGTTTAGGGATCTTTTGGTAGTTTAATATATTTGGAATATTTAAAAGTCAAATGGATTGTGTTATCATGCACATAGATTTATACTGGGTTTGTTAAACCATTAGTACTTTATTAAAGATCTGTCAAACTACCTGGATTTATACTGGTCGGGGCCAATCTCAATATGGCTGATGGGCATGGCCAAACATTCCCAGGGTTGGATAAAAATGTTATGGAAATCACCTAAGTGACATCTCTGATAGTATTAGTACAGAGAAAAGACAAAAGTAAAAAAAAAAAATCAGCTTAATTAGGGCTGTATGAGAAATGTCAACATGTTGGAGCTTTTAGCATTTCAGGTCATTTGTGTCACTGTTATTATAATTTATGGATGGCTAATTGGTAAAGTTAGGAACTTCACATGCATTAATGGTACTCAGATTAGAGTTAGGTACCATGGCAGATGGATTGAAGAAAAGCAAAACACAGGCAGATAGTCTGGGGCAGATTTCTATTGAATGATGACTTTTAATTGTCAGGTGTTTTCTCTTTAATATTGAAATTTTTACAAATCTAAATTACCTTTATGTATTTCATTAAGATGTTCAAAAAATTATTTCTAGAAATTACACTAATAGTAACAGATATTTTTACTTTCAGGCCTTATAGTGCATGGTATCTTATTGTACAATTTTGGGTTGCACCTTTATACTGCATGTCATTCTCTGTTTATGAACCCACCATATTTACTTGAGTGGTCTTTAAAGCAGAATTTCTTTGGATCTATGATATATCTTCCTTACTGTGAAATCTCTGGTAATCCCATTCCTGGGTTTTTTTCAGCTGTGCCATGGGCTACATCGTGGCTACATTAGTGGCATTTCTATAAAGCTTGATCTTTTATGGTACATAACAGCACACATCTGTGCACCTTTCTGAGTCTCATTTGCCAGAATCCACTGATTGCCAGGTCGGGCCTGTCACTTCCCTCTTCCTCCACCTTTCTGTTGTGTTCTCTCTTTGATCATTTCTCCGTTTGATCTACTCTTTCTTTCTCTTCAACTCTTTTTTTAATTTTCATAATTTTGTTCTCTCACTCCTATATTGTTCCCTTTGCCCCTGCCTGTCTAACCTTCAGTAGACTGAAACTTATAGTTGTTATAAACTGGCTGCTCTGCTCCAGGGATGTGTATAGATAAGTGCACAGCCATTGATCAAAACAGTTGCAGATAAAAGTTTTCTCATCCAGTCTAATACAGCTATTGATTATAGAGCTGTTCACAGCATGAGTTCAATAATAATTGATTGGATCAGACTGCCAGCAGGAGAATATCAGAAGTCTGCAACTGTTTTGACTCATGGCTGTGCACTTATCCTATACACATCCCTAGAGCAGAGTGGCCAGTTAAAAATTATGCACGAAAAAAGGTGTAACAAAATAGGGACTGTCAGATTTAGAGGGAAGCCATGGAGATGGTATAACAGGGGAATTTTTTTTTTTCAGCAGCTAATTTGGTTTGTTCAGCTGATCGGCTGCTGGGAGGGGGGTGATATCACTCCAACTTGCAGCTCAGCAGTAAAGTGTGACTGAAGCTTATCAGAGCACAGGTCATATGGCTGTGACACCCTGGGAAATGAAGAATATGGCTAGCCCCATGTGAAATTTCAAAATCAAATACATTAAAAATTAAATATAAAAAAATCTGTGTTTTTGGAGCGACCACCGGCTGCTGATTCAGTATTGTATATAAGTATCTGGGAACCTGGCAGCCTTGCAGGAACAGAGGTTGTAATTGGTGCCAAAATCATTAAACATTGCTATGGTATGAGGCAGTTTTGGGTTCAAGTAACCTTCTGACTGGTACGGTGCTTGAATGATATTCTGGATTTAGCTGCTTTTTAGGGCAAGAGCACACTGCTAACCCTCCCCTGTATTCACATTTATGGCAATTACCTGACACACAAGTGCAGCCACAGTCCAGCTCATTTTCATTCAAGTGAATAAAAGGGCAATTCCAAGTTTTGTTGTCTAGTTACAAAAGGACTGAGCCTTAAGTTAAGCTAAAATGATATTAGCAAATTCAATTAAAACATAATTATTGTGGGAAATGCCATCTTTTGCAACTTCCTGTGATTAAGCCAAATCACAGCGAGTAATGTCATTTGCTTGCGCCAGTTATAATGTTTGATAGATATAGCATTTTTGAGAGATTTGTTACCTGCATTAGTGCAGATTTTAGTACAAGCAACAAATCTTATCAGGATTAGTGATGAGCGAATCTGTCCCATTTTGCTTTGCCGAAGAAATGAAAAATGACGGACGGCAGAAAGAATGAAAAAAAAATCCGTGCCAAATTTTCCGCCCATTTTGCAAATAATTTTGCCAATGGCGAAACACAGAAATTTATTTCAAATCCGTTCCTGCCGAATAATTTTGCTCATTACTATTTAGGATCTGTTCAAAAATATTAATATTTTAAACAGGTTGAGTTAAAGGAATGCTGTCATGGGAAAACATGTTTTTGTCAAAACACATCAGTTAATAGAGCTTCTCCACCAGAATCCTGAATTGAAACCTATTTTTCAAAAACACAGACATATTTTTATATTTTATGTTGAAATTTTACATGGGGCTAGCCATATTCTTCATTTCCCAGGGTGTCACTGCCATGTGACCTGTGCTCTGATAAACTTCAGTCACACTTTGCTGTGGAGCTGCAAGTTGGAGTAATATTACCCCCCTCCCTCTCCCCCCAGCAGCCGATCAGCAGAACAATTGGAAGGGAGCATGATAGCAGCTCCCAGTAGATATCAGAATAGCACTCAATAGTAAGAAATCCAAGTACGGCTTGGTACTTCTCCAGTTACATGGGAGTAGGAGAAACAATAGTTTACCTGAAAGCAGTTCTAATGTATAGCGCTGGCTTCTTCTGAAAGTTCAGACTCAGGCACAATGCACTGAGATGGCTGCCTACACACCAATATCACAGCTAAATAAAAATACATTTGTTGGTTCAAA